>NW_012102343.1:705216-726278 GCF_000951045.1 Mandrillus leucophaeus
AGCCCAAAGCGTTTTCCTGCGGTTTTCTGTCTTCAGACCCACCATGTACCACATGGAACACACGAGCTCCAGCAGAGGTGCCAGGTCCATCTTGCTCCCCACTATAACCCTGGAACTGAGAATGGTGCCTCAGACATGGCTGGTGTGCAGCAAATCAAAGTGCCCTCACTTTCAAGAGCTGCCCCATAGCCCACAGAATGGCTGTGCCACCAGTTACTAACATTCCCTACGTGGCAGGCTCAGGCTGCCTCCTGATACTTCTTTTTTTCAGAGTCCAGCTGCCGTCCAGGCTCCTGTTTCTTGATTCTCCTTGTGGTTTTTCTCATTTTTCTGGCTCCCTCTGAGCTGCTTCTAGCTAGGATTCAAGCAGGTGAGAGAAGTGAATGGCTGGAAGATTGACTTATGTGGTCAGATCGACGGTACCCGGTGATGCACTAGATAAGGGTGTACTTTAGACCTAGTGCACCAAGGCTAGGTCTAAAGTTTTGACTCATGTATCCAGATGGACAGTGAGTGGCGCCACTTGCCATCAGAGGAGATGCTAGAAAAGGCTCTGAGGAAAGCTTTTTTTATTTTGAGACGGAGTCTCGCTCTATTGCTCAGGCTGGAGTGCCGTGAACAATCTCTGCTTACTGCAACCTCCGCCTCCAGGGTTCAAGTGATTCTCCTGCCTCAGCCTCCCCAGTAGCTGGGATTACAGATGGCTGTCACCACACCTGGCTAACTTTTTTATTTTTAGTAAAGATGAGGTTTCACCATATTGGCCAGGCTGGTCTTGAACTCCTGACCTTGTGATCTGCCCGTCTTGGCCTCCCAAAGTGCTGGGATTACAGGCGTGAGTGAGGAAAGCTCTTTTTTTGAGACAGAGTCTTGCTCTGGCACTAGGCTGGAGTGCAGTGGCATGATCTCAGCTCACTGCAACCCCCGCCTCCTGGGTTCAAGCGATTTTCTAGCGTCAGCCTCCCAAGTACCTGGGATTACAGGCATGTGTCACCACACCCAGCTAATTTTTGCATTTTTAGTAGAGATGGGGTTTCACCATGTTGGCCAGGATGGTTTCAATCTCCTGACCTTGTGATCCACCCGCCTCGGCCTCCCAAAGTGCTGGGATTACAGGCATGAGACACCATACCCAGCCAGGGGAAGCTCTTAAGTTCATTTTGGGACACGCTGGGTTTGAGGTGCCTTTACTAGACACACATTGACATGGTAAGCTGACAGTGGATAGAGATGACAAAAGATGGCTTTTCTGCCTGTCCCGCAGCCCAGGAGCCTCCAGAAGAGTGATGGGAAACCTACGGCTATCTTTATGTCTCATCCACATGGGTCACTGTAGATTCCTGGGTGGCCAAAATGGGCCTTAAGTTTGGGAAACTATTTGCCTGGCTAACGTACGACGCATTTAAAACAAACATTTTGTTCATAATGTACTATGAAGGACCCAAGACCCGATTTTCTTCCATGCACGTTTGTATCGACACATCTACAATGCTGAGTAGTCTCTATCTCTGACATAAGGGAGGGAAGCAGGTGTGGAGTGTGCCCCTAGGAGGAGTGCGCCCCTAGGAGTAGCTTTCTTGGGCAGTTTCTGTGAGGGAGAAGGCTGAGTGTAAAGAACAGAACAGCACTGGGAACCAGTTAGAGGCAGAGGAAGCGGCAAATGCAAAGACCCTGAGTTAGGAATGAATTGGTCTCCAAAATAATCTGGACACGGGGCATGGGAGCTCCTGCCTGTGGTCCCAGCTACTTGGGAGGCTGTGGTGGGAGGATTACGGGAGCCCAGGAAGTCAAGGCTGCAATGAGCTATGATTGTGCCACTAGACTGCAGCCTGGGCTATAGAGTGAGATGTGAGACACTGTCTCAAAAATAAATAAATACATAATAAAAATAAACAAAATAGCCTGGCAGCATCAGCAGCACCTGTGAAAAAGGCTTAGGAGTTGAAGAAGTCGGTAATAAAGCCATTTTTAGGTGGTACCAAGAAGGCGTTAAATAATCTTAAATTTTACAGTGAGAAAATACAATTCTTGCTCCATCTTTCTAATTTTATTAAGGAGAAAAATCTCAGTTGAGTGCCGGTCCATCTAACTCCTCACCTCCCTTTTTTACAAAAAGAACAAGCCTCAGGCCCAGAGTCTATGCAGGCAACAGCATCTAGCTGTAATTTAATAACACTGGTGGTTTTTCTTGTATTTATTTTTAGTTACTTTCCATTTATGTGAAGTGTAAAATTTCACTTAAAAATCCATTTAAACTTAAAAGGTGAGTTTGTTTTTAAAAATATTAAGTAACTTGCCGGGTGCGGTGACTCACGCCTATAATCCCAGCACTTTGGGAGGCTGAGGTGGGTGGATCACGAGGTCAGGAGATCGAGACCATCCTGGCTAACACGGTGAAACCCCGTCTCTACTAAAAATACAAAAAATTGCATGGTGGTGGGCGCCTGTAGTCCCAGCTACTCAGGAGACTGAGCCAGGAGAATGGCATGAACCCGGGAGGCGGAGCTTGCAGTGAGCCGAGACCGTGCCACTGCACTCCAGCCTGGGGGACAGAGCAAGACTCCGTCTCAAAACAAACAAACAAACAAACAAAAAATTAAGTACAAGAAGTACAGAAGCCTGGCAAAAATCATGAAAGTGAGGGAGGTAATACGTAAACAACTGAACTGGAGGGGCACTGGTCTGAGTGAGGACTTTGGGCACAGTAACTCCACCTCATGCTTTGTGCTTTCTGGGTTTTGTCTGTTTAATTTGTTGTTGTTTTCCCCCAATATAAACTTTTTTTTTTTTAAAAAAAACCCAACCTTATTGTGGCTAAGGGGAAAGGGATTTACTTTCATTTGGGTGAAGACAGGACAGACTAAAGGTCCCTAGAGGTTAGTGGTTCAGGTTGTAACCACACAACACTGATGAATGGAAAGGGAGATGTAGGCAGAAGTGAAAAACCCTGGGCAACAGCAGAGCATGCTTCCCTTCCCACCAAGCTCTCAAACACAAGTCTGGAGATTCAATAAAAAAGATCATTCCATGATAGAGAAGACAGAAAGCTGTAACTCTTTTTAATGTTTAACTTTTCTTTGTAAAAAACTTATTAAAAAAACTTAAATGGTCAGTTAAAGTTAAAAATCTATTGCTGCACAATATAACTGATTAAAAGATTTCCAGATCTCTTGACTCCAAGAGATCTCTTTCCACCCTGACCTTTCATTTCTTATAGATCTCACACTTCCAGATTTCTCTTTAGCAAACACGATCTGAAATCATTTGTAGGTAATCAACACTTCAAGCATATGGAGGCTCTGGCTGAGGCAGCAGAGTCCTGGGAGACTGAACACTGGGAGACTCAGTGTCCCCCACAGAAATCCAGACCCGGGCTCAGCCCAACACCGCCAGGGCTCCTGCACAGGACCTATGTGGCGAACCTGAGCTCGATCTTCCCCGCCAGTCCTCCTGGTCACTCCTGAGGGCTGCCGACCCTCCAGAGTGTGGCTCTCCTTCTAAAAGCTGGAGCTTCATTCCACTTTGATTCTCATCAGCTCCCATCTTCCTCCTCCACAGAGTTTCAGAACGAAGGAATGAAACTACAAGAGACCACCACCACACGGAGATCAGGTTGCCCTGGCCACTGGCACAGGAGACCACTCAGTTCTCTCTGCTACTGCTACTCCCTGTTTTGAGGGGCCTCTGGCTCTGGCCAGGCTCAGCCTTTGGGTTCTCTCTCCTCCTTAGGCCATCCTTGTGAGCACAGGTACCTTCTCAAGGCTCTGCCGATGTCCCACACTGATGAACGTCATCCCCAGCTGCTGGCCGATGCGATAGAGCTCGTTCTCCACCTCCTCTGTCAGGGCACTGGTGGCTTCATCAAGCACTGAGGGCAGAGCACAGAGGAAGAGATCAAAGCCCTGCCCTCTGCTGCTGCTGCTTCTCCTTCCACCCACACTCAACCCCGGCTGGGACCCAGGGGAGGCTGAAAGCTGCTCCGGCTTCCAGAAGCCCTGCCTCAGGGAGAAGGATGGGTCAGAGGAGCAGAGGGCCAGACTCTGTGAGGGAATCGCCTATAAGCAGCTGCATGAAATCTCTCAGCTTCTACAGATAAGCATCAGCCACTTCCTGGGACCACTCAATCCAGGGAATCCCAGTCCCCCGCAAGAAGGTCAGTCTTTGGAAAAGTCCACACCCATCTCCCTGCCAGGCGCAGCTTGGCAGGAGAGGAGGATGGGTGCCCATTCATTTGATGGTGGAGCCAGAAGAGCATAAAATTACAACCCTTCAAGGTTGGCTCTTGGCTCCAGCTGCTGCCAGGCAAAAAGCTTATGAGCTGGGCATGGTGGTTCATGCCTGTAATCCCAGCAATTTGGGAGGCCAATGCGGGAGGATGGCCTGAGTCCAGGAGCTCCAGACCAGTCTGGGAAACATAGCATGACCCTGTCTCTACAAAACTAAAAATAAAAAAATTAGCAGGGTGTGGTGGCACATGCCTGTAGTCTCGGCTACTCAGGAGGCTGAGGTGGGAGGATCACTCAAGCCTGGGATTTCCAGGCTGCACTGAGCCATGACTGTGCCACTGTACTCCAGCCTGGGTGACAGAGTGAGACTCTGTCTCAAAAAAAAAAAGAGAAAAGAAAGCTTCTGAGCAGGCAGTACAGCATATTCAGTGTTACTCTGAAGATGCCAAGCACTGTTTACACGGGCAGGGCCTGCTGTCCTCTCCAGCAGGGAACTCGGAGAAGCCCAGTCATGCACAGGTGTGCCTGGGTGCCCGTGAACACATGCTGCTACACCCGAGTGCAGACAACACATGCATGTGCAGCCACAAGGCAGACCTCACCTGCGTACTTCGGTTGCAGGTAGAAGAGTCGGGCAAAGGAGAGCCGTTGCATCTCCCCTGGGGACAGAACATCATACCTGAGGAAAGGGAGGGGAGAGGACTGCTGGAGGAGGAAGGATATAGCTTAGCTTTTACCTAGAATGGTCTGGGTGGGAAGAGGTTTCTCTGTAGAGAGGTGAGCCCCAGGAGATAGAAGCCCCTCCCCTTTCAACCATAGGCCTACAGCCCTCACAGAGTGAGGCAAAACTCTGTTCCCAAGGACATAAACTTGCACCCGATTGACCAGCCAAACATCTGGACTTTGGGGTCAGGAGCCGTTCCATTCCTTGACAGGGACCCTGAAACCAAAGGTCTTTATGGTGGAGCTATCTCTGAAGCACCCAAGCTCTGTTCTTACCAGTTCCAGTCCACCTGCTGGTCCAGACCCTCTGTCCTTGCCACCAAGTTGGACTGTAACAGACCCAGAGGGCACGATGTCCATGAAATGGCCAGCCCTGCTACCTGCCATCATGGGGAACCTCCCTCACTCCCCAGCACGCGCACACACACATCTCTAAGACAAATATATGCCCCAGTGGCATGCCAAGGTAGGGGGCTGTGGTACAGTCTGCCTCAGCCAGAGAGGAATAGTCTACCAATGACACTGTTTAGACTTGCTGGAGTATGGTGATAACAAAAAAGCAAACTGCCTTTGTCAGTCCTATTCTTGTTTTAAAATTCTCCAGTGAGAGCACTACCCGCTTCCTGCCTAAACCTGGCCAACAGCACACACTGTCAATTGATACTCCCATTCTCCACCCCAGGTTCAGACTTCCAGTCCTGGGCCCAGGCACAGCAGGGCCAGCACCTGCCTACCTGTGGCTGGTGCTCCCAGGTGGGCTTGGGTCCTGAGGGTCCCTGCCCCCACTTACCAGGCCTGCCAATTCCAAGAACCTCAAGATCCTCTCATCATCAGCAGAACCTGCACAACAGAGAAGCCTTCTGCAAAAAGCCAGAGCCTCCTGGCTGGTCAAAACAGACAGGGCAAGGCTGGGCACAGTGGCTTACGCCTGTAATCCCAGCACTTTGGAAGGCCGAGGTGGGTGGATCACAAGGTCAGGAGATGGAGACCACCCTGGCCAACATGGTGAAACCCTGTCTCTATTAAATATACAAAAATTAGGCAGGCGTGGTGGCATGCGCCTGTAGTCCCAGCTACTTAAGAGGCTGAGGCAGGAGAATTGCTTGAACCCAGGAGGTGGAGGTTGCAGTGAGCTGAGATCACACCACTGCACTCCAGTCTGGGTGACAGAGTGAAACTGCATCTCAAAAAATAAAAAAAAGAATAGACAGGGCACATGGCAGGGGTGGGGGCCCCAGAATGCTGGGTGAAGCCTCTGAAGTCACAGGTTGCAGCCCTTGGTAAGGGAAGGGGTGGGTGAAGGAAGGCATCACTTCCCTTGTCCCAATGGGCGTCTCTCCTTAAGGACGGAAAGACAGAATGAGGTGAGATCTGGGTGCAGACCCCAGAACAGTCAAAGGAAGAGAGGAGTCCCTCTTCCTTGAATCAGCGGCCTGGCTGGGGCCTCTCCCAAAGGGCACAGGTGAGGTCACAGTCAGGTAGAGCAGGGACAACCGTGACAGAAGGAGAGGACATGACCTGAGGAGGACCAGCTCACCTGAGTCGGGGTAGACCTCCTTCAGGGGATATATCACCTGAGAAAAGAAAAAAACCACACCAGCCTAGGAGGAGGGAGAGCAAGAGATGGAGCTGCACATAGCCCACCCTCCCTCCAGAACCCACTGGAACCTCCCAAGGAGGAGAGGTGGGAACGCCTGGCCCGGGTCAGATGGGAGAGGCTCTGGCCCGCAGACAGCAGGGCAAGGTCCCTACCACCTTCAGAAGTGTGTTTAGTGGGAAGAGTGGAACAGCCTCCTGAGGGCAGGGGCCCCACAAACCCACCTCGGGTGTTTATGCGTGTGATATCTGGCGTGAGTCCTTGCCCCATTTACCTGCCTCAGGAGCTGCTCTGAGTAGTGGGCCCAATCCATGGATGTGAATACAAGGTTCTTAGAGCCAGCAGGTCCCAGGCCCGGGCCACTTTACTACCTCACCTTTTGCCCTGACTCTAGGGCCTGAGACCTGTCACAGTGCCAAAGGTCCCAGCTGTGGGCAGGTGGGGCTGAGGAGGGAGGAGTGGGCCCCCTGAACTAGGCTGACCTGCTCCCGAAGGGTCCCGTCAGTGAAGAATGGTTTTTGTGGCAGGAATAGCACCCCATGGGGCCCAAAGTCCGTCAGCATCTGCACTGAGCCTGCAGAGCCCACAGAAACCTTCATTGTGAGATCTCCCAGAAGAGGCAACTGCCTGTCTCCTCTCTTCCTTGTTCCCCAACAGAAAAGAATGGATTCTACTACACTGTCCCCGCCCTCACCCCACCCCTAGGGCCCAGGCTGGGTCAGAGGGAGGGAGGGCCTGGCTCTCACCCCGTGTACTTGTCCAGAGGCCGCCCAGAACCCGGAGCAAGGAGGTCTTGCCAGTGCCCGTGTTGCCTGTGATGAGCAGGCTCTGTCCCTCGGAGATCTTTAGGCTCAGATCCTTGATTAGGGGTTTGTCAGAGGAGGGGGCAGAGATGGAGACCCGCTCAAGGAGAAATGCTGTGTCTGCTGGCTCTGCCGCTGGCCACCCTGAGGCTCTGTGTCAGAGAACAGAGGGGGCGTGAGGAAGATGGGCAGGGTCAGTATTGCTGTGGGGGAGGCACTTCTCCCGGGAGCCACCACCTGTGGATTGTTATGGGCTGACTTGCATCCTCCCAAAATCACATACTGAAGTCCCAGCCCCCAGTGCCTCAGAATGTAACCACATTTGGAGGCAGGGTCTTCTTTTTTTTTTTTTTTTGAGAGAAACTCTTGCTCTTGTCACCCAGGCTTGAGTGCAGTGGTGCAATCTCGACTCACTGCAACCTTCGCCTCCTGGGTTCAAGTGATTTTCCTGTCCCAGCTTCCTGAGTAGCTGGATTACAGGTGCCCACCACTGCGTCCATAATTTTAGTAGACACAGGGTTTCGCTATGTTGGCCAGTCTGGTCTTGAACTTGTGACTTCAGGTGATCCGCCCACCTCAGCCTCCCAAAGTGGTGGGATTATAGGTGGAAGCTTCTGTGCCCGGCTGGAGGCAGGGTCTTTAAAGAGATGATGTTAACATGAAGCTGTTGGGGCAGGACCCTAATCCACTATGACTGGTATCCTTTGAAGACAGAGGTGGCAGGGACATGCATACACAGAGGAAAGGCCACATGACGACACAGCAACAAGGTGGCCATCTACAAGCCAAGGAGTGGCCTCAGAAGAAACCAACCCTGCTGACAACTTGATCGTGGACCATTAAGCATCCGGAATTATGAAAAAATTAATTTCTAGTGTTTAAGCTACCCGGCTTGGGGTATTGTGTCATGGCAGCCTGAGCACATTAATACAGGGGTAGGGGTGGAACTTCTACTCTGTGCCTGGGTGGACAAAGCCCCTTATGGGACTGATCTTAATCAGTCTAACGCCCATGAATCTCAAATATCATCACAGATGAGGACACTGAGTCAGGTGGCTAACTAACTGCCCAGGTCACAGAGCGGTATTCATCTAATTCTAATGCTGGTGGGTCTTCATGGTGTCACAGTATGACCAGAGTACTAATAACAAGAATGGGAGTGGTTAAAGCTAAACGGTTCTGGAGTTTCAGGCTCTGCATGGATGCCTGGCAACCCACAGAACAGCAATTCCAGTTTCCTACAGACCCTCCTTTATGCCTAGCCTCTGAACTCATGGTTGCATGAAGCTTTCATTTGGAACAGAAGCAAGAGTTAAGGCATCAACTCCTAAGAAAAGCAAGTTGAGTGTAGGCCCTGGAATTCAGATTGATTTTTGAAAGCTTATGATGTGGCCACTGTCCAAGCACTTTCCAGAGATGATGATATCTAATCCTTACAACAAGTGAAGGAAGGTTCCATTATGACCTCCTTTTCAGACATGAAGAAACAGAACAGTTGGGGGCCGGGCGTGGTGGCTCAAGCCTGTAATCCCAGCACTTTGGGAGGCCGAGATGGGCGGATCACGAGGTCAGGAGATCAAGACTAGCCTGGTTAACACGGTGAAACCCCGTCTCTACTAAAAAAATACAAAAAACTAGCCGGGCGAGGTGGTGGGTGCCTGTAGTCCCAGCTACTCACGAGGCTGAGGCAGGAGAATGGCACAGACCTGGGAGGCGGAGCTTGTAGTGAGCTGAGATCCGGCCACTGCACTCCAGCCTGGGCGACAGAGCGAGACTCCGTCTCAAAAAAAAAAAAAAAAAGGAAACAGAACAGTTAGGTAATCTGCCCAAGGAAAGTGTGGAGAGCAAACAAATCCTGAATGCGCAGAAACATTACAGATCCACACAGATACACGAATACAGACATCTCTGGGGCTAAGTGAGGTGGGAGAACAAAGACAGATATGCCCCAAGGAAAGGGGCAGGGAAAGGACTCAGCGGGAGGAGGAAGCATAGGAAGAGGAGGACACTGCAGATTCCTGTTATCTCAGGCAGAAGGTGTGTGTACTTTACTTCCATTAGCTGGGGGAATGGTGTAAATTAACACAACAGATGCCGGAACAGCAACATCGACTGTGAACTTACATGTGCCTGGCATTCCATTTCCATCTACTCCTCACAACTCTGCTGCCCTAGGAAAACTCTGGGAAAGGGCAGGGCTCCAGGGTAACCCAAGCCAGGTAATGCCAGAGCCTGCAGCCTCAACTACTGCTCTGCCAGCCCACTACTCACTTGTCCAAGCCCCACTCGCTCTCGCCTAGGATCTCACAGTCCTGCGACTTCAGGGACATGTCCAGCAGCGTCTCCCGAAGTTGCCCAATCCTAAGCAAGAAAAGAAAATCTGAGGCAGGGTCTGGGGGCCAGGTGAAGGCGAATTCCTTTTCCTATCTCACACCCACGAGTACATGGTATGTCTCTGTTCCTTTTTTCACTCAGCCACTTCTTCCAGCAGCACACACTCTGCTCAGGAGCCAGAGGGGTGGGACCCAGCCTCACCTGTGCGTGTAGCCAGCCACATCCGAGAGCGTCGTGGACAGGTCGATGAGCTGGGTGAAGCAGCTGATGAGGTAGATGCACACAAAGGCATTCTGGACAGGATGGGGAGTGGTCAAGCAGGTCTCGACTCCAGCCCACAGGCACTGGACCAAAGGACGGAGGGGGGACAGCATGAGGGGTCACCAAAAGGGAGTCTCACCTTGCTGACCAGGGTGCTAAGCTCTGCAGGACTCAGGTCTCCATAGACCCCGCTGAAAATGGGGATTGCGATGACAACGTAACTCAGGATGCTGCCCAGATAGTCAAAGGTGTTGATGCCGACTGTAGAAGACAGATGCGTGAGACACCCAGGAACCATCCACATGCCCTGCAGGGGACACAACCCTAAGACGGGAGGCAGCACACCAAATAGGGCCACATGCCTTCCCTGGATCCTCATTCTCTTGAGGATACTCACAGAAAGGCAACAGCCCCCGGCCCCCGGTGAATTCCTTCATCACGGCATATTTATTCTTGCAGACAGGAGGTAGACAGGTGTGGGAAGGGAATCAGACCAGTCCAACCCCATGGTTCCCACTTCCCTGGGCCCCCTCGCCTACTGTACAGCCAGAGCTCCTTGGACATCAGCTCCCTCTGGGTCTGAAGGAGTCTCTGCAGCCTGCGGTCTGTCCTCATGTGCTCCACATGCCCAGCTCTGACAAGGAAAGGCTGGGATGTCCACAGGGCTGGAGAGGTTCTGCCAGGTTGGGGGGCCCCCGTCCCATATCACACCCTCCTTTAGAAACCAAGGCCATCCAAATGGTCTTGGTCTCAAGCTCTGTCTACCACTAGCACCCATTCACGGCTTCAGTCATGCCTTATAGTATTGTCTGTGTGAAGAACATAAACTCTAGAGTTGGGCAGACCTGGTTCAAATCCTGGCTCTGGCCAGTTACTAGCTGGGTGACACAGGCAGGCTACTTAAGCCTCCAAGCCTCAGTTTTTTCATCTATAAAATAGAGCCACTAATACCTATGTAATAAGTTAGAGTGAAAATTAAAAGTTTCTAAAGTGCCAAGCCCTCAATAAATATAAGGGGCCCTCAATAAATAAAAACTATTGTTAAATAAACATACACAAAGCAGTCACTAGGTGTATCAGGCACTGCACTAGTTAGCTAGTGCAATAAAGAGATGAGAAAATTATCTCTGTCTTTGAGGAGCTCTCAGTCCAGAGGGCAGGCAGGCACACTGCATTCTTCATTTGGAATCAGGAGTACTAAGTGTGCCCTCAGGGCCATGGCAGCAGATGGGCTTAGCCATTAAGGGAGTCTGGGAAGGCTCTCCAGAGGAGGTGATCCGGGGTTTCAAGGATGGGAAGAAATTCGCTAAGGCAGAAAAGGTGGAGGGAGGAGAGAGGGGGCCTTTCAGATTTTGCACAGAGGCCACAGAAGAATTCATCTGAAACTCTAAGAACTAACCTGCCTTCCCCAGAGCTTCATGAGCAGAGGTTACAGAATCCAAAAGCAACTTTTCTTTTCTTTTTTTTTTTTTGGGATGGAGTCTTGCTCTGTTACCCAGGCTGGAGTGCAATGGCAGGACCTCCGCTTACTGCAACCTCAACCTCCCGGGTTCATGCGATTCTCCTGCCTCAGCCTCCCAAGTAGCTGGGATTACAGGTGCCCACCACTACGCCCAGCTAATTTTCTGTATTTTTAGTAGAGATAGGGTTTCACTATGTTGGCCAGGCTGGTCTCGAACTCTTGACCTCAGGCAATCCACCTGCCTCAGTCTCCCAAAGCGCTGGGATTATAGGCGTGAGCCACCATGCCCAGCCTCCAAAAGCAATTTTTTTTACACACCCAGCCCTGCCCACCTCACAATCCCACCCCAGTGCAGAGTCGCAGTATTCTTGGTGCCCTCAAGTGGTGGAGTTGCAAACTGCAGCAGAGACTGAGGAGCAAAGGTCCCAGGGCTATCAGATCCACCCCAACTACAGGTGAGCCAAGGAGTAGCTTCCACTTAAACGCAAACCTCCGCCTACACTATCAATCCTAATGCTGATTTCAGAGGCCTCACTAAGGCAGAGCACAGGGACTGGCGCTGGCCCCGGAGGGAAGGGATGGGATTTCATGCTGCTGCTGCTCCTGCTACTGCTGTCAGGAGACCAGACGCTTGGCTCCATTAGACAGCATTGTGAGGAGGTCTCCTGGTTTTCTGAGAAGCTCCCGTTCCATCCCACACTACAGAGACAGAGGATCAGGCCCGGACCTCAGACTGGCAAGAAAGCTTCTTAACAGACAGAAGAGCAGAGGCAGAGGGATGTCTTACAGTCACCAGGAAGAGGACGAGGCATTCATTCATTTGACAATTTCAGGCCCTATGCTAGGCCACTAAGACTAAAGCTGGCCACAATAAGGAACCACCAGCTTCAGAAGCAAACCCCTGTACCTAAGGATGAGGCAGACAAGGGCAGGGGGAGGTAGAGGGAGAGGGTCACAGCCAAGTGTGACAACACTCAGCCCCTGAGCTCGGTGGTGGTGGGAGAGTTGTAGGATTCATCTTTCCTTCTCCACTCTCAGCTCTGGCAAGGCAGAAGGGGAACCATCTCTCCAGACTCACCTGTAGAAAGCAGCAGGCTCCGCATTCACCCGAATCTGCATGTGCTTGAACCTGGGCAGACCAAAGGGAAATATGTGCTGACCACAGGGAGTACTGGCCCCACTCCTGTTGGAGTCCTGGATCAAGAAGACCCCCGCCAAGTGGAGCCCAGCTCTGCCTGAAAACTGTGGCTACCTTTCCCGGACTGTTACTGGGTAGAAAACCCCGGGGCTAGGTGGTGTGGCAGGAGCTCTGCAGAGACAGGGCTGCCCCTCAGCTTTCTGCAGAGAGGACGGGGGTATTCCTGCTCACAGCATCTCCTCCTCCCAGGGCCTGGCCTGAAGAAGGGGGACAAGAAGCACAGGGTAGGCGCTGGATCCATCGGCTGCTACAACCAACTGATCCAAGACAGGGTGGTTACGCCAGGGCAGTGAGAAGGCTAAGAGATGACAATGATGATCGTGATGGCCAGCCAGACATGGTTCTCAGTCCTTCTCAGGTATGATCTCATTAATCCTCCCAATCCTCTTGGTAGGCAATGGTACCATTTCCACTTTGGAGACAAGAACATTGAAGCCTGGAGAGGTTAAAGACCTCTCCAAGATCACACAGCTAGTAACTGGCACAGCTAGGATTTGAACTTAGGCAGTCTTACTCCACATCCCCTTCTTTAACCATTATGCCCCAGCCCAGAAACCTCAGGTGAGGGAGACACACCTAAAATCTCCCTCCAGCTTCTCCTGATGCACCAGCTTCGTCACAATGGGGCCCATCAAAGTTTTGTTCACCACGGTCCCCAGGATGAAATACCCAAAGATGCTCACAGGCCCGAGCCAGCCTGTGCTGAAATAGAGAGAGAGGGAGAGAGGGTGTGGGGTGCCACCTATCCCCACAGGCCTCAGCCCTTATTCCTGTCCCCTCTCGGGTAGCCCCTGTCCAATCTGAGTAGCCCACTGGGCCGTCTGCTCCTATGTGGGGGCATCTGGCATGAGCTGTCAGAGCCAGGATACCCGTGACACTGCAACAACACAGGGCCAAAGGAAGGGCAGGGGCCTGAGCACATGGGATGGGAAGACTCCCTAAGGTTTAGGTGGGAGAGAAGGGAAACAAGCTTCTCTTGGACCTTGACCTGGGAGAGCTGAGGACCAGGCTGGGGAGGAGGGAGGCTTCACCTTTGGAAGCACTGGTAAGTATAGTAGACGAGGCTGAATGGGGAGACGATCAGCTTGCTGGCCATGCTGCTGAGCTGCCGGCAGAATCGCTCCACGTCCTGGCTGATGCGCTGGTCCCTGGAGCCAACGACACAGAGTAGCTGGACCCAGGGAGATGGGCCCAAAGGTGGAGAGAGCAAGACACTTTCACATCACCTCTGCTCCTGACCTTGCCTCGCAGTGCTGTGAGCACTGACCCTGTGGGAAGAGGGAACCAGACAAGGCTGGTTGCCTAGGGGCAACTAAATCCTGGGGCCTTTAAACAGGGTTTTAGAGAGTTGCACCTTACGGTGCCTCAGTTAATCCCCTGAAAAATCGGGAACTGAAAGGTCCAGCACCCAGGGGCCTGAGCCAGCTCTGAGCAGAGCCAAAGAAAAACTTGAAGGTAGATGAGCTGCTTTTTTTGGATGATGAAGAAAACTATCCCCTTTATCTCAATCTTCCCAAATTTCTCTTATATAAACCTTACCCTGGCCCCTGTAGTTATCTGGCTGTGAAAGCTCCAGGTTGTGAGACATACCTGTAGTACCAGCTACTCAGGGGGCAAAGGCAGGATGGAAGCCATAGCCATCAGAAAGGGGCCTAGAAGTTAGGTAGCAGCAGCAGCCTCCTAGGCATCTTTGCACCAAAGCTCAGCTTGAGCTGAGAGGCACCCCAGGCAACAAAGTGCTTGCTAGGAAGGCGGTGAGGGAGGGGATGGGTGTGAAGGAGACCCCATATGTCTCATCTCACCACTAGGGCTATACTGCTTCCTATTTCCAATGAGCGACGTGACCTTGGGCAAGTCACCTGCAATCTCTGGGCTTCAGCTTCCTCATCTGTAAAATAACAATAGCTAACTTACAGTGGAACACTTGCTGTGTGTCAGGCACTGTACATGTGCATTACATGAATGGTATCATTTCATCCTCACTACATCCTTTGAGGTAGGAACTATTATCATCCTCATTTTACAGAAGGGGAACCTGGGGCTTGGTGACTTTAAGAGCCATAAGCTGAGTGGTGATAGAATGGGATTTGAATCCTAGACTGAGTCCTGGATAGCGGTATTTTTTTTACTGACGAAAATCTAAGAGCTAGTTTTTCTAGCAAGGACATCTTCTTTAGAGGGTGCCTTACTGGAAGACTAAGATATAAAAAATGAAAAGGACAAAAGGAAGCTGCTCCTGACATTTTTTTTTTAAGAGGTGGGGGTTTCTGCTATGCTGCCTAGGCTAGAGTACAGTGGCTATTCCCAAGCGTGCTCATGGTATGCTACTGCTGGACTCAAGTGATCCTCCTGCCTCAGCCTCCTAAGTTGTTGGGACTACAGGTGCATGCCACTGCACCTGGCAGGCTCCTTTTTAGCAGCCTGCAGCTTCTCCAGGGGTCCTCTGCAGGGCACCCTCCCCCATGACTCTGGGCAGCAGCATTTGAAAACAACTGTAGACATCTCCATGGGGTCTGCCGCCAGGAGTCTCCAGGGCTAGGCCAGATGGAAAGGACCACACAGAGTATAGAAAGGACGGAGTTGGGGCACCTACGGGTTATCGATGTCATCCCGCAGCACATTGAGGGTGTAGTACACACGGCCCCGGAAGTAGAGGCAGTGGAGGTGCTCAGTGAGGTCCTTCCTCCAGCTCACATACAGCAGGTTGCAGGTGAACTGATCAAAGCTCTTCAGCTGTGCAGTGGGGGAAGCAAGCGGAAGGGAGAGATGGCTTCCTGAAAATCTCAGCTCAAAGCTCATGGCTGGCAAGAGCCTCCACTGACCCATCCCAGCCTACTCTGACTCTGATTACTCTGTCCACTCAGCTCTTTTCTTGTTTAAATCATCAAGTCATGAGACTTTCCCTTCCTCACTCACTGACTCACGTGTTCATTCCTGCACCAAATTTTTCTTTTTTTTTTTGAGACGGAGTTTTACTCTTGTTACCCAGGCTGGAGTGCAATTGCGTGATCTTGGCTCACCACAACCTCCCCCTCCCAGTTTCAAGCGATTCTCCTGCCTCACCCTCCTGAGTAGCTGGGATTACAGGCAGGTGCCACCATGCCCAGCTAATTTTGTATTTTTCGTAGAGATGGGGTTTCTCCATGTTGGTCAGGCTGGTCTGGAATTCCTGACCTCAGGTGATCTGCCCGCCTCGGCCTCCCAAAGTGCTGGGATTACAGGCGTGAGCCACCACGCCCGGCCTCCTTCACCAAACATTAAAGGGCTTACCAGAGGCAAGACCCTCAAGCCTCTTTCTACACTGTCTTATTTTGAGAGTAGATGAGCTTCTGAAAACTGGAGACCATATTGTTGATTCCATTTAGTTCTTACTCCTTTGTCCCCCAAGCTTGGGACAGAGATTTGTATGCATAGGTGCTTACTGAACGAAGAACCAACAAAAGTGGCCACGGTATGACGAGAAGTGGCTTCCCCAAAAAAAACAGGTGGCACAGCCTGGCAGAGAGCATTAGGCTTGAGTTCTGGCAGAGCCTTGAGTCTGCCAGCCTCATTTACTACTTCCAGAGCAACTATGTGCTAAGCACTAGGGACATCATGAACTCACAGTTTAGCCAGAAAACAATTACAAGGGTGTAAGCAGTGTTACAACAGAGGTAAACTCAAGGAATTAGTTAAGTACAGAAAAAGGGTAGAGTTTGGTGGAGGCGACACAAAGGAGAAAGCTGAGGAAGACCTGAAAGAGGTGACAACGGAGGGATGATGAAAAGTGAGCAGGCGGTAGCCCCCTACTGAATGAGGGGTAGGGGAGGGGGCCATTGTGCAAGAAAGCACCAGTTCAAAGGCTGGGAGGTGTGACATGGTGCCAGGGTAAGTCACAGCCCCGGTCCCACAGAGGAGGAGCAGCAGCTCTGGCTGCCGAGCCCAGTTTTAATGAGCTGCCGGAAACAAGAGTTCTAGGAAGGAAAGGGGCAATGATCAGTTCTGCTAAATGCTGATTTAAACCAGAACCTGTGGCCTGGGCCCAGGAGTTGAAACATCTGAGGAATCAATTCCACGTGGGCCAACAGCAAGATCAATGTGCTTAATAAGGGCAACTATGCCTTTAGTTCCCAGAAAAGGGAGGAAACACACCCCTACAGCTTGCTTCCTGCTTCCTGGAGGCTAAGTCCCACTAGACATTACAATCACACTGGACTGGAGAGGAAGAGAGACACAGAGAGAGGGAAAGATCTTACCGTGGAGTTCAGAACAATAAGCATGACAGCCAGGAATGTCAGAGTCTTAAACCCTTCCAAGTCTTTGTTTCCCAGGACACCATAGTACTGACTGGGGATCAAGCCAACTTGGTAGATCACCAATTGCTCTGAAAGGAGGGAGAGGAGTAAGAAATCAGTGATGAGGGGTTAAAAAGAAGTGAGGCTTCTTCCTGAGTCCCTGCCTCATCAGCACCCCAAAGAGATGAAAAGGGGCTGGGCACGGTGGCTCACGCCTGTAATCCCACCACTTTGGGAGGCTGAGGAGGGTGTATCACCTGAGGTCAGGAGTTCGAGATCAGCCTGGCCAAGATGGTGAAACCCCGTCTCTACTAAAAAATACAAAGATTAGCCGGGCGTGGTGATGGGTGCTTGTAATCCCAGCTACTCGGGAGGCGGAGGCAGGAGAATCACTTGAACCAGGAAGGCAGAGGTTGCAGTGAGCTGAGATCCTGCCACTGCACTCCAGCCTGGGGCAACAAGAGAGAAATTCCGTCTCAGAAAAAAAAAAAAAAGATGGAAAGGGACCCCAAACCAGAGCTCCCCTCTCTCCTCTAGTCTGGGCTCACTCACTCACCCAGTAGGGTCAGGCACAAAAGGGTCAGGAACATCAAGGCATTCTGTGATGACCAAGAAGGAAACAAAACCTTCAGTATCTGCAGGAACCGATGGAGAAATTGCAGATCCAACCTCGGCCTGAAGAGAAGGTGGGGAGGCAGAGAAAAGCCCAAGATGTAATTAAGCCTTAGGGAGTAGTTATTAAGCGTATCCACGTTGTTCTGCAAAGGGTCCAGGCCACGCAGAAAGAATGGTTTCCGAATGCTGAAGATGGTAGGCTGGGAACAGACCACGGATACAAAGGAAATTCTTTGGCCAAGCATGGTGGCTCATGCCTGTAATCCAAGCACTTTGGGAGGCCGAGGCAAGAGGATTGCTTGAGGCCAGGAGTTTGAGACCAGCCTGGCCAGCATGGTGAAACCCCATCTCTACTAAAAACACAAATCAGTTGGGCATGGTGGCACACACCTGTAATCCCAGCTATTTGGGAGGCTGAGGCAGGAGAATCGCATGAACCCAAGAGGCAGAAGTTGAAGTGAGCTGAGATCATGCCACTGCACTTTAGCCTAGGCAACAGAGCGAGACTCCATCTCAAAAAACCAACAAAACTGGTACTGGCAGATGATGTGATCATTTACACAGGAAACAAGCAAATTGACAGACAAACTGTTGAAAATAAAGAGTTTACCAATGTCATTAGATATACAAATATCAATAGTGTTCTTCTATACCAGCAATAATCAACTATAAAATATAAAGAAAGGCCGGGCGTGGTGGCTCAAGCCTGTAATCCCAGCACTTTGGGAGGCCGAGACGGGCGGATCACGAGGTCAGGAGTTCGAGACCATCCTGGCTAACACGGTGAAACCCCGTCTCTACTAAAAAATACAAAAAACTAGCCGGGCGAGGTGGCGGGCGCCTGTAGTCCCAGCTACTCGGGAGGCTGAGGCAGGAGAATGGCGTAAAAACCCGGGAGGCGGAGCTTGCAGTGAGCTGAGATCCGGCCACTGCACTCCAGCCTGGGCGACACAGCGAGACTCCGTCTCAAAAAAATAAATAAATAAAATAAAATAAAATAAAATAAAATATAAAGAAAATAAGCAAAAAACCTACAGAAAAACTATCAAATATCCAGGAGTTAACTTTTACATATTGGCCGGGTGCAGTGTCTCACGCCTGTAATCCCAGCACTTTGGGAGGCTGAGGCGGGTGGACTACCTGAGCTCAGGAGTCCGAGACCTCCCTGGGCAACACAGTGAAATCCCATCTCTACTAAAATACAAAAAATTACCCGGGCGTGGCGGCATGCACCTGTAGTCCCAGCTACTCCGGAGGCTGAGACAGGAGAATTGCTAGAACCCTTGAGGCAGAGGTTTCAGTGAGCTGAAATGGCACCACTGCACTCCAGCCTGGGTGACAAAGCGAGACTCCGTCTCTTAAAAAAACAAATAAATAAAATAACATATTAGACATTTTAGAGGGAAAATGAAAAGCTCTATTGTAGGACATGAAAGAAGACCTAGAAAGACAAGCCTGGCAACATTATGAAGACCTCAGTTCTTTCTTTCCTTTTCTTTTTTTGAGATGGAGTCTCCCTCTGTTGCCTAGGCTGGAGTGCAGTGGTGTGGTCTCAGGTCACTGCACCCTCCTCCTCCCAGGTTCATGCGATTCTCCTGCCTCAGCCTCCCGAGTAGCTGGGATTACAGGTGCCTGCCACCACCCCTGGCTAATTTTTTATATTTTTAGTAGAGACAGGCTTTCACCATGTTGGCCAGGCTGGTCTCAAACTCATGATCTGCTCGCCTCAGCCTCCCAAAGCACTGGGATTACAGGCATGAGCCACCGCGTCCAGCCCAAAGACCTCAGTTCTAACAAAAGCAGTCTATAGGTCGGGCGTGGTGACTTACGTCTGTAATCCCAGTACTTTGGGAGGCCCAGGCAGGCGGATCACTTGAGCCCAGGAGTTTGAGACCAGCCTGGGCATCATGGCAAAACCCTGCCTCTACAAAAAATACAAGAATTAGCCGGGCATGGTGGCGCATACCTGTAGTCCCAGCTACTCAGAGGGCTGAGGCAGGAGGATTGCTTGAGCCCAGGAAGTCAAGGCTGCAGTGAACAGAAATCTTGCCACTGCACTCCAGCCTGGGTGATAGAGCAAGACCCTGTCTCAAAAAAAGCAAAAAACAAAAGCAATCTATAAATTCATTGTAATACCAATCAAAAGCGGGACTTCGCTGAGGAACTCTGTATGGAAATATAAAAGGTCCGTAGCTTAGGGCAATTATGAAAAACAGGAGAGGAGGAGGAAGAGACCCAAACCATCAGGTATTTAAGACATATCAAATTACAGCGCTAGAATAATACTATAGTATTAACACAAGAACGAAAAGACCAACAGAACAGACAGACAAAAAAACCCCTACAAAAACCACGCACAAAAAACCCACAGAACAAACACCTATGTTCACATAGGCACACAATAGAGGTTACAACACAAGAAAGGACACATTAATACTAATAACTGCTAGCACTTATGAAGCATGCACTATGTGCCCTATTCTAAATGTTTTACATGTGTAATTCATTTAATGGCCATGACCCTAGGAAATAGGGACTATATCCTATATTATGGATGAGGAACGGAGGCAAAAAGGGGTGAAGTAACTTGTCTTGTGTCACCCACCTAGTGAGTGGTAGCCTTAGAGCTTGAACACAGTCAACCTGCTCCAAGAATCTGCACTCTTGACTATGCTATACAGCTTCTCTAATTTTTAACTAATTAATTAGTTATTAATTGGGTCAGGTGTGGTGGTAATCGAAAACAGTGGGAAAAAATCTTAGGTCATTATCTCAAACCATTTACAAAAATAAACTTAAGGCCTGGAGCAGTGGCTCACGCCTGTAATCCCAGCACTTTGGGAGGCCAAGGTGGGCGGATCACCTGAGGTCAGGAGTTCGAGACCAGTCTGACCAACATGGTGAAACCCCATCTCTACTAAAAATACAAAATTAGCCAGGCCTGGTGGCACATGCCTGTAATCCCAGCTACTTGGGAGACTGAGGCAGGAGAATTGCTTGAACTCGGGAGGCAGACGTTGCAGTGAGCCGAGACTGTGCCATTGCAACAAGAACCTGGGCAACAAGAGCGAAACTCCGTCCCCAAAAGAAAAAAAAAAAACTTTAAAAAACTACAAATGGATTAAAAATCTAAATGTGAAAAGTAACACTATTATGTTAGTAGAAAGAAATGTAGAAAAATATCTTAATGAAGGTACCTTAAAAACCTATACAAGGGAAACTGATGAATTTAACTTCATTAGAGTTAAATGTTTTTATTCAACACAGTGCCATAGATTCAGTTAAAAGACTTGGAGGTGGTATCTGCAGAGCGCAAAACCAACAAGGACTTTAAATCTCTGTTTTTTTTTTTTTTGAGACGGAGTTTTGCTCATTGCCCAGACTGGAGTGCAATGGCGTGATCTCGGCTCACTGCAACCTCTGCCCCCCCGGTTCAAGAGATTCTCCTGTCTCAGCCTCCTGACAAGCTGCGATTACAGGCGCATGTCTCTACACCCGGCTATTTTTGTATTTTTAGTAGAGACAGGGTTTCATCATATTGGTCAGGCTGGTCTTGAACTCCTGACCTC
>NW_012102343.1:731493-734169 GCF_000951045.1 Mandrillus leucophaeus
AAAAAAAAAAAGAAAAGAAAAAAAAGAAAAAATCTAGGTATCCACCACTAGGGGAATAAGTCTATGCACATAGCAGCACTCAGAAGTGAAAACGAGATGACTAGCATGGATGGACTCAAAAACACAACGTTGGGAAAAAAGGTTTAAAGAAAAATCACAGCATATTATCTAGGAATTCGAAACCACTATATAGATTTCAAAGTAACACGTGCACAAATTTACACAAGTTGGACCGTAAAGCCACTTATATAACACACCAGAGTGGCTGTCTGAAAAGGGGAGTGAAAGGGGTCTGGGAATAGGAACGAAGAGAGGAAGTGATAAAATAAACAAGGACCTTTGCATTGGCCCACAGAGTGTCAAGAACTGAGAAGGATTAACTCAATTTTGTGCACCTGAGGTTCTTTTTTCAAAAAAAGAAAGCCAGTTGCGAGAGAGAGGGTCCCACACCGGGTGCAGGAGACGGCACAAGTCCGGCCAAGAACGGAGGGGGCCGCGGCCAGTGCGGAACGGCCTTGAGCGGCGGGAGGGGGGACGCCCCTTCAAGAGCTTCTCTTTCTCTCAGAAGTCGTGGGTGCGAGATGGAGGCGCCAGGGCGGCGGACGAGGCACGGTGGGCAGGAGAGCCCATTCTCCACAGCCCCGAACTCCTGCTGCCAAACCTCCTCCCCGACCGTCCTGCTTACCTGGAGCCAGCTCCGGGCGCCGGCCCCGGGACCGCCATGACCTGAGACCCGAGGGACTCGAACCCGGCGGCCCCGAGTTCAGCACTGGGCAGAGTCCGGGGAAGGGCGGGGCCCCGGGGACCACAGAGACGGCGGCGGATAGAGAGGAAGGCGCGGGAGACGCGGCCTCTCCCGGAAGCGACCGACGTCTCTAAAAGTACCAGAGAGTGGACTCGGCTGACCCGGCAGCTACAGCGCCCCCATCTTTTCTGGGAGGCTTCCCTTTTGACAGTAGGTCGCCGAGAGTGTAACTACCTTATGGCAAGTATTTTAGATTCTGAGTATAATAGATGTTTTATATATTCTCCCAGAGGAGCCAGCATGATCTTTAAAAAAGTATAAATTAGGCTTCCAGCCGGGCGCGGTAGCTTACTCCTCCAATCCCAGCACTTTGGGAGGCCAAGGCGGGAGGATCGCTTGAGCCCAGGAGTTCGAGACCAGCCTGGGCAACATGCAAGACCCCCCGCCTTTACAAAAGATAAAAACATTAGCCGGGGATGGTGGCGAGCGCCTGTGGTCCGAGCTACTCTGGAGGCTGAGGCAGGAGAATCACTTGGGCTCGGAAGGTCAAGGCTCAGTGAGCCGTGATTGTGCCACTGCACTCCAGCCTGGGTGACAGAGAGAGACCCTGTCTCAAAAATAAATAAATAGATGATGATGATCGATGGATAAGATAGATAGTTGAATGAATGAAATGCTTATCAGTTGACTGATTAGTACCCAAAGGGAGGTGGGAAATGGCTCAAAAAAAAAAAAAAAAAAAAACGCATGATCTCACAGGTCCCTAAATTTGAATCTGGATGTATCTTCTCACTTTCCTTCAATCCTTATTAAGTTTCAACAGCATGCCAAACACTCCACAACATACATGTATCACTTGTCTTTATGGAAGTTGCAGTCTAGCTGGGTAGGTCAACCAGTTGACAATTACAGCTGTCTTTTTTTTTTTTTGAGACTGAGTCTTGCTCTTGTTGACCCGGCTAGAGTGCAATGGCGTGATATCGGCTCACTGCAACCTCAGCCTCCCGGGTTCAAGCGATTCTCCTACCTCAGCCTCCCGAGTAGCTAGGACTACAGGCATGTGCAACCATGCCCTGCTAATTTTGTATTTTTAGTAGAGACGGGGTTTCTCCATGTTGGTCAGGCTGGTCTCGAACTCCCGACCAGTTGATCCGCCCACCTCGGCCTCTCAAAGTGCTGGGATTACAGGTGTGAATCACCGCGCCTGGCCTACAGCTGTCTTTATGAAGTGCTGTGACAAACATATCTTACAGCAGGGGTTCTCAGCCTTGGCGCCATTAAGTTTTGGGGCCTGATCATTCTTTGTTGAGTAGGCTTTCCTCTGCAATGTAGAATGTTTAGCTGTATCCCAGGCCTCTACCCACTAAATGCCAGTAGCATTCCTTGTGACCCAGGCATCCCAAAATGTCTCTAAACATTGCCAAATGTCCCTTGGGGAGAAAGGACCAAAATTCCAGCTTTACTGGAATGGAGCTTTACTCCACCCCCTAGCATTGAGAACCACTGCCCCAGAACCAAAGAGAGGCATTTAACTCAGCATGGGGAAAAGTGGAATCTAGGAAGACTTTGAAGAGGAAATAACTTTATTCAAGTATGTCTTTCTTATTTTGAAAACCAAAAAAGTAGGATACAATTTTTGAAAAATTAATAAGGCAACCAAAGTATTAAAGCAAGCAACCTCACCTCTCTAGGGTAATCTAGGTTTACAGATCTTGTCCCCTTTCACTCTAAAAAATGTCCTAGTTTGGTATTCAGTGGCATTACTGTCCCAGGGTGCCTCAGCATTATCTATTACTATAAACTTTTAAGAAGTAGCAGGCCAGGCCGGGCGCGGTGGCTCAAGCCTGTAATCCCAGCACTTTGGGAGGCCGAGACGGGTGGATCACAAGGTCAGGAGATCGAGACCATCCTGGCTAACACGGTGAAACCCC
>NW_012102343.1:738360-747278 GCF_000951045.1 Mandrillus leucophaeus
TGGGACTGCAGGCACTCACCACTATGCCTGGCTAATTTCTGTCTTTTATGTCGAGACGGGGTTTCACCATGTTGGCCAGGCTGGTCTCGAACTCCTGACCTCAACTGATCTGCCTGCCTTGACCTCCCAAAGTGCTAGGATTACAGGTGTGAGCCACCATGCCGCGCCAGTGTTTGGGATTTTAAAGGGGAATTGATATTAGATAATTGGATGGATCCAGAAGGTGAAATGAAACCAGGAAGAGAAGGTATTTCCTTGAATCTGGAGCAAAGGAGCCAGCTGAAGGAACAGATTTTTTAAAATTTAAATTTAAATTTAAGATTTTTTAAAATTTAAATTTAAAGATTATATATACACACACACACACACACACACATATATATACACACACACATTTTTTTTAATTTTTATTTTGAGACAGAGTCTTGCTCTGTTACCCAGGCTGGAGTGCAGTGATGGGATCACAGCTCACTGTAGCCTCCATCTCCTGGGCTCAAGTGATCCACCTCAGCCTCCCTAGTAGCTGGGACTATAGGTGCTGGCATCACACACAGCTAATTAAAAAAAATTTTTTTTGGCCAGGCGCGGTGGCTCAAGCCTGTAATCCCAGCACTTCGGGAGGCCGAGATGGGTGGATCACGAGGTCAGGAGATCGAGACCATCCTGGCTAACATGGTGAAACCCCGTCTCTACTAAAAAAAATAAAAAAATTAGCCGGGCGTGGTGGCGGGCATCTGTAGTCCCAGCTACTGGGGAGGCTGAGGCAGGAGAATGGCATAAACGCGGCAGGCGGAGCTTGCAGTGAGCTGAGATCCGGCCACTGCACTCCAGCTTGGGCGACAGAGCGAGACTCCGTCTCAAAAAAAAAAAAAAAAAAAATTTTTTTTGTAGAGAGGCAGGTGTGGGGGGAGGTGTCTCACTGTGTTGTTCAGGCTAGTCTTGAATCCTAGGCTCAAGTAATCCACCTTTGCCTCCCTAAGTGCTGGGATTATGGGTGTGAGCCACTGCACCTGGCCAGGAACAGATTTCTGACACTGATGATGCAGTTAAGAAAACTGTGAAATCCAAGCCGTATAAAACCTATACTGTTCTAATTGTACTTGGTTTGTGTGTGTGTGTGTGCGTGTGTGTTTTGTTTTTTTGACAGGTTCTTGCTCTGTGGTCCAGGTAGAGTGCAGTGGGATAATAATCAGGGCTCACTGCAGTCTCCAACTCCTCCCACCTCAATCTCCTGAGTAGCTGGGGCTACAGGTGTGTGCCAACATGCCTAGATAATTTTTAAGTTTTTTTTTTCAATAGAGATGAGGTCTCACTATGTTGCCCAGGCTGGTCTAGAACTCCTGAGCTCAAGCGATGCTTCTGCCTCAGCCTCCCAAAGTGTTAGGATTTCCGGGGAGAGCCACTGCTCCTGGCCTCTAGTTGTTTTAATCTGTCTTTTTACATTGGCTTTTGTTTTCTAAGTGTTGTTCTCCAAGCTATTGTATGTTTAGATTGCAGAACAACTTGTAAAATGAATACTTGCTTTAATGTGCATTATTTAAAATGTTCTGAGTAATTGTGTACTTTATAAGGAGAATTGCTCTGTGCCCACCACTTAGTATACAATAAAATCAAGTAATACAATCCTAACTGTTGTGGCCCCCCCCCCCTTTTTTTTTTTTGAGACAGAGTTTCACTCTTATTGCCCAGGCTGGATCTCAGCTCACTGCAACCCCTGCCTCCCAAGTTCAAGTGATTCTCCTGCCTCAGCCTCCTGGGTAGTTGGATTATAGGCACCCGCCACCACTCCTGGCTAATTTTTTGAATTTTTGGTAGAGATGGGGTTTCACCATGTTGGTCAGGCTGGTCTCGAACTCCTGACCTCAGTTGATCCACCCGCCTCCACCTCCCCAAGTGTTGAGATTACAGGCATGAGCCACTGCGCCTGGCCCTGTTGTGGCCTTTTTTGATCATGAGAGTTGGTGCTTTTGAAAGCCAAAAATGACAGTTTTTTATAGATCTTTTAATTTCAATTCAGCTTTCACAATAAAACAGATTGTATTGCATTGAACAAAAAAAAATTACACTAATACTAAACTTGATGTAAAATGTGATCTCAACTATGAAAATAAATATAGATGTAAATATCTGTATAGAAAAAATCATAATGAAGCATAGCAAAAGGCCATATATCATATTGGTTGTTAATATTTGTTTATATTTCAGAGTTATCTTTTGGATAAGATCCATTTTCTTTTTTCTTTTTTTTGAGACGGAGTCTTGCTCTGTTGCCCAGGTGGAGTGCAGTGGCGCGATCTTGGCTCACTGCAACCTCTGCCTCCCGGGTTCAAGCAATTCTCTTTCCTCAGCCTCCCAAGCAGCTGGGACTACAGGCGTCCACCACCACGCCTGGCTAATTTTTGTATTTTTAGTAGAGATGGGATTTCACCATATTGGCCAGGCTGGTCTCGAACTCCTGACCTTGTGATCCGCCCGCCTCAGCCTCCCAAAGTGCTGGGATTACAGGCGTGAGCCACCAGGTTTAGGGCCAACTTAAAATTAGTTCAAATTTCTAATTAGCTCATAACCGTGATCGATGTTTTCTTTTTATTTTATTTTTTTCTTTTCTAGGTTTTTAAAAAATTCACAATCTACTTGGGCACAGTGGCTCACACCTGTGGTCTCAGAACTTTGGGAGGTCAAGGCCAGAGGTTTGCTTGAGCCCAGGAGTTCAAGATCAGCCTGGGCAACATAGCTAGACCCCCATCTCTACAAAAAAAAAAAAAAAAATTCGGGATCCAAATAAGGTCTACACATTGCAATTGATCATATGTCATTTAACATTCTTTTAGCTTATAGGTTCCTCTTCTACCCCTTTAGGCCAGCTACTCTTATCTCATTTTCATGTCCTTCTGCAAAACTTTCTAACTGGGTTTCTATACTTGAATTTTCTCCTGCTCTAATCCAGTTTCTACAAAGCAGCCAGAGAAATCTGAACAAATGGAAACCAGATCAACAGTCCATTTAAAGCCCTTCAAGGCTTTTTTTTTTTTTGAGACAGAGTTTCGCTCTTGTTGCTCAGGCTGGAGTGCGGTGGTGTGATCTCGGCCCACTGCAACCTCTGCCTCCTGGGTTCAAGAGATTCTCCTGCCTCAGCCTCCTGAGTAGCTGGGATTACTGGTGCCTGCCACCACACCCAGCTAATTTTTGTATTTTTAGTAGAGATGGGGTTTTGCTATTTTGGTCAAGCTGGTCTCGAACACCTAACTTCAAGTGATCTGCCAGCCTCGGCCTCCCAAAGTGCTGAGATTACAGGCGCGCGCCACTGTGCCCTGCTCTTCGAGGCTTCTTATGCCCTGGCCTTGCCTATTGCTTCAACTTCTGTTTTTTTTTTGAGATAGAGTCTCACTCTGTTGCCCAGGCTGGAATGCTATGGTATGATCTCAGCTCACTGCAACCTCTGCCTCCCGGGTTAAAGTGATTCTTGTGCCTCACCCTCCCAAGTAGGTGGGATTACAGGCTTATGCCACCACGCCCAGCTAATTTCTGTTTGAACCTCTTTAGGGGCTAGAAAATCAACCTTGTTTTCCTCTACTCTTCTGTTAATTTTTATTCTTCCTTCCATCCCCACTGTGAATGTTCCTTCCCCAGAGAGTCTTTTCCTAACCACCCTTCATTGTTTCCTCCCACAGCACCTCACTTTTCCCTGCTTCTAGCATTTATTGCAGCTGGTTATATTTTCATTTTGTGCGTTTACTTTATTCATGCCTCTCTCGCGCCACCCCAGGAGGGCATGGATCATGTCTGTTGTGTTCACACCTTCTCTGTCCCCATTTTCCAGAAGCACTCGTAACAGCACAATAGCTATTTGTTTAACAAATATTTGCAAAACCTTCTAACTGGGTTTCTACACTGGAATTTCCCCCTGCTCTAATCCAGTTTTTACAAAGCAGCCAGAGAAATGTGTGCAAATGTAAACTAGATCAACAGACCACTTAAAGCCCTTAAGTGATTCTTGTGCTATTTGTTGAACAAAGATAAACAAGACAATCCCTAACCTCAAAAAACACACAGTGAGGCTAAGGCTCACTGCAGCCTCCACAACGGAGGCTAAGGCAGGAGGATTGCTTGAGCCCAGGAGTTCCAGGCTGCATTGAACTATGATCATACCACTGCACTCCAGCCTGGGCAACGCAGCAAGACCTTGTTTCTAAAAGTAAATAAATAAAATTTAAAAACCCACAGGTCACTCTCTCTGCTTATACTGTTTTCTAATGGGACCGAACTTCTCTTATTTCAGCTACTAGAGTCCTGTGCTACTTCCTCACTCTTATACATAGATAAAGGGAAGACAAATTGATGTTTTTTTTAAAAAAAGGAAAATAATTTGGTAATAACTATCAAATTTTAGATGATGCAGTAGTTTCATTTCCAGGAATTCTCTTATAAATATCTTTACCCAAAAGCAGAAAGGACAAAGGGTCAATCACAAGGATGTTTCTACAGCATAGAAGGTAATAGCAAAATCCTAGAAGCAACCAGAATGCTTATCAAAGGAGGAGCCGTTAAACAAAATATGACACCCTCACTTTGTAGAATATATTTTGCAGCTATTAATAATAAGGAGGTGGCCGGGTGCCATGACTCACGCCTGTAATCCCAGCACTTTGGGAGGCTGAGGCAGGCAGATAACCTGAGGTTGGGAGTTCGAGAGCAGCCTGACCAACATGGAGAAATCCCGTCTCTACTAAAAATACAAAATTAGCCGGGCATGGTGGCGCATGCCTGTAATCCCAGCTACTCAGGAGACTGAGGCAGGAGAATCGCTTGAACCCAGGAGGCGGAGTTTGTGGTGAGCCGAGATCATGCCATTGCACTCCAGCCTGGGCAACAAAAGCAAAACTCTGTCTCAAAAAAAAAAAAAAGAAAAGAAAAGAAGTAGCATCGCCATAGTGATTCAGAACATGGACTTCAGAGCCAGATTGCATGGGTTCAAATCCCACTCTATCACTTGGTATTTGTGTGACCTTGGGGGCATGCTGCCTCTGTTATTTATTTATTTATTTATTTTAAGACAGAGTCTTGCTCAGTCACCCAGGCTGTAGTGCAGTGGCATGATCCCGGCTCACTGCAGCCTCCGCCTCCCGGGTTCTAGTGATTCTCCTGCCTCAGCCTCCCAAGTAGCAGGGATCACAGACATGTGCCACCACACTCGGCTAAATTTTGTATTTTTAGCAGAGATGGGGTTTCACCATCTTGGCCAAGCTAGTCTCAAACTCCTGACCTGAAGTGATCCGCCCACCTTGGCCTCCCAAAGTGGTAGGATTACAGGCGTGAGCCCCTGCACCCGGCGAGGTTTTTAAAATGTTCTTTAAAAAAAATTTGAGGGGGTAGAGACAGGTCCTCACTATGTTGCCTAGGCTGTTAACTCCTGGCCTCAAGTGGTCCTCCTGTCTTGACCTCCAAAAGTGCTGAGATTACAGGCATGAGCCACTGCACCCAGCCTCAGTTTTTTAAAACTGTAAATGAGGGTAATAATAGTTTCCACATCAGAGGGTTGTTGTGGGGAATAAACAAGTTAATAGATATTAAGACTTAAACATTACCTGGCAATAATAAGAGCTAAATGTGACGTTAATATTAAACATTGAAAAATGTCTATGCCCTATTGTTTCATTTAATTAACTAGTTTTTTAATTGAAAAATTGAAAAGCATGTGGTTAAAAAAAATTTCACAAAAGATGATAGGGCATATAATGAAAAATGAGTTTGTCTTCCACCCCAGAGCCAAGCTGTTCACAGCTTCTTAGGAATCTTTCCAGAAATGTTTTATATATATGCAAACTTATATGTGTTAATGTATTTCACACATACCCACACTCAAACACAAATCCTCCTTTTCCTTTTAAACACTCTGTTTTGCAGCTTGCGTTTTTTTTTTGTTTGTTTGTTTGTTTTTTTAGACGGACTCTCATTCTGTTGTCCAGGCTGAAGTGCATTGGCGTGATCTTGGCTCACTGCAACCTCTGCCTCCTGGGGTCAAGCTACTCCCTCCCAAGTAGCTGGGATTATAGGCGTGCTCCACCATGCCCGGCTAATTTTTGTATTTTTAGTAGAGACAGGGTTTTGGCATGTTGGCCAGGCTGGTCTTGAACTCCTGATCTCAGGTGATCTGCCTGCCTCGGCCTCCCAAAGTGCTGGGATTACAGGGGTGAGCCACCACTCCAGGCCGCAGCTTGCTTTTTACACTTTGTAGTATATCTTGGAAGTTGTTCCATATCAGCATATACAGACTTTTTTTATTTTTTGAGATGGAGTTTCGCTCTTGTCACCCAGGCTGGAGCGCAGTGGCGTGATCTTCGTTCACTGTTACCTCTTCCTTCCTGGTTCAAGCAATTCTCCTGCCTCAACCTCCTGAGTAGCTGGGATTACAGGCGTCCACCACCATACCTGGATAATTTTTTGTATTTTTAGTAGAGATGGGGTTTCACCATGTTGGCCAGGCTGGTCTTGAACTCCTGACCTCAGGTGATCCACCCACCTTGGCCTCCTAAAGTGCTGGGATTGTGGGCATGAGCCACCGCACCCAGCCAGCATACACAGATTTAAGTAATTACTTTTTTCCACTGTTAAGTTCGTGACAAACCCATTGTCAAACTGGACCATCATAAGTCAGGGACTGTCTCTGCAGAGGAACTATATATCTAGTTTCCTATTGACAGATATTTTAGTGGGTTATAGTCTCTTGCTATTACATATAATGCTGCAATTAACATCTTTGGATATATCCCAAATATGGCTAAGTTTAAAAGAAGATAGGCTCCATATTTTGTTTTTTAAAAGCTTGTTTGTGTGTGCATGAGTGTGCACCCACTGAAGATGATTGCAATCTGTAGGAATTCAGAATGCAAGGAATGGAGAGAGCAAAAGGCAGTTTGACCAAAGAGCCTGTATGTTTAAGTGTTTTGTTTTTTAATCTCTCTTTTTTTTCGAGATGAGGTCTCACTCTGTAGTCCAGGCTGGAGTGCAGTGATGTAGTTTTTGTTCACTGCAGCCTCGACCTGCCAGGCTTAAGCAATCCTTCCACCTCAGTCTCCAGAGTAGCTGAGACTACAGGCACATGCCACCGCACCCAGCTGATTTTTGTATTTTTTGTAGAGACGGGGTTTCACCTTGTTGCCCAGGCTGGTCTCAAAGTCCTGGGCTGAAGCGATCTGCCTTCTTCACTCTCCCTAAGTGCTGGGATTACCGGCATGCACCACTGCACCTGGCCTGTGTTTTGTTTTTGTTTTTGTTTTTGTTTTTTGAGGCAGAGTCTCAATCTGGCGCCCAGGCTGGAGTGCAATGGCGGGATCTTGGCTCACTGCAACCTCCGCCTCCCGGGTTCAAGTGATTCTCCTGTCTTAGCCTCCTGAGTAGCTGGGATTACAGGCTCATTCCACCACACCCGGCTAAGTTTTGTATTTTTAGTAGAGACAAGGTTTCACTATGTTGGTCAGGCTGGTCTCTAACTCCTGACCTCATGATCTGCCTGCCTCGGCCTCCCAAAGTGCTGGGATTACAGGCATGCGCCACCGTGCCTGGCCTGTGTTTTGTTTTTTAAAATGTTACCTATACGATAAAATTTTTTCAGAGGTTATACTCTAAAAGAGAAGCAATCATTTTATCTTCCGGTTCTCCAAGCTCTTGGTTTACACCTCAGTTATAGACAGAGTGGGACCTGTCTGTTTCCCTTGCTAGCCAAGGAGCTTGCCTAGTCAACCTCCAATAACCAGCCCAGTGCCTGGCACATAGAAGGTGTTCACTAAACACTTCTGGGATGAATGAAGCTACTCCTCTGACCTAGGTTTCCCTGTATATAAAATTAGAATGATAAAGTGACCCACATCTAATGGCCATTCTAAGAAATTACTGAGCAAAAGAAAAGAAGAAATTCCTGAGCAATGTGAATGTTCTTAAAAAACATGAAAGTGTGTAAAACTACTCAAGAATAGCTGCTTAATCTAAAATTTATCCTGTGGGCTGACCAGGTCAAAATGCCTGCGGTGTAGCTAGTTCAAAGGACGGTGGCATCTTCCCCAAGTGAAAACAGCCTATTAAATTTGTGAGCAAGAGGGACAGAGTTGTCAGCTGAGCAGAGCCCTGCTGTCAAGTCCTCTAGATCTGAAACCATCTTGGCCTGTTTCCACCCTGGAATCATTTTGAAAAGATTATGGCCCCTGCAAGTCTGTTAAAAAGTTGGATCCTTGGCTGGGCGTGGTGACTCATGCCTGTAATTCCAGCACTTTGGTAGGCTGAGACAGGAGGATTGCTTGAACTCAGGAGTTGGAGACCAGCCTAGGCAACATGGCAAGACCCCATTGCTACAAAACAAAAACAAAAATTAGCTGAGTGTGGTGGTGCAAGCATGTAGTCTCAGCTGCTTGGGAAGCTGAGATCATGCCACTGCACTCCAACTTGGGCAACAGAGCGAGACCCTGTCTCAAAAACAAAAAACAAAAAACAGTTGGAGCCTTTATATTAGATATAACCCAAGGACTCCCCAACCATAGAGTAATCTTGGAGTATTGAAGGGTAGAAAGGTGTAATAACTTTCCTCCCTATCAGAAGGGTCATGGCCACCACTCCTATAACAAAAGACTGGTTAACAAGAGAAAACATAAGAAATTTATAACTTTCTCTTTTAATTTTTTGTTTTAGAGACAAGGTCTTGCTCTGTTGTCTAGGCTGGAGTACAGTGGCGTGATCATGGCTTATTGCAGCCTTGAACTTCTGATAGCCTTCCCAGTAGCTGGGATTGCAGGCAGACACCACCATGTCCATCTAAAAGCATATCAGATTTATCTAATCAAAATTGTATGTGACATGGGAGCCTTCAGAAATGAAGACCAGGCCGGGCGCGGTGGCTCAAACCTGTAATCCCAGCACTTTGGGAGGCC
>NW_012102343.1:747563-753556 GCF_000951045.1 Mandrillus leucophaeus
TTTTGAGATGAAGTGTTGCACTGTGGCCCAGGCTAGAGTGCAGTGGCACGATCTGGCTCACTGCAACCTTCACCTCCCTGGTTCAAGCAATTCTTCTGCCTCAGCCTCCTGAGTTGCTGGGACTACAGGTGCACACCACCACACCTGGCTAAAATTTTTTTTTTTTTTGTATTTTTAGTAGAGACGGGGTTTCATCGTGTTAGCCAGGATGGTCTTGATCGCCTGACCTCATGATCTGCATGCCTCGGCCTCCCAAAGTGCTGGGATTACAGGCATGAGCCACCGCATCCAGCCAAAAACTGTTCGTTTTTATGCTTAGCGTCAATGAAGCATGACAGCTGTGTTGAAACATGATTAGACAGAAAGGGAATGATCTAATAGTAACAGACTGAGTGGGGAAACCCAGCAAGGCCTGTGTTCAGATTCTTCTTGGCCTGTTTGTGTGGCATTCCTTTCTCCTGGGTTTAGGGCAGGGCCCCTTCTGAAATGAAGGTCTTATGATCTATTTTCAGACAAGGTAGGTCAGATAATTTTATGGCCAGCTCCTACACACAAGGATGGAGGAAGGTTAAAGTCCTATTTCTAGGTTTTATGGCTGGCTTTGGAAAAGAAGGGTTCTAGTTTCTATGGCCTGCCTTGGGAGAGGAAGGGAAGCAGAAGAAAAAAGTACAGGAGAAGAGAAGAGACTTTGCTTTTGAGGTCCTTCCAATATCTTTCAGTTCAAAGTATCAGCATGCCAAAGTGCCTTACTTTGGGGTATTATTTTCTGAGCCCCAACAGTAGTAAGGTAATGACAGTGATAATTCTTGTTTTTTTTTTTTAATTGAGACGAAGTCTTGCTCTGTCGCCCAGGCTGGAGTGTAGCTGTGCGATCTTGGCTCACTGCAACTTCCACCTCCCAGGTTCATGCGATTCTTGTGCCTCAGCCTCCCAAGTAGTTGAGATAACAGGCATGTGCCACCATGCCTGGCTAATTTTTTTGTATTTTTAGTGGAGATGGGGTTCCGCCATATTCACCAGGCTAGTCTAGAACTCCTGACCTCATGTGACCTGACTGCCTCAGCCTCCCAAAGTGCTGGGATTACAGGTATGAGCCACCTCGACTGGCAACAGTGATGATTCGTTCAACATTCAGTAATTATTGACCTGGCTGGGTGTGGTGGCCACGCCTATAATCCCAGTGCTTTGGAAGGCCGAGGCGGGAGGACTGCTTGAGGCCAAGATTTTGAGATCAGCCTGGGCAACATAGCAAGACCCTGTCTCTACAAAACAAAACAACAAAAAAGCAAACAAAAAGTATTTACTGAGCAACTACTCTGTATGTGCCAGGCATCGGTGCTGGAGATATAGCAGTTTCAAGACAAAGTATCTGCCTTCACAGACCTTAGGCAGATACAAAACGATATTAAATATAAATCAGATAGTGCTAAGAAAAGGACAGTGGGTGTCACAGGTAGGGTCCACTGGACCCACACCCTGAGACAATGCTTATCATGCTCAATGACTGTGGAGATTGCATCTTGGTAGGGAGATGAAGGAAGCATGATTGGGCAGAGGGAGGAATCAAGCTGAGAGGCAGGCCCTACTACAGCCTCAGCCGACCCCATGGGGAGCACCAGAGTGGACATGGCCCATCTCAGTTACTTCCTGTTGGGCCACAGTGGCCCTCCTTTCTACTCCACCCCAATCAGTCACTGGGCGTGGGATATCTTGCAAAGGGTGTAACCTTGGGCACATTCTCTCTTGTAGCTGAGGCAATTCTCAAAGGAGCTGATAGTTGAAGGCTGTCTGCTTATGGCACTCCCAGCTGCTGGGGCAACAAGTCCTGCATTGAAAGGGAATCTGGGCTGTGGGTCAACATGTCCATCACCCAACATATGGGGAGAGAGGATGATGGTGGAGGTGCTTCTTGGGATAGGGTGGTCAGGGAAGGACTCTCTGAGGAGGTTTTAAATAACCTAAATGAGGCAAGGTGCAGTGGTTTACGCCTGTAATCCTAGCACTTTGGGAGGCCGAGGTGGGCGGATGATGAGGTCAGGAGTTCAAGACCAGCCTGGCCAACATGGTAAAACTCTTTCTCTACTAAAAATATACAAATTAGCTAGGTGTGGTGAGCACCTCTAGTCCCAGCTACTTGGGAGGCTGAGGCAGGAGAATGGCTTGAACCCGGGAGGCAGAGGCTGCGGTGAGCCAAGATTGCACCACTGCATTCCAGCCTGGGCAACAAAGTGAGACTCCATCTCAAACAAACAAACACACGAACAAACAACCTGAGTGAAGTGAAGGAAGGAGCCATGCAGATTCTGAGGGAAGAACATTCTAAACAAAGGGAACAGCAAATGCAAATGTCCAAAGGAGGGATTATTTTTGAGATGTTCAAGGAAGAGCAAAGAAGCCAGCATGACCGGAGTGCAGTGAACAAGGGGAGAGTGATAGGAAATGCACAAGCGCCAGGTCATGTAGAGTCTTGCACACTATCATAAAAATTCGACTCTTTATTGTTACAGGAAGCCACTGAGGGTTAAAAACAGAAGATTGACAAAATTTGGTTGATGATTTAAAAGGATCACCCTGGATGCTGCTGTATGGAGAGCTAGAATGGAGTAGGGAAACCAGATAGGAAGCTATTCTGGTATTTCAGGTAAGAGAGGGTCATGGTTGGGACTATAGAAAGGGACAGGTTGGTGGGGACTATAGAATGGTACAGAGCTGTAGAGAAGTGTCTCTCAACCAGGGTGACTTTGCTCTAGCTTCTCCACATACCTCTCCCCAACTCTCCCTACCAGCCAAGGACATTTGTTCAATATCTGAACATTTTCGGTTGTCATAAATCAGGGATGCTATTGGCTTCTAGTGGGTGCTACAAAGTATCCTACAATAATGCACGGGACAACTCCCCGTGACAAAGAATTACTTGGTTCAAAATGTCAATAGTGGGCCAGGCGCGGTGGCTCACGCCTCTAATACCAGCACTTTGGGAGGCCAAGGAGAGCAGGTCACCTGAGCTCAGGAGTTCAAGACTAGCCTGGCCAACATGGTGAAACCCTGTCTCTAGTAAATATACAAAAATTAGCTGGGCTTGGTGGCAGGTGCCTGTAATCCCAGCTACTTGGGAGGCTGAGGCATGAGAATCACTTGAACCTGGGAGGCAGACGTGGCCGTGAACAGAGTTCATGCCACTACACTCCAGCCTGGAGGATACAGCAAGACTCTGTCTCCAAAAAAAAAACCAAAAACAAAAACCAAAATGTCAATGGTGGCTGGGTACAGTGATTCATGCCTGTAATCCCAGCACTTTTGGAGGCCAACGTGGAGAAATGCTTGAAGCCAGGAGCATTATACCAGCCTGGGCTACAAAGCAAGACCTCATCTCTTTTTTAAATTAGTTGAACCTGGTAGCAAGCAACTGTAGTCCAGGCTATTAGGGAGGCTGAGGCAAGAGGATCGCTTGAGCCTGGGAGTTGGAGGCTGCAGTGAGCTATGATTGTGCCACTGCATTCCATCCTGGGCAACAGGGTAAGAACCTGTCTCAAAAATAAAATTTAAAAAAAGACAATAGTCCTAAGGTTGAGAGACCTTAGTACTTGCAATAGAGGAAGTGAAAAGTATTAGAGATGTATTCTTTTTAGTCGGAGTTTTACTCCTGTCACCCAGGCTGGAGTGCAATGGTGCGATCTCAGCTCACTGCCACCTCTGCCTCCCGGGTTCAAGGGATTGTCCTGTCTCAGCCTCCTGAATAGCTGGGATTACAGACATGCGCCATCACGCCCAGCTAATTTTTGTATTTTTAGTAGAGATGGGGTTTCACCATGCTGTCCAGGCTGGTCTCGAACTCCTGACCTCATGATCCACCCGCCTTGGCCTCCCAAAGCACTGGGATTACAGGTGTGAGCCATCGCGCCTGGCCAGATCCCATCTCTTAAAATAAAAAAAAAGAAGAAGAAGAAGACGACGAAGCAAGGGTGGATCAGCTGTATCAAGTGTTCCTGAAAGGCTGTGGGTAAGGATTGAGAATTGCCCACTGGAAATGAATATGAAGTTTATCAGTGGCCTTGACAAGAGCAGGTTCCATGGAGTGGGTTCAGGAGAAACAGGGAGGTGAGAAAATAGAAATGGGAATTACAGACAATTCTTTCAAAGAGTTGTGCCTCAAATGGGGACAGGTAATGTGTCAGTAATAAGAGGAGGATCCAGGATCAAGGATGGAAAGTTGTTACAACACATTTGTAGGCTGCAGGGAAGGTGTAGTAAAGAGAGGAAACTTGTTAATGTTAACCTCTATTTAATACTTACTAAGTAGCAGCTGCATGAGGCATTTTATATAGATTATTTCCTTTAACCTGCACACCCAACCATGAGGAAGAGAATATGATCATCCCGGTTTCACAGAAGACAAAACTGAGGCATGGAAAGGATGGGGTGGGGTACATGGACATGGTCATAGGGCTAGTAAGTGGGGGAACTTGGATGTAACCAGGATGTCTGGCTCCAGAGCCTACATTCTCACTCTCTTTCATTTACTTTTTTTTTTTTTTTGAGACAGAGTCTTGCTCTGTTGCTCAGGCTAGAGTGCAGTGGCGTGGTCTCGGCTCACTGCAACTGCCGCCTCCTGGGTTCAAGCGATTCTCCTGCCTTAACCTCCAGAGTAGCTGGGATTACAGGCATGCACCACTACGCCCCACTAAATTTTGTATTTTTAGTAGAGGTGAGGTTTCCCCATGTTAGCTAGGCTGGTCTGAAACTCCTGACCTCAGGTGATTCACCTGCCTCAGCCTCCCAAAGTGTTGGGATTACAGGCATGAGCCACCATGCCCAGATTTTCATTTGCATTTTTAAAATGCATGTTTATTTCATTATTTATTTATGTATTTATTTATTTTTTTGAGACGGAGTCTTGCTTTTGTCCCCCAGGCTGGAGTGCAGTGGTGCGATCTCGGCTCACTGCAACCTCCACCTCCCAGGTTCAAGCAATTTTCCTGCCTCAGCCTACTGAGTAGCTGAGACTACAGGCATGTGCCACCACGCCCAGCTAATTTTTTGTGTTTTTTTTTAGTAGAGATGGGGTTTCACCATGTTGGCCAGGATGGTCTTGATCTCTTGACCTCATGATCCACCTGCCTCGGCCTCCCAAAGTGCCGGGATTACAGGTGTGAGCCACTGCGCCTGGCCCCCCCATATTTTTATTTTTTATTTTTTATTTTTTGAGACAGGGTCTCACTCTGTTGCCCAGGCTGGAGTGCAGTGGCACAATCATGGCTCACTGTAACCTCTTGCCTTCCAGAGCTCAAGCAATCTTCCCACCTCAGCCTCTTGAGTAGCTCGGACCACAGGAGTGCACCATCACATCCAGCTAATTTTTATGTTTTTTGTAGAGATGGGGTCTCACTGTGTTGCTCAGACAGATCTTGAACTCCTGGGCTCAAGTAATTGTCCTTCCTCAGCCTCCCAAAGTGTTGGGATTACAGGCATGAGCCACTGCACCTGGCCCATTTAAGTTCATTTCTTATTGCAAATTATAACCACTGTCTAAAATTTATATCTATTATCGTTTGTTCTCCCCTTGGTAGGAAAACACAATTATTGGCCTTTCAAGACTCCACAGAAGCAAATCCCCTAAAATTTGCAATTGACCGCTCCCACTCTGCCCCCTCTGCTTCTGAAGCAAATCCTGTCATAGCCCCTATGGGGCTGTCCAGCTCAACACCCCCTGTATTCCTATTGTGTGTGTTTTCGTGTCAGTGTCCTGCAGTGGAACAGAAGCTCCTCAAGGGCTCTGGTTCCCTCCAATTCTCTTTTCTATCCCTGGCTGGCAAGACAAGCCTTCAAACAATAAATATCTGTCAAGGAGTTTTATGGATGGATGACTGAATGAATGTAAAAAGGATACTAGGGGCTGGGCACGGTGGCTCACACCTATAATCCCAGCACCTTGGGAGGCCAAGGCAGGCAGATCACCTGAGGTCAGGAGTTTGAAACCAACGTGGCCAGCATGG
>NW_012102343.1:754802-755933 GCF_000951045.1 Mandrillus leucophaeus
CCTCAAAAAAAAAAAAAAAAAAAAGAATTAAAGACATTTATTTTAATTTTAATCTCTCTTACAGCATTAAAACGGAATTCATCAAGTAAGATTTACATATACTTCTCAGAAATGCATCTTACGGCCAGTCTGTCTGGCAGCTGGCTGAGATGTTGAGATATGGACAGCCTGAGGCAGTCCTGGGCCCCAAAGTGAGGGTTAATGGGGGACATTTAAATTCTCATTCAGGCCGGGTGTGGTAGCTCAAGCCTGTAATCCCAGCACTTTGGGAGGCCAAGACAGGATGCTCACTTGAGCCCGGTAGTTTGAGGCCAGCGTACGTAACATGGCGAGACCCTGTCTCTACCAAAAACACAAAAATTAGCCGGGCGTGGTGGCGCATGCCTATGGTCCCAGCTACTCAGGTGGCTGAGGTGGGAGGATGGCTTGAGCCTGGGAGGTGGAGGTTGCAGTGAGTTGACATCTTGCCACTGCACTCCAGCCTGGGAGACAGAGTGAGACCCCATCTCAAAAAACTAATAATAAATAAATAAATACATTCTCATTCAGACACTGATTTCTTAATCAGATTTTAGAGTTTCCCCAAATAAACAAATCAGTTGGGGGGAAAAAAAAAAAAAAAAAAAGAGTGTGATCCTTCCAGAAACCAGTAGGGGGGAGTGTGTGCATTTTGGGATAAAACTAAAATACTACAGGATTCAAACAGCCCTGGCTGCAGGTTTTCCACATCTGGGGAACAATGGAAGGCCTAATAAAGTCTTGGGTAGTGCACTGGTCAAGGCAAGGGTCAGTGTGGACCCCAAAATGCTGAGAAAATCAGTCTATACAGGAACAGCGCCTGTGGTCCATCTGTGAGAGGATGTTGTGGAAAATGAGAAACTAATGCAGATTTGGGAATATGGTATATAGAAGGAAAAAGAGACTTTGTATGTTGAAAGACACCAAAAAGACAAAAGCAAGTGACAAACCAAGAGAGAAAAATTGCAAATCGTATATGACAAAGAATTACAAAATGTATAAAGCTGTCCCACCAAGAGATGAACACAGGTAATTTATGTAAGAAATAAGAACTATAGCCGGGCGCGGTGGCTCACGCTTGTAATCCCAGCACTTTGGGAGGCCGAGGCGGGC
>NW_012102343.1:760658-761963 GCF_000951045.1 Mandrillus leucophaeus
AAAAATACAAAAATTAGCCAGGTGTGGTGACATGCGCCTGTAATCCTAGCTACTCGGGAGGCTGAGGCAGGAGAATCACTTGAACCTGGGAGGTGGAGGTTGCAGTGATCTGAGATCTTGCCACTGCACTCCAGCCTGGGCGACAGAGTGAGACTCCATCTCGAAAAAATAAAAGCATACTAGGAATATTGGAAGCCACAGGACAGCTGAATATGGGCTTCTCCACCTACAAGCTGCATAGAGACAAAAGTACTCTCAAAATTCAAAGTTCAAGAAAAATCCTTGGGGAGTAGGGGTTTGAAGGTGAGGATGCTTGTTAAAAAGTGTAGCTTCCGGCTGGGTGCGGTGGCTCACACCTGTAATCCCAGCACTTTGGGAGGCCGAGGCGGGCGAATCACCTGAGGTTCGAGTTCAAGACCAGCCTGGCCAACGTGGTGAAACCCCATCTCTACTAAAAGCACAAAAATTAGCCGGGTGTGGTGGTGAGCACCTGTAATCCTAGCTACTCAGGAGGCTGAGACAGGAGAATTGCTTGAACCCGAGAGGTGGAGGCTGCAGTGAGCCAAGGTCACTCTACTGCACTCCAGGCTGGGTGACAGAGTGAAATTCCATCTAAAAAAAAAAAAAACACAATAAAACAAACAAACAAAAAACACCAGTGCAGATTCCTAGGCTTGACCCCCAGAGATTCTGTTCCATATGTCTGAGGTGGAGTCCAAGAGTTAGTACAAGGGGTTTCTTTCCTTTCCAAAGAATTCCATGCAGTACTCCCCAGTCCTCCCACTGGAAGGTCAGGGAATCAGGAGACCTGGATTCTAGGCTACATTCTACTACTTATCATCTGGGAAGGGTTGCCAGATAAAATAAGGCATGCAATATTTGGGACATGCAATGCTAAAAAAGTATTCATTGTTTATATGAAATGCAAATTTAACTGGGCTTCCTATATGTCTGTTTGCTGAATCTGGCAACCTTCCAGCTGGGTGACCTCAGCCAAGCTGCATAACTTCCTAGAGCTTCAGTCTACTTATCTATGAAATGGAGAAATTTGATCTTTCCTTATGGTCCTGAGGATTGAGAGCTTCATGTAAAGTGCTTAACTGCAGTGAATGGCACATGGTAAGTATCCAGTAAATGAGCTATAAGAGGCCAGGCGCGGCGGCTCACACCTGTAATCCCAGCATTTTGTGAGGCCAAGGCAGGTGGATCATGAGGTCAGGAGTTCGAGACCAGCCTGACCAATATGGTGAAACCTCATCTCTACTAAAAATACAAAAAATCAGCCAGGCGAGGTGGCGGGCGCCT
>NW_012102343.1:763373-766721 GCF_000951045.1 Mandrillus leucophaeus
AAAAAAAAAAAAAAAAAAGAAATAAGAACTATAAATAGGCCGGGCATGGTGGCTCACGACTGTTACCCCAGCACTTTGGGAGGCCAAGGCAGGAGGATCTCTTGAGCCCAAAAGTTTGAGAACACCTGGGCAACATAGTGGGACCCCTGTCTATCAGGAGTCCCAGCTACTCAGGAGGCTGAGGCAGGAGGATTGCTTGATCCCAGGAGTTGGAAGCTGCAGTGACCCATGATTGCACGACTGTACTCCAGTCTGGGCAACAGAGTGAGACCCTGTTTCAAAATAAAAAAAGAAAAAAAAAAAGAAAAAAGAGGAAAGAGATATAAATACCTAATAAGCATACATTAAAAAGATTAATTTCTTTAGCAACAAGGAAATACAAATGAAAACACTGCAGGGGCTTTCTGCCTTATTTTCCTGTGCTTATTGTCCATTGAGCGCCTGTTCTGTGCCAGGCATTGTGCAAAGAGCTTTCTAGACATCAACTCAGCATTTAATGTGTACAAAAATTCTAAGAAGTGGGAACAAACGTTATCCTCATTTTACCTAAAGAATGCGGCTCTGAAAGGTTAGTAACTTGCCTGGAGTTTATCCAGCTGGGAAGGGCAAGCAGGGTTCGGACCCACGTTTGTGTGATTCCAAGTCCTCCCCATACTGATTTATCTGGGATCTCAACTGATATGTCCAAGCAGCATCTAGTGCTGGAATATAGTGCTTTGGAGAAGGCCCTGGAAGCTGTGAGCCCCAAGCAGCCAAAGAGGAACAGAAAAGAAAGAAAGAAACAAACAAACAAAACCTCAGAAAATCAGACAGCAATGGAAGTGGTCCTGGGGAAGCAGGGTGTTTTGGCAGAGCATAGAAAATGGGAATTTGGGGATGAGAGATGGGGGTTTGGAACACCAATTGGGGGCTAGAGGAAACAGTTCGTGGCACATTCTAAGCAGGCTGGGGTCTGGCTGGCTTGAATGTTCACAGCCCTGGAGGATGGAAGCTGAGGAATCTGTTTGTCATCCACTGCATGCTGAGCTGCCATTCTCATATCTAAACCTTCCAGCCCAAGTCCCTCATTCCCTCCCTCCTTCTCGCACCTGCTGGCAGCGGGGGCTCCAATGAATGGACAAGTTCCGTGAATTCTTGCCCCTTCCCCCACCTTTTACATAGCCAAGCCCTGGAACAAAAGGCGCCCTGAGTCTGGGGCCCCTTCCCTGGACTCCTGCCAGCTCCAGGGAGTGCTAGACAGCTGGAGCCGTGCTCCACACCACACCATTTACATCTTTTACAGCCTTCCCACCCCATGCTCCTCTCTCCCCACTCATGGCCATGGCCACAGGCCCACTGGACCCCAGGACACTCCTCCTGGTTCCCTGGGGAGTTGCCGTGACACAGATAGGCGGGGCAGCAGGATATGGGCGTGTGGTTCACATCCTAGAATCCAGGGCTAAAGGTGTAGATCCTTTGTCTAGGACAATCTGTCCCACCCACCAAGCAGCAGCAATGGGAAGCTCCTTGCCTGTCACTTTGTGCTCCTGATTTGAGGCGCCACAGGTGGCTGTCCTGTAGGATTTGGGATCCTCTTTCCTAGGTGGTTCCCTATCACCTTGGATTAGGTATCCACCTAGTGGTTTTATCCACTGATAGGTGCTCACTATTTATTGAGCACCTATTGTGTGCTCGGAACAATGGTAGGTGCAATGCATCTGTTTCCTCATTTAATCCTTACCACAGCCCAAGGTGAAATATATATGGACCCAGAGGCTCGCCCCAAGGCTCCTCGGGTCAGCTGGTCCACAATAGTGACAGGATGTGAATCCAGATCTTCCCCACCTGCCACCTTGAGTAGGAATCTGAGGACCAACTGGGTAACTCTTCCCTCAAACTCTCTTGCACAGTCTGCGCTGTTTAGGACTCTCGCAAATTACAGGAGCCATCCTATGATCCTGCCCTTTCCTGATCCGCAGGGATGGCCCCACCCAGGCTCCCCTTCCTCCCAGGCAGCCTCCTAAAGTCCACATTTTGTTTCAAATGCCTGTAGAGCAGGACAGGCCAGGAAAAGGGGCAGTTATACCTTCCCTTGGTGAGAGGCCCTCTCAAGACACAGGCCTGGCTTTGGTTTGCTGCTCCGCGATTCCTCCTTCCTCTTTTGCAAGCCTTGCCCTTCTGGACTGGGCCTAGTTTCAGACAACATGAGCACTGGTTGATTTTATTATTATTATTATTATTATTATTTGAGATGGAGTCTCACTCTGTTGCCCAGGCAGGAGTGCAGTGAATGGTGCGATCTCAGCTCACTGCAACCTACGCCTCCTGGGTTCAAGTAATTCTCTTGCCTCAACCTCCCGAGGAGCTGGGACTACAGGTTCCCACCACCACGCCTGGTTAATTTTTGTCTTTTTAGTAGAGACAGGGTTTCACCATGTTGACTGGGTTGGTCTCAAACCCCTGATGTCAGATGATCCACCCGCCTCAGCGTCCCAAAGTGCTGGGATTACAGGCATGAGCCACTGCACCTGGCCCTTGTGGTGATCTTGTCCTGGAAGAGATTGGGGAGAAGGGAAGGCGTGAGCCACCACATCCAGCTAGCAATGGTTGATTTTAATTGGTATATTCCACCTCTTCTGAGAGCCTCCCGAAGTACCTCCAACTTCCTGGGTTATGGGCCAATATATCAAAAGGTACCCTGCAGGGTGAGGACGGAAGACCCTGTGCCCTGTGCCCTGGCCACCTCCTGCCTCAGAGAAGCCATGGTAGAGCTGTCAGAGGTGGCCATGGTTTCCATTAGCCCAGCCAGAGCTCTGTCTCGAGAGCCCAGTGGATTTCTGTAGTCCCTTGAAGGGCTCAGAACCAAGTTCAGCCACAACAATAATCCCATATACGTACCCAATGAATGATATCACGAAGTGCTGCCTTCAGTTACCCGAAAATAAAAATATATACATATAGATGTGTCTACAGATTGTTTTTTTGACCAAGCAATTCTACTTGGTGAGTCTTACAGGAAGGAACATTTGCACAACATACACACATTTGTTTAATGCAACACTGTTTCTAATAGTGAAAAACTGGAAAAAGTCAAAGATTCAGTTGCAAAGGATTGCTTAAATAAATTATAATACCTCCCTACAATAAAATATTCTACAGCTGTTAAAAAAAACAGGTAATTTTATACTGACAAGGAAAGAGATCCATGACATGCTGCATGGTTAAAAAGAGTAAGTTATTGGCCAGGTGCTGTGGCTCATATCTGTCATCCCAGCACTTTGGGAGACCGAGGAGGGTGGATCACCTGAGGTTGGGAGTTCCAGACCAGCCTGACCAACATGGAGAAACCCTGTCTCTACTAAAAAAAAA
>NW_012102343.1:767501-769165 GCF_000951045.1 Mandrillus leucophaeus
CAACCTCTGCCTCCCGGGTTCAAGCAATTCTCCTGCCTCAGACTCCCGAGTAGCTGGGACTACAGGTGTGCACTACCACGCCCGGCTAATTTTTGTATTTTTAATAGAGATGGAGTTTCACCATGTTGGCCAAGCTGGTTTCGAACTCCTGACTTCAAGTGATCTACCCACCTCGGCCTCCCAAAGTGCTGGAATTACAGGCGTGAGCCATCGCGCTCGGGGTTTTTTTTTGTTTTGGTTTGGTTTTTTTTGAGACGGAGCGGTGGCATGATCTCGGCTCATTGCAATCTCCGCCTCCCAGGTTCAAACGATTCTCCTATCTCAGTCTCCTGAGTAGTTGGGATTACAGGCACGTGTTACCATGCCCAGCTAATTATTTTGTATTTTTTAGTAGAGACGGGGTTTCACTATGCCAGACTAGTCTTGAACTCTTGACCTCAAGTGATCTGCCTGCCTCGGCCTCCCAAGTGCTAGGATTACAGGTGTGAGCTACTGTGCCGGGCCTGGAAGGCATTTTTTAAATCTCCCCAGGTGTTTCCCATGGGCAGCCAAGTTGAGAAACACTTCTAAAGAAACAGAAGGAAGGAAAGGTTGATTTGGAAAGGAAAGTGAGATGATACTCTGTTTGTTCTATGTGAAAACTAAACAGATACTACTTGCCCTGCTCTTTCTGGGGAAAAAAAGTAAAGGGCCCAGGGTGGCCTTGAAGTACTACTAGACTTACGTAAGCACTGAGTTAGTTGAAGTATAGCCTTTAGCAGTATCAAACTTTTTTCTTTTCGAGACAGAGTTTCGCTCTTGTTGCCCAGGCTGGCGTGCAATGGTGCGATCTCGGCTTACTGCAACCTCCACCTCCCAGGTTCAAGTGATACTCCTGCCTCAGCCTCCCTAGTAGCTGGGATTACAGTCATGTGCCACCATGCCTGGCTAATTTTGTATTTTTGGTAGAGATGGGGTTTCTCCATGTTGGTCAGACTGGTTTCCAACTCCCAACCTCAGGTGATCCGCCCGCCTCAGCCTCCCAAAGTGCTGGGATTACAGGCGTGAGCCACCGCGCCCAGCAGCAGTATCAGACTTTCTGACTACACTTGAGGCATTCTAGAAGTTGACCACTTGACTTTAGCAGATCAAGTCTGCAAGAGCAGAAAGAGGGGAAAGAACCCATGTTGTTGCCTCATTCTGAAGGGCAAGAACCACCTCCTCAGTGGTAAAACAGGAGCATGAATAAAACACAAGTCTGCGCTGGGTGCAGTGGCTTGCACTTGTAATCCCAACACTTTGGGAGGCCGAGGTGGGCGGATCACGAGGTTAGGAGATCGAGACCATCCTGGCTAATACGGTGAAACCCCCGTCTCTACTAAAAAAAACACAAGAAAAATTAGCCAGACTGGAGGACACGGTGAGACTCTGTCTCAAAAACCAACCAACCAACCAACCAACCAACCACAAGTCTGGGCCGGGTGTGGTGGCTCATGCCTGTAATCCCAGCACTTTGGGAGGCAGAGGAGGGTGGCCCACCTGAGGTCAGGAGTTCCAGACCAGCCCAGACAACATGGTGAAACTCCATCACTACTAAAAACAGAAAAAATTAGCCAGGCATGGTAGCAGGCGCCTATAATCCCAGCTACTCGGGAGGCTGAGGTAGGAGAATTGCTTGAACCCAG
>NW_012102343.1:771320-772808 GCF_000951045.1 Mandrillus leucophaeus
ACACACACACACACACACACACACACATATATTTATAGCTGACTGGGTGCAGTGGCTCACACCTGTAATCCCAGCACTTTGGGAGGCTGAGGCTGGCACATCACTTGAGGCCAAGAGTAAGCGACCAGCCTGGCCAACATGGTGAAACCTCATTTGTACTAAAAAAAAATAGAAAAATTAGCTGGGCACGGTCATGGGCACCTGTAATCCCAGCCACTCTGGAGGCTGAGGCACAAGAATTGCTTGAACCAAGGAGACAGAGGTTGCAGTGAGCTGAGATAGCGCCACTGCACTCCATCCTGGGCGACAGAGTGAGACTCTGCTTCAACAAATAAATAAATAAATAAATAAAAATGTCTATAACTGTTTGTTTATACTTTCCAGAAAAGAATTTGAAGTACCTTACTAAAAATACATAAAGAATAGCAGAAACAGGGCTGAAGAAAAACAAGGGTAAGGAGGCCAGGCACACTTGTAACTCCAGTGCTTAGGGAGACTGAGGCAGGAAGATCACTTGGACCCAGGAGTTGGAGACTGGCCTGGGAAACATAGTAAGACCCTGTCTCTACAAAAAAAGAGAAGCCGGGTGTGGTGGCTCACGCCTGTAATCCCAGCACTTTGGGAGGCCAAGGCGGGTGGATTACTTGAGGTCAGGGGTTCGAGACCAACCTGACCAACATGGTGAAACTCTCTCTACTAAAAATACAAAAATTAACTGGGTGTGGTGGCATGCGCCTGTAATCCCAGTTACTTAGGAGGCTGAGGCAAGAGAACTGCTTGAACCCAGGAGGTGGAGGTTGCAGTGAGCCGAGATCACGCCATTGCATTCCAGCCTGGGCGACAGAGCGAGACTCTGTCTCAAAAAAAAGAGGTGGGAGGATCACTTGAACCCAGGAGATCACAAGGCTGCAGTGAACCAAGATCATGCCATTGTACTCCAGCCTGGGACAAAGTGAGACCCTGTCTCAAAAAAGGAAAAAAGAAAAGCAAAGGTAAGGAAATCATTGAGTAAGAGTGAATAACAATAAAACAATAGGACGGGCCTGGTAGCTTACACCTGTAATCCCAGCACTTTGGGAGGCCGAGGCAGGCCTGAGGTCAGGAGTTCAAGACCAGCCTGACCAACATGGTAAAACCCCGTCTCTACTAAAAATACAAAAATTAGCCAGGCATGGTGGCACATGCCTGTAATTCTAGCTACTCAGGAGGCTGAGGTAGGAGAATCGCTTGAACCCAAGAGGTGGAGGTTGTGGTGAGCCAAGATTGCACTGTTGCACTCCACTGGGCGACAGAGCAAGACTGTCTCAAAAATAAATAAATAAAACTACATAAACAACATTTGAGTGTTCACTACATGTTCACTACATTGTTTTATTTATTTATTTATTTATTTATTTATTTTTGAGACGAAGTCTTGCTCTGTCGCCCAGGCTGGAGAACAGTGGCCGGATCTCAGCTCACTGCAAGCTCCACCTCCCGGGTTTACGC
>NW_012102343.1:776103-778372 GCF_000951045.1 Mandrillus leucophaeus
CTACTAAAAACAGAAAAAATTAGCCAGGCATGGTAGCAGGCGCCTATAATCCCAGCTACTCGGGAGGCTGAGGTAGGAGAATTGCTTGAACCCAGGAGGCAGAGGTTGCAGTGAGCCAAGATTGCACCATTGCACTCCAGCCTGGGTAACAAGAGCAAAAGTCCATCTAAAACAGAAAGAAACATATGTGTAAACAAAAAAGAAAACACACGTCTGCACAGTGCCTGATACAGTAGAAGTCCTCAATAAGTTCTAGCTTATTCATTTCAGGAATGGAGGGAGCTTAGAGGTAATCTTAGTGCCTGCAGAATACTAGATGTGCACACATTACATTGTGTGAGACATGTGAAATCTTCACAACATACCTTTCATGCAGACATTGACATCCTTATTTTACAGATTAATTTAACTAGGTTAGTATCATGTCAGAAGCTAGAAGTAAAAGCCCAGTTTTGTTCAATTCCAAATTCTGTACTTTGTTCACCACACTCTGTCACTTCTTAGGGACACTTGGGGTAGGAAATTAACTGTGATTAGGTCCCTCATTTTCTTTTTCTTTTTTTTTTGAGACGGAGTCTCGCTCTGTCACCCAGGCTGGAGTACAGTGGCCGGATCTCAGCTCACTGCAAGCTCCGCCTCCCGGGTTTACGCCATTCTCCTGCCTCAGCCCCCCGAGTAGCTGGGACTACAGGCGCCCGCCACCACGCCCGGCTAATTTTTTGTATTTTTAGTAGAGACGGGGTTTCACCGTGTTAGCCAGGATGGTCTCGATCTCCTGATCTCGTGATCTGCCCGTCTCGGCCTCCCAAAGTGCTGGGATTACAGGCTTGAGCCACCGCGCCCGGCAGGTCCCTCATTTTCAGGCTTACCCTACATATGCCTCCAAAGGAAGGGAGCATGTGGCTGAAGTTACCTGGGATTACTTTGCTTAGAGATGATAGGACACCTTAAAAGACTACATGCCCATATGTAGTTCTGGAAGGGCCTGAAGTTGAAGCCACACCCCGGGGAAAAAAAAAGGAAGGTTCCCTCTCTGAGCCCCAAGGGGAAATGTTAGGGGTTTTGGATCTTTGTTCTGTATTGTAGATAGATTTGCACAGAGGACCCCTCTCAAACCTACCCACTCCCAACCCCAAAGCTTCCATTTCCTCCTCCCTCAAAGCAACTACTGCTTACGTGGCTTTCACACCTGTGTTTTCTGGCCTGGCAGGGCAAGTTTACCTTTCCCCCTCTGGAGGATTGACTGCTACTCTGTTTTTTGTGTTTTTTTTGAGACGGAGTTTCTCTCTTGTTGCCCAGGCTGGAGTGCAATGGCGCGATCTCGGCTCACTGCAACCTCCACCTCCCAGGTTCAAGCGATTCTCCTGCCTCAGCCTCCTGAGCAGCTGGGATTACAGGTATGTGCCACCATACTCAGCTAATATTTTGTATTTTTGGTAGAGACGGGTTTCTCCGTGTTGGTCAGGCTGGTCTGGAACTCCCGACCTCAGGTGATCCGCCCTCCTCGGCCTCCCAAAGTGCTGGGATTACAGGCCTGATACCATGCCTGGCCTCCTAATCTGTTTTGTTTTTTTTTTTTTCTTCTTCTTCACTTCCTTTAACAACCAGTGCCCTTGGGCATTGTCCTGTCAACTCTTTTTACCCCTTTTCACATTGCTTGAATCGAACATTCACAAACAGGGATTTCTTGAGCACCCACTCGGACCCAGCAGTGTGAGTGGCACATCAATCCTACAGAGACTGTCATGCATCTTCCATTGCTTCCTCCTCTTGAAATATTTGATCTCCCATGCCACCTTCTTCTGGAAACTTTCCTGGGTCTCAGATCCTCAGTGTCCTCATGGCATTCAGACACGTCTGTTACGCGGCTTCCCATATTCTATTCTTGGGTTGTGGTTATTTGGATGCGTGTTTCCCCAGCTAGATTTCTTTGAAGGGAGAAATCACATTCTTTGTCTTTGTATTCTTCAAATGCCTAACACAGTGCCTGGCACATCAAAAAACTGTTTATAGGCCGGGCATGGTGGCTCATGCCTGTAATCCCAGCGCTTTGGGAGGCCAAGGCGGGTGGATTACCTGAGGTCGGGAGTTCCAGACTAGCCTGACCAACATGGAGAAACCCCGTCTCTACTAAAAATATAAAATTAGCCGGGCATGGTGGCACATGCCTGTAATCCCAGCTACTCAGGAGACTAAGGCAGGAGAATCACTTGAACCCAGGAGGCAGAGGTTGCAGTGAGCTGAGATCATGCCATTGCACTCCAGCCTG
>NW_012102343.1:780687-790914 GCF_000951045.1 Mandrillus leucophaeus
GTGGCGCGATCTCTGCTCACTGCAAGCTCCACCTCCCGGGTTTACACCATTCTCCTGCCTCAGCATCCTGAGTAGCTGGGACTACAGGCGCCCGCCACTGCACCCAGCTAATTTTTTGTATTTTTAGTAGAGATGGGATTTCACCATGGTCTCGATCTCCTGACCTCGTGATCCGCCTGCCTTGGTCTCCCAAAGTGCTGGGATTACAGGTGTGAGCCACTGCTCCTGGCCTTATAGGGGTATTTCTTTATAAATGATATGTATGCACTAATATATTATGTGCCTTGTAAAACACAAATGTAGAAATGGAAAAGAATGAAAGAAAATATATAATCTACATGGAAGTTCTTCTGAGAATCATCTTGCATACTCCCAGGTACATGCAGCCCACCTCTGAGCTCCTTGGTACAGAGGGTGGGTCTGTGGATTGGATTCTGGCAGTAGACACTAGTAGCAGTCTTCACATCACCATTGAATAACTTGAAGAATACAAAGACAAAGAATATGATTCCTGCCTTCAAAGAAATCTAGTAGTGGAGACCTGCATCCAAATAACCATAACACAAAGGCCAGGCGCAGTGGCTCACATCTGTAATCCCAGCATTTTGGGAGGCTGAGGAAGGTGGATCACTTGAGGTCAGAAGTTTGAGACCAGCCTGGTCAACATGGTGAAACCTTGTCTCTACTAAAAATACAAAATTAGCTGGGTGTGGTGGTGCATGCCTGTAATCCCAGCTACTAGGGAGGCTGAGACAGGAGAATTACTTGAACCTGGTAGGCGGAGGGTGCAGTGAGCTGACATCATGCCACTGCACTCCGGTCTGGGTGACAGAGCAAGAAAGAACAACCATAACCGGATAATAGAATATGGAAAACCATGTAGCAAACGCGTCCAATAACCCTCAGTGGAGATCCAAAGCATGACACAGAAAAAGCAATTCAGTGACAGTAGGTCTAGAGGTGTCAACATAAATGTGGTCCAAGTGCGTACCTCTGATTGGCTAGTTTGATCTAATCACTATTTTAAAATATGACTAATATTAATTGAGCGTTTTGAGTATGGTAGTCACTGTACTAAATGCCTGACTTGTATTTCTTCATTTAATCCTTATCACAGTCCTGTAAAGAACTTATATTATTCTATCAACATTTTACAGATGAGGGAATTAAGGCTCAGAGAGGTTAACTGGTTCATGCAGTACAGCTGGGATTTAAACCCATGTTTATTCAACTCTAAAGCCAGTGATTTTCATTGCCATTCTATACAGGCTCAGAAATTTTCAATATAGGTGGCCTTAAGCAGTTTCTCCCCTTTTACAGATGTTCTATTTTTTTTTTTTTTTTTGTGAGACAGGGTCTTGCTCTGTTGCCCAGGCTGAAGTGCAGTGGTGTGGTCTTGGCTTACTGCAACCTCCACCTCTTAGGTTCAAGCAATTCTCCTGCCATAGCTCCCCAAGTAGCTGGGATTACAGACATGAACCACCAGGCCCAGCTAATTTTTGTATCTTTAGTAGAGATGGGGTTTCACCATGTTGACCAGGCTGGTTTCAAACTTCTGACCTCAAGCGATCTGCCTGCCTCAGCTTCCCAAAGTGCTGGTATTACAGGTGTGAGCCACTGCGCCCAGCCTCAGATCTTCTTTATTTACAAAAAGAATGCATTCTTATGGCAAAAATGCAAACAAAACTGAAGTGTGCAAGGTAAAAAAGCTGGCCAGGTGCGGTGGCTCACACCTGTAATCCCAGCACTTTGGGAGGCAGAGGCAGGCAGATCACCTGAGGTCGGGAGTTTGAGACCAGTCTGGTGAACATGATGAAACCCCGTCTCTATTAAAAATACAAAATTAGCTGGGCATGGTGGTGCATGCCTGTAATCCCAGCTACTCGTGAGGCTGAGGCAGGAGAATTGCTTGAACCTGGGAGGCAGAGGTTGCGGTTAGCCGAGATTCCACCATTGCACTCCAGCCTGGGCAACAAGAGTGCAACTCTGTCTCCAAAACAAAAAAAAAAACAGCCTCTTTCCACAAACCTCCTCTCCAGGGTTTTCCATTAGTTTGCTCCATTTATAGTCTTCCAGACTTCTTTCTACTCACTAAATACACACACACACACACGTATATAGTAGATAGATTTTTGCAAAAGTGGATTCATAAGATTTATTTAACTCTGAAATCCCACTTTAATTTGGCTATATTTCTGGGTTAGTTCCCATAGATCTATTCACACATCAGTAGTGGGTAATATAATTGACTTAAAATGTTCCCTTCTGGTGAATCACTTGAACCCGGGAGGCGGGGGTTGCGGTGAGCCGAGATCGCGCCATTGCACTCCAATGTGGGCAACGAGAGCGAAACTCCATCTCAAAAAAAAAAAAAGTTTCCTCTTGGTAATTCTTTTCACTGTTTTCCTCTAGGTGACTCTAGAAGATTGTCCTTTTTCTTTCTCTCCTCTTTTTCTCCTCTCTTCTTACCCCTTTGGCTTTAGATCTTATCTAGATGTTAACAACTCCCACACTTATTTCACTCTTACCTGAACATTTTGTAATCTTCTGTATTTTGAATTTACTTTGAGCTGGGTTTATGCCTATTCAGAACATACTGTCCTTGAAGCATGTATTTTTGTATTTGCTTGTACTGATGAAAAGAAACTCTGGGCCAGGTGCGATGCCTCTCATCCCAGCACTTTAAGAGACTGAGGTGGGTGGATTACTTGAGGTCAGGAGTTTGAGACTAGTCAGTGAACATGGTGAGACCCCGTCTCTACTAAAAATACAAAAATTAGCTGGGCATGGTGGCACATGACTGTAGTCCCAGCTACTTGGGAGGCTGAGGCAGGAGAATTGCTTGAACCTGGGAGGGAGGCGGAGGTTGTAATGAGCTGAGATCGTGCCACTTTAGTCTAGCTGGGTGACAGAGTGAGACCCTGTCTCAAAAAAAAGAAAAAAAAAAAAAAGAAACTCTGGAAGGAAACTAATAAAGGTGGTTGCCTGTGTGTGGTAATGGGGGATGAAAGGAGTTGGGAGTAAACTAAGCCCAAAGATACCAGGCCTGAGAGGAAGAGCAGGGTGATTGGGAGATCCTGAGTTTGGCCTTGTAGTCTTGTTTCCTCTTCATGGATGAAATAGAGAGGGCTGAAGAAATGCAACAAACTTGGAGGGGGAGGACCACAAGCCCTGGAAACTGCTTCAGGGCCAGCTGTTCCCCTAGTGGGTACCTGTGCCTGTTTCCTTGGGGTGGGAGAAGGGCTGAGTTATTGACAAACCTTCTTCCCTCGCCAGGTAAGTTTCCTGAGGACAGCTGCTCTGTGAAGCCCATTGCCCCAAGGGCACCTATCAAAGACCCTGCAAACAAGCAGATGGTAATCCAGATGACCGATGACATTGCCCATCCCCGGTACCTGGGCTGCCTGCTTTTCCCCGAAGTGGGAGCCTGGCTTGCAGGCAAGTGTCCTTCCCCCTTGCTCCTTTAAAGTGATACTTCACTCCTCAAAGAAAATCTTTCATCTTTTTATTGTAATAGTTACTAAACACACCCAAAATGAAAAATGGTATAATGAACCACTCAGAATAAACAGTATAATGAACTCCTGATCCGAAAAGTATCACATTGTGCCATATATATTCTTTTTTTTCCTGATTAAAAAAAATCAAATCCCTGATGTTTTATTCCTAAATTCTCAAATGTATGTCTAAAAGGTTAGAACATTTTCATATGTAACCATCATACTGTTCTCACTCTTAACAAGTTTAACATTAACTGCTTCTTATACTCTAATATCCAATCTATACCCACTCCTAACAAATTTCACATTAATTGCTTCTTATACTCTAATATCCAATCTATACTCACACTTACCCCTAAGTGAAATGACTTACAGCCGTGCATAATGTTAGATTGGAGTTGCAAATGACCAGAGAAGCCAGCATCAGCCTGACAGCCCTCTTAGCACAGATCTCTGAGAACCACCAGTACCCAAGAGTGAGGGGCTCAAGAAATACTTCTTCCTTTCCACAGTAATAGCAAGTCATGGTAGCTCTCATTATGAGCTCTTACCATTGAGAACTTGCTATGCACCTTTCTGTGCTGACTGGAAGACTGCATTCACTCTTTGTGTGTCTTCCACAGAGCTGAGTATAATGCCTACACAGAGTAGATGTTTAACAAATGGTAATTTGTTTTTTGTTTTAGAGATAGAATCTTGCTCTGTTGCCCAGGCTGGAGTGGAGTGGCACAATCACAGCTCACTGAAGCCTCAAACTCCTAGGCTCTAGTGATCCTCCCGCTTCAGCCTCCTGAGTAGCTTGGACTATAGTTGCATGCCATCACATTCAGCTAATTATTTTTATTTATTTATTTTTATTTTTGAGATGGAGTCTCACTCTGTTGCCCAGGCTGGAGTGCAGTGGCATGATGTCAGCTCACTGCAACCTCCGCCTCCTGGGTTCAAGCAATTCTTGTGCTTCAGCCTCCTGAGTAGCTGGGACTACAGGTGTGAGCCACCATGCCCGGCTAATTTTTAGATTTTTAGTAGAGATGAGGTTTCACCATGTTGGCCAGGTTGCTTTCGAACTCCTGACCTCAGGTGATCTCCCTGACTTGGACTCCCAAAGTGCTGGGATTACAAGAGTGAGCCACCATGCCCAGCCATTTGTTTCTTTTCTTTTCTTTTTTTTTGAGACAGGGTCTTACTAGGGTGCCCAGGTTGACTTTGAACCCCGGGCCTCAAGTGTTCCTCTTGCTTCAGATCCTCCTAGCTTCAGCAGCTAGGATTACAGGTATGAACCACTAATTGTAATTTGAATTGACAATCATATTTCCCTGGTTTTATTTCCTCAGGGACAAGTAGTGATATGGCTGTTTTATCAGATCATTTCATTGACCCTGTAAAGTAGATATCACTTGCCCCATTTCACAGATGAGGAAACTGAGGGTCAGGCTTGTTTAAAGTTCCATAACTAGGAAGTAGGGGAGCTGAGATTCAATTCTGGTTGCTCTGACTCCAGAGTCTGAGTGGTCACCCACCTCTTGGTAATCACCAAGGGACTCTGGTCGGGGAGTAAAGGTCTCAGTCCTGGTTAGAGGCAAAGAGAGGGTAAAGGAGAAGGGTGGAGGAGGGGGAGAAAAAAAGGAAGGAGAAAGAAAGAACAAAAGAAAAAGAAACCAGGGCCGGGCACGGTGGCTCAAGCCTGTAATCCTAGCACTTTGGGAGGCCGAGATGGGCGGATCACAAGGTCAGGAGATCGAGACTAACCTGGCTAACACGGTGAAACCCCATCTCTACTAAAAAATACAAAAAACTAGGGGGGCGAGGTGGCAGGCGCCTGTAGTCCCAGCTACTTGGGAGGCTGAGGCAGGAGAATGGCGTAAACCCAGGAGGCGGAGCTTGCCGTGAGCTGAGATCTGGCCACTGCACCCCAGCCTGGGCGACAGAGCGAGACTCCATCTCAAAAAAAAAAAAGAAAACAAAAAAAACCAGGGTGGGCATGGTGACTCATGTCTCTAATCCCAACAGTTTGGGGGCCAAGGTGGTGGGAGGATCACTTGAGCCCAGGAGTTCTAGACCAGCCTGGGAAAAATAGTGAGACACCATCTCTACAAAACATAAGAAAAAAATTCACTGGGCATGGTGGCACATGCCTGTAGTCCCAGCTACTTGGGAGGCTGAGGTGGAAGGATCGATTGAGCCCAGGATTTTGAGGCTGCAGTGAGCTATGATTGCACTACTGCATTCCAGCCTGGGTAACAGAGCAAGACCCTGTCTCAAAAAAAAGAAAATAAAAGAAGCTAGGAGAATATGATGTCATGAAAGTAAGACTAGAAGCAATTGGATTTAAGGCCTTTGTGTATAGTGAATACAATAGGTTGCAGAACGAATGAGAAGCCTTTTCTTTTTTTTGAGATGGAGTCTCACTCTGTTGCCCACGCTGGAGTGCAGTGGCACAATCTCGGCTCACTGCAACCTCTGCCTCCTGGGTCCAAGCAATTCTCTTGCCTCAGCCTTCCCAATAGCTGGGAATACAGGTGTGTGCCACCACACCCAACTGATTTTTGTATTTTTAGTAGACACAGGGTTTCACCATATTGGTCAGGCTGGTCTTGAACTCCTGACAGGTGATCCGCCTACCTTGGCCTCCCAAAGTGCTGGGATTACAGGCGTGAGCCACCACGCCCGGCCTACAGATGGATGAATTCTTTAAATCTCTGTAGAAAGAAGGTGAGTAGGGAAAGAGTAACTGAATAGCAGCACTGTTTACTGAGCATTTCATGATTAGACCTGTGCTAAGAATTTCACAGTTTTTCCATTTAATCCTCACAGCAACCTCTCTGGGGTTGTTACCATCATTTTCTAAGTGAGAAATTAGATCTGGGGAGGCCAGGTAATTTGCCCCGTGTCGCACGGAGCAGAGCTGGAATACTGACCCTGTCATACTCCAAAATTTAGACTCTTCACCACCCAATCAATGTCCTACTCAACACAGGACTTGCTTTTAATAGCTGATGCAAGTTCAGGTGAACCACCACTTACACAACGCCTGGAAAGCTGTCCATTTAAACATAAACATGGTTAATTACTTCTCTTATTATTTAAAGGAAGCTTTTCTATTGTGTATCTCTTTATTTATTTATTTATTTATTTATTTTGAGACAGAGTTTTGCTCTTGTTGCCCAGGCTGGAGTACAATGGCACCTTCTTGGTTCACTGCAACCTCCGCTTCCCGGGTTCAAGTGATTCTCCTGCCTCAGCCTCCAGGCTAGCTGGGATTACAGGCGCCCAGCACCATGCCCAGCTAGTTTTTGTATTTTTAGTAGAGATGGGCTTTCACCATGTTGGCCAGGCTGGTCTCGAACTCCTGACCTCAGGTGATCCACATGCCTTGGCCTCCCAAAGTGCTGGGATTACAGGCGTGAGCCACCACACCTGGCCGCATGTCTCTTTATAAGTGAAGGATTACCCCCAACTCCTCTGCTTCTGAAATCTGAATTTGGTTCAAAGCAAGTAACTAAAGATGTCTACTTGTGGAAGCTGGTTTAGTTATTGCTGGGAAACTGGGATTTTGGTGTTTGAACACCTTAATAACCAGGCCCTTAATTTTGTGACATCTCATCTTGACAGTTTAAATAAAAGGAAATTAAAATTTACCAAATCCAAAATCCATTAAAGAAAAGACAGATATGTCAGTCTAGGAGTTTGAGATCAGCCTGGGTGTGGTATGCTCCTGCTCCTCAGGAGGCAGAGGCAGAGGCAGAAGAATCCCTTGAACTCAGGAGTTCGAGGCTGCAATGAGCTGTGATTACACTAGTGCACTCCAGCCTGGGTGACAGAGCAAGACTTTGCTTCGGAAAAAAAAAAAAAAGAGACAAGACAGATTTGTACCATATCTGTTTGGACTGTGGTTCAAAGTCCAACTAGGAACCACAAATTCAGAAAAAATATTTCTAATTCCCGTCATCAACCAAGGACTGTCTTAATATATCCTACATTTATTTCTGAGGGCTTGTGCAAAATAAAACTATGTATGTATGTGTATGTACATGTATATGTACATACATATGCACACACACACATACAAATGTGTATATATGTATACGTGTGTATATGTGCATACACATGTGAATGTATTTGTGTATGTATGTGCATATATGTGTACATATATATACACACTATACAAAGCTCTGACAAATCAATAAGAAAAAGGGCTATAATCCAATAGCAAAATGGGCATAGGATATTCAAAAGAAAAAACATAAATGGCTTTTTTTTTTTTCCTTGAGACAGGGTCTCACTCTGTCACGCAGACTGGATTGCAGTGGTGTAATCATAGCTCACTACAACCTTGAACTCCTCAGCCTCCCAAGTATTTGGGACCACAGGCGCATGCCACTACACCTGGCTAATTGTTTCTTTTTTACTTTTGTGGAGACAGGGTCTCACTGTCTTGCTCAGGCTGGTGTTGAACTCCTGGGCTCAAGTCCTCCTGCCTTGACATCCCAAAGTTCTGGGATTACAGGTGTGAGCCACCACACCAGTCTAAAAGGCTCTTACATATATGAAAAATGCTCTTTTATCATAATTAAAAAATGTAAATTAAAACTATACTGAGAAAAACAACAACAACAAAAAGCTATACTGAGGGAATAATTTTTCACTTATGATTGGCAAAGATTATAAAACCCTTTGATAACACATTATACTGACAGGGTGGGGAAATTGTACTCTCATACTGTTTTTGGGAAAGAAATTTGGTATAACTTTTTTTTTTTTGAGACAGAATCTTGCTCTGGAGTCATGCTGGAGTGCAGTGGTGCGATCTTGGCTAACTGCAAACTCTACCTTCCAGGTTCAAGCGATTCCCCTGCTTCAATCGTCCGAGTGGCTGGGATTACAGGCACATGCCACCATACCCAGCTAATTTTTGTAATTTTTGTAGAGACAGAGTTTCACCATGTTGGCCAGGCTGATCTCAAACTCCTGACCTCAGGTGATCCATCCGCCTCAGCCTCCCAAAGTACTGGGATTAGAGGTGTGAACCACCGTGCCTGGCTGGCCTGGTATAACTTCTAAGTGGGGAAATTTGCAAGATCTATACAAATTACTATTACACATACAATTTGAAGGTACAGCTATACTTGTACATGTGGAAAATTATGCATGTACAAGCTTACCCACCGTAGCGGGGTTTAATCAGCACAAGATGGAAATGACCTTCATGTTCATCAGAAGACTGGATCCATAAAGCACACCCATGCATTACATGGAGTTCATGCTATCTCTGCTAAAATAGAAGCCACCAGCCACATGTGGCTGTGCAGTATTTGAAATGTGGCTAATCCCAATTGAGATGTGCTTTAAGTGTAAAATGCATGCCAGATTTTGAAGACTTGGTATAAAAAAGGAATGTAAAACTTCTCATTAATAATTTTTTTTTTTTGTTTTAAAGATGGAGTCTCACTCTGTCACCAGGTTGGAGTACAGTGGCGTGATCTTGGCTCACTGCAACCTCCGCCTCCCAGGTTCAAGTGATTCTCCTGCCTCAGCCTCCCGAGTAGCTGGGATTACAGGCATGCACCACCACGCCTGGCTAATTTTTTGTATTTTTAGTAGAGACGGGGTTTCACCATGTTGGCCAGGCTGGTCTCAAACTCCTGACCTCAAGTGATCCACCAACCTCAGCCTCCCAAAGTACTGGGATTACAGGTGTTAACCACTGCGCCTGGCAAAATGATATTTCGATATTGAGTTCCTGTCAAAATGGTATATTGTTTTAAAAGAAAATGAATTGTTAATTCATTGCCAATACCTTGGCTCATGCTTGTAATTCCAGTACTTTGGGAGGCTGAGGCGGGAGGATCACGTAAATCCAGGAGTTTGAAACTAGCCTCAGCAATATAGGAAGATCTCATCCCTAGAAAAAATAAAAAAAATTAGCCAGGCAAGGTGGTGTGCACCTTGTGGTCCCAGCCACCTAGGAAGCTGGGGAAGGAGGATAACTTAAGCCCCAGAAGTCGAGGCTGCAGGGAACTGTGTTGAAGCCACTGCACTCCAGCCTGGATGACAGAGTAAGACACTCTTAACAACAAAGACACACTAACTTCACCTTTTCCTTTTAACCTTTTTTTTTTTTTGAGATGAAGTCTTGCTCTGTTGCCCAGGCTGGGGTGCAATGGCACGATCTCGGCTCACTGCAACCTCTGCCTCCTGGGTTCAAGTGATTCTCCTGTCTCAGCCTCCCCAGTAGCTGGGATTACAGACGTGTGCCACCACGCCTGGCTTCTTTTTTTTTTTTTTGTATTTTTGTAGATGCGGGTTTCACATGTTGGCCAGGCTGGTCTTGAACTCCTGACCTCAAGCAATCCACCCACCTCAGCCTCCCAAAGTGCTAGGATTGCAGGTGTGAGCCACCATACCCGGCCTCCTTTTAACTTTAAAAAATGTGTTTACTGGCTGGGCGTGGTAGCTCATGCCTAGAATCCTAGCATTTGGGGAGGCCAAAGGAGGAGGATCACTTGAACCCAGGAGTTCAAAACCAGCCTGGACAGCACAGCAAGACTCTGGTTTCTACAAAAAATAAAAAAAAAATTAGCCAGGTGTGGTGGTGCCCACCTGTGGTCCCAGCCAGTTGGAGAAGTTGAGATGGGAGGATTGCTTGATCAAGGTCAAAGCTGCAGTGAGCCATGATCATGCCACTGCACTGCAGCCTTGACAGAGCAAGACTATATTTAAAAAAAAA
>NW_012102343.1:790964-811546 GCF_000951045.1 Mandrillus leucophaeus
AAAAAAAAAAAAAAAAAAAAAGTGTTCACTAGAAAATGTAAAAGTGGCTGGGCACAGTGGCTCACACCTGTAATCCTAGCACTTTGGGAGGCTGAGGTGGGTAGATCACTTGAAGTCAGGCGTTCAAAACCAGCCTGGCCAACATGGTAAAACCCCATCTCTACTAAAAATACAAAAAATTACCGGGGCCATGGTGGTGGGCACCTGTAACCTCAGCTACTCAGGAGGCTGAGGCAGGAGAATCGCTTGAACCTGGGAGTTGGAGGTTGTAGTGAGCCGAGATTGTGCCACTGCATTCCAACCTGGGCAACAAGAGCAAAACTCCATCTCCAAAAAAAAAAAAGAAGGAAAAGGAAAAGAAAAGAAAAGAAAAAGAAAAAGAATTTAAAAAAAGAGAAAAAAACAAAGAAAAAACAAAAGAGAAGCTAGAAAAATAAACACGTATATATGCACATAAAAAGATGAAAATGGGTTGGGCATGGTGGCTCGCACCTGTAATCCCAGCAATTTGGGAGGCCAAGGCAGGAGGATTTGAGCCCAGGAGTTCGAGACCAGTCTGGACAACATAGGGAGAACCTGTTTCTATTTAAAAAATATATATATATTATCTGGGCGTGGTGGCGTGTGCCTGTTGTCCCAGCTCCTCAGGAGGCTGAGGTGGCAGGATCACTTGAGCTCGGAGTTTGAGGTTGCATATGAGCTATGATCTCACCATTTCACCCCAGCAGCAACAGAGTGAAACCCTGTGTCAAAAAAAGAAAAGAAAAGAAAAGAAAAAGATGAAAATGCATAGCAAAAGGACTGGCAGATGGGCATAGTAGGGGGAATGTGTTGGGTATGAAAAAAGGGCTTGCTTACCTACTCTTTTTTTTTTTCCTTTGTTTTTGAGACAGGATCTCACTCTTTCACCCAGGCTGGAGTGTAGTGGTGCAGCGGTGCCATCATAGCTCACTGCAGCTTCTACCTTCTGGACTCAAGCAATCCTCTGGCCCCAGCCTTCGGAGTAGCTGGGACTATAGGCATGCACTACCACATCTGGCCATTTTATTCTGTATTATTTGAATCTTTCATAAAGAGAATGCTTAACTTGTGTAATTCTAAGAAAAACGGACTGGATTAGAAAAAAATATACTGAGATGTTAACAATAGCTGTCTTTAGATAATGGGATTATAGGTAATTTTTCTACCTTTTACTTTACTTTCAAAAAATTTCCCAATTATTCTATAAATAACACTCTTACTTTTGTAATGGAAAAGCCAACAAACCTTTTTGTTTTTTTGCTACTTTCTTTTTTAAAAACACTTCGAAAGATTCCATTAGCCTTTAAAAAAATTTTAAATTATCTTCATTGCTTTTTAAAAGGATAGCAAGTAATGTAGATGTTTTTATGAACTGTCAAACGGCACAGAAAGAACACAGTGTGGAAAGAAAAGGTATTTCGTAATTCCATCTCCTTCTATGAGATAACCACTATTCTCTAAAACTTTAAAAATACAGCATATTTATATTAAGAGTTTAAAAATAATTTCAAATTAACTGGAAAGGCTGAGAACTGGAATACACTTTCTTTGTACCAAGCAGAGTTCTAAATGTTTTAAATTTATCATCTCAGGAATTTACCCAATGACTCTCTGGGGTAGATGTTATACCCCATTAACCACAAAGTCAGGCTGGGAGGGGTTGAACAATTTGCCTAAAGCCACACTCTAGTAAGGGGTAGGATTGGCATTCAAACCCAAGTCCAAGACATCCGCTAAGCCACAGCCTCAGGCCACTGCCATCATGGTGGGTGGGGCGGGTGTGATTATGTTGCAGGAACTGGACTTGAGTTCAAGTGTGACGGCCCTTCTTCCAGTGCCCTGGGAAAGGGTGTTTAGTGAAGGACTTTTTGCTTTTGGTGATAAGTGTGGAGCTGTGATTGAGAGAGGAGAAAATGATAATAGTGGAGCTGGAGCATAACGGATATTTGAGGGCATTTTACAGTGGTTGCCAGGGGAAAGACAGCACGGAGGAGTGATGGGTGGAATTGGAAAGAAGCAGCTAGCTACAGTACTCCAAAGGGTTAAAGCCAGGCTGGAAAGCCCCTGGGGGGTGGGGGGGAAGCTGCCACCAAGGCTGCAATCCTGAGGCCTTCACCTCCCCCATCAGCAGGGGCTGGACTGGTTCCTCCTGGGATTATTTGAGGCCCCTGGGCCCTAGGTGAGCCATGGGGGAGGGACCGAAGCTGCAGGTACTGCATGCCCCCACCTTCCAGTTGGGCTCAGTAAGTTAGGTGCCCTAGGATAGGCCCCCTGGCTCCTGACAGATGCAGCTCTGGCCCAGGCTTGCTTTGGGAATGAGAGGTGTTGAGCCTCAAGCCTGGGGGATGCTCAGATAATGGAGAATGGTGGAGATGCAGCCTTTAGAGAAAGTAGGGCCTTCCTGGATGGGAAAGGAGCCTGCACCATGGTGGGGCGGTGAGTAGCTCTTCAGTCTGCCTGGTTCTCCCTGTCTTACAGGACCAGGGTCGGTGAGAGCTTCCTCACAAAGAGATGCATTTTGAGGGTTCAGAGAGCCTCAAGGTATTTCACTTAAGCAATCATCCATAGCTAGTTTCTGGGCCCCAGCTTTGCTCTCTTCCACCTCCCCTGCAAGCCTGGCCACAGACTTTCTTCCCCTAGGTCTTTCGATCTGAACCTTCTCCTCCCCTTCACTCCCCTCCCCCCAAACTCTTTGGAAATCTTTCAACTTTCTTTCAAGTTTTCTCTGGGCAGTTTGGGGTTTGTTTCAGAGCTGGGTCAGGGCGCTTTAACACCCCCAGCTGGGGAGAGTGGATGACAATAGCTGCTATCACTTTACCATTGGAAGTGACCCCCGAATTTGCACTTCTTTCATCTTGGTACAGAGCACTTGAGGGTGGGCGATTTCCTGGGGGGAGTGGCTTAAGCCGCTTCCCCACCGGCCAGTTGGCTGTAGACGGTCCATGCTCAATGGTCCTCTACAGATATGAAACTAGTTCTGGAGTGAGACGAGCTCGACTGGGAACGCTGTCTGAGAAGGCCTTTCCCCACAGGGTGACTTAAATGTTCCAGGCTGGAAGGTGGAGCGAGAAGTGGATGCCCCCAGGGCTCTGGGTCACCCTCCAGGTCAGTAAACCAGCGAGTTTCCTCAAAACTAGGAAGGGTGGGGGTGCCCTGTACAGTTTGGAGGCTCCAGCGGGGTCAGGGATGATCTCGGGACCCTACTGGGCCCAGGTCAAGGACTGACCACGTGAAGATGCTATGTGGTGTGTGTGTGTCTGGGTGTGTATGTAGAAGGAGAGGACGCATTGTTTCAAGTTCTCTTTCTCCCCACCCCCACCTCCACCTCCAGCCCTGTCCCCACCCCCACCCGTCTGCCTATCTCCCTTCCCCACCCTCCACAATGGTCTGGCCTCGGTCCCTCCCCAGGTGCCCGGAGCTTCTCAGGCTGGATCCCTTGTCCCTGCAGCCCCAGACCTGCCAGCTCCCTCTTTTGCCACTCATTGCCTCCTGGCACCTTAAGGGGCAACCAGGATCCTGTGCTGCTTCCCCTTGTGGGCTGCACTCTCCCTCCCTTCCAAACACGTGGTCCAGTAGAGCAACTGAACTGGGCTGGATTGACTTGGTGGCCTCAGGCCCACCCTTGTGACCCAAGGTGCAGCCACTACCCTTGGTGGTGGGAATTTCCTTGGGAAGTCGCAGCCCAAATGCTTGGCTGCCACCAGCCAACCCTGGCAGCTGCTCTTGCCTGGCTGGGCCTCCAGGGCCACCGGGGAGGGAGCCAAGATGGCTGGCGCTCCCTTAGGCCCTGGCAGGGTGCAGCCTGTGCAGTCGGGCTAGTGTGGCCAGGCCAGGGAGGGCAGGGCAGAGAGGCACGGAGCAAGGCTGGGTGAGAAGTCAGCCATCCAGGGGAGAATCAAACCCACAGCCTTACTGAGACCTGTGTGGGCCATGTGCGGGTTGACGATAGAGAACACAGCGCCTGCTTTGGGAGGGAGAGGAAGAAAAGGGAGGGCTGAGAACATGGGATCCATGGTAAGCTAGAGCCCAGGATGAGGCTGGTAGGGAAGGAGTTTGTTCTAAAGACCAGGCCAGCCCCATAACAGCAGATCTCTTGCCCCTCCATCCCTTGGCCCACCCAGATCCCTGGCTCACTGCTAAGACGCGGGGGACAAGAGGCCAGACCTGGGTTCTGAGACCCCATCTGCTTGAAATAAAGAATGGGAGAGCGGGGAGGCTGACCTTGGTGAAGGCGAGGCTGTGAGTGCCCTGCAGAGTAGCCTGTGGCCATTCATTCATTCCTTGGCTTTACTGGTGCTAAGATCCTGGCTGGATGCCTCTGGATGTCCTGCCTTTACCCCCTCCCTTCTAATCTCAAGCAAGAGGAGGGGAGAGCCTGTGCAATCCAAGGGCGCCTTGCCTCCTTGGTTTCATACCTTTTTAGATCACTTCTAAGAGTTGTGGGGGCCAGGGCAGGCCAGCTGGGCAAAGTCCATAGATTAGCTATCACTTTTTGCACCTCCTTCCCTGAATGCACCTGGCAACCGGCCTGTCTGCTTTGCATTGCACTTCTAGGAAGACAGCCATTGCCAAAAAGACTGTTGCACCTGAACCCCATCATCAATTGTCTACTTAAGCGTGATAGGCTTCCCCGTGCAGCCCCTACCCTTTCCACACGGCCCTATTCTCTGGTGGGCCAATCCATCTGTGGGTTGGGGGTGACTGTGGAGCTGGTTTTCCTTAAGCTTTTGAGGAAGCCAGAAGTGGGGTATCACATACTTGTACCTCGTACCTCTTTGGGGAAGAGGAAGGAATGAGATTGGGTGGAGCCGGGTGGAACTGGGCCCGGAAAGAGTAGATAGGGTGGGACGAGTAGGGTGGGGAAGGGTGGGGACTGTGCAAGAGGAAGTGTGGCATATCTGGACGTTGTGTTGGAAGGTATCTGGACACCGCTGCATGAATTCAGGCAAGTCGACTTTACCTTTCTGGACCTCAATTTCCTTATCTGTAAAATGGCCAACTTTGTCTCAAAGTCCTAAAAATCCGTATGTTTGTGGATCCGTTGCATGAGGAGCATTTTGGGTGATGGAATTATAGTGGTTAGAAGGGGAGCTTGAGAGTCAGGCTGCTTAGACTTTGTAGCTTTTAAAAGCTGTGTGGTCTTGGGAAAGCTACTTAATGTAAACTCAGAGACTCCAGGTGTGAACTCAGACTAAGGATCCTGTAGATAATGTAGGTGTGATAGATTGTAGTTCACATGGAAGGAAGGTGAGAACCACATATAAACAAAATTACCTCTGAAAACCCTGAACTCCAAATGCTTAAGGGTGAAAAGCTGGCAGATACTTGTTAACACTTGGGGGAACATCATGCTCTGCTCAGGAAATCGGCTAATTGCGTGTAAGGGTATAAAAAATCATCCACACAGCTTCAATATATTGTTCCGTCTTGTTTTTCCTGAGATTTTGGTTGAATTACCTAGTTAAATGCACATAGGAAGCAGTCAGTGAATGGTGGCTATTTTCCTAATTTTGTTTACAAAGTCTCTAGCCGAACACTCATTTGTATGCAGCTGTAAAATAGCATTCAACAAGTGACATCATGCAAGAAAAACAAAAACCCACCATCTTGCTTGTTGACATGATTGTCTGCCAAAATGAAAAAGCTGGTCTAGGTGTACACGGTTTGTTCTTCAGGGTTCATTTTTAAAAAATTGTATAATGTAAGTGCTGTCTTTACTCAGGACTGATACGGTTTATTTCCTGAATCCAAAGAAAAGTAATAGTTTTCTTTTTAAAGTAAATATAAAAGGCATAAAAGTTGACAGATTAATAAAAACCAGCTTCTAGAGTTAAATCATATGGTACAAATAGAAATAAGGTGAGAGGTTATACCAGATTTGTTATACACATTTTAAAGAAATCTACAGCCTAGAAATTTTATCCAAAGGTGATTCTGATTACCAATGTTTGTTTTTTTCATTTTTATTTTGTGTTTTTTCTGTTGTTGTTGTTGTTGTTGTTTTTTTTTGAGACAGAGTCTCACTCTGACACCGGGCTGGAGTGCAGTGGTGTAGTCTTAGCCCCCTGAGGCTCAGGTTATCCACCTCAGCCTCCCGAGTAGCTGAGACTACAGGCACGGGCTACTGTGCCAGGCAATTTTTTTTTTTCATAGAAATGGGGTTATGTTATGTTGCCCAGGCTGGTCTCGAACTTCTAGGGCTCAAGCTATCCACCCACTTCAGCCTCCCAAAGTTCTGGGATTACTGGCGTGAGCCACTGCACATGGGCTGATTAACAATTTTTAAACAACTTTCCTTCTTTGATTATCAAGTAAAATTCTGGTGGGTGTTCCCTCAGTACTTTTTAATTTTTATTTTTGAGACAGAGTCTCGCTCTGTCGCCAGGCTAGAGTACAGTGGTGCGATCTCGGCTCACTGCAACCTCCGTTTTTTGGGTTCAAGCGATTCTCCTGCCTCAGCCACCCAAGTAGCTGGGACTACAGGCACAGGCCACCATGCCCAGCTAATTTTTTTTTTTTTTTTGTATTTTTAGTAGACACGGGGTTTCACCATATTGGCCGGGGTGGTCTTGATCTCTTGACTTCGTGATCCGCCTGCCTCGGCCTCCCAAAGTTCTGGGTTGAGCCACCACCACGCCTGGCCTCAGTACTTTTAATTTTTTAAAAAAATTTTATACTAAATTACAATTTGCATTCATACATTCCTTTCAAATGTAGCTGTTTTGTTTTGTTTTGCTTTTTTGGGGACAGTCTACTCTATTGCTCAGGCTCAAGTGCAGTGGCATGATCATAGCTCACTGCAATCTCAAACTATGCTCAAGTGATCTTCCTGCCTCAGCCTCCCAAAGTGCTGGGATTATAGGCGTGTGCCACCACACCTGGCCTTAAGTATACAGTTTGATGAGCTGAAAAATGTATATACACAAACACCGTTTTTAAACCTAAGGCTCATTCACCTAGAACAATTTATTGAACTCTGAGAACAAGTTTAATCTGAGAACACGGTCTGAGAAACCAGAAAGGATAATGGTCCCTCTTCTAATTTAAAAGCAATGTCTATGAAGGAATACCACTCTGCTTTGCAACTGAACAATAAAAACATACCAGTAATCGATATGATTAGTTTTGTGTTGAAAGGTGGTTAATGGTTTAAACAGGAGATGAATAACAGACCCTAAAGAGCATGTGGGGCCAGGCATAGTGGCCAACATCTGTAATCTCAGCACTTTGGGAGGCCAAGGTGGGTGGATCACCTGAGGTCAGGAGTTTGAGACTGTGAGACCACCCTGGCCGACATGGTGAAACCCCATCTCTACTAAAAATACAAAAATAAGCTGGGCATGGTGGCATGTGCCTGCCACCACAGAGGAATAATTACTCAGGAGGCTGAGGCAGGAGAATGGCTTGAACCCTGGGGGCGGAGGTTGTAGTGAGCGAAGAATGCGCTACTGTACCCCAACCTGGGTGACAGAGTGAGATTCTGTCTCAAAAAAAACAAAAAACAGGTTGTGCACATGTACCCTAGAACTTAAAGTATAATTAAAAAAAAAAAGAAAAAGTGTTTGGTTTCAACTAGCTTATATTGTGACCTTGGGCAAATCAAGTTAACTTCAATTGCCTCAGTTTCCTCACCTGTAAATTGAGGGTAATGGTAGTACTTAAAGTATCAGTGTCAGGATTAGGACAGTGCATGGCAAATAGTAAATGCTTGGTGAATCATAGTTATTAGATCTTGGTGCAGTGAATAGATTGTTGCTGTTCCTTTGAAAAGGCTGTTTTTGTTCTAGGGCAGCACTTCTCAAACTTTTTGGTTTCAGGACTCCTGTACAGTCTGAAGACCCTGAAAACCTTTTGTTTATGTAGCTTATATCTACCAATGTATATTGTATATAAAATCAAAACTGAGAAATAAATAAAAAAACCTGTTATACAGTAACAAATAACCATTTTTATGAAAAAGTGACATTTCCAGAGCAAAAAAAACTACCTATTTTTTTTTTTTTTTTTTTTTTGAGATGGAGTCTCACTCTGTCGCCAGGCTGGAGTGCAGTGGTGCCATCTTGGCTCGTTGCAGCCTCTGCCTCCTGGGTTCAAGCAATTCTCCTGCCTCAGCCTCCTGAGTAGCTGGGACTACAGGCACCCGCCACCATGCCCGGCTAATTTTTGTATTTTTAGTAGAGATGGGGTTTCACCACGTTGGCCAGAATGGTCTCGATCTCCTGACCTCGTGATCCACCCACCTTGACCGCCAAAAGTGCTGGGATTACAGGCGTGAGCCACTGCGTCCAGCCCCATGGGTTTCTTTTGTACTTTGAATGATTCTTCTAGAAGTGCATGACTTTGTAACAGCACCCATTGGCTATTTGGGAAATGTTCACTGAGTGATGTAGATCTTTAGTGGAAACAATTGACAATTCATTATACAGCATAAAAAATTATATTTGTTAGGGCTGGCATGATGGCTCACGCCTGTAATCCCAAGCACTTTGGGAAGCTGAGGCGGGCAGATCACTTGAGGTCAGGAGTTTGAGACCAGCCTGGCCAACATGGTGAAACCTTGCTTCTACTAAAAATACAAAAATTAGCTGGGCATGGTGGCATGCACCTGTAATCCCAGCTACTCGGGCAGCTGAGGCAAGCAAATTGCTTGAACCCGGGAGGTAGAGGTTGCAGCCAGTTGAGATTGTACCACCGCACTCCAGCCTGGGCGACAGAACGAGACTCAGTCTCAAAAACAAACAAAACAAAACAAAACATTTGTTTATGTCACCACTGATCTCATTAGAAAAATCTTTGGATATTAGGAAGCTATTAAGATCACTGTAATGGATATAGGTTTCCCAAAATTGGAATTTTCAAATGGAAGCTCATAATTTTTTATTGGTAGCAAATAGTTGTTTCCCTTGAAATGACAGGTTCATTTCATTCATTTTTGAGAAAATATCTGCCAAATATATCCGAATCTGAATGACCAGTGTGTTTATTAGACTTTCTTTCAAGTAAAAATTGTACATCATGCTAAAGGGAGCTAATTTATCAGAAAAGCAGAACAATCATCCAGTGGAGACATTCATCGTACCTCGGGTTGCAGCAAGCGTGTTATGAGTATGACCCATTTGATTACACCCAGTATTGAAAAAGACATGTACTTAAGGATCATGGTTTTCTTTCTTTACTTTTTTTTAAAAAATAGCATCGTTTATATTTATTTATTTGAGACAGAGTCTCGGTCTGTCACCCAGGCTTGAGCACAGTGGCACGATCCCTACTCACTGCGGCCTCCACCTCCCAACTTCAAGTAATTCTCGTGCCTCAGACTCCTGAGTAGCTGAGATTACAGGCGCGTGCCACCATGCCTGGCTAACTTTTTCTTTTTTTTGTATTTTTAGTAGCGATGGGGTTTCACCATGTTGGCCAGGCTGGTCTCGAACTCTTGACCTTAAGTGATCCGCCTGCCTCAGTCTCCCAAAGTGCATGAGCCACCGCACCTGGCCTCTCTTTTTTTTTGAGACAAGGTCTCACTCCTGTCACCCAGGCTGGAGTGCAGTGGTGTGAGCATTGCTCACTGCAGCCTCGGATTCCCAGGCTCAGATGATCTTCCTGCCTCAGCCTCCCAAGTAGCTGGGACTATAGGCACATGCCACCATGCCCGGCTAATTTTTGTATTTTTTGTAGAGATGGCATTTTGCCATGTTGCTCAGGCTGGTTTCGAACTCCTGGACTCAAGCAGTCCACCCACCTCAGCCTCCCAAAGTGCTGAGATTACAGGCATGAGCCACCACGCCCAGCCAACATCCCTTTATTGTCTCATTTATGCCCGGAACAACTCAATCAAGCACATTCTATTAATTTTTTTTTCCCCTTTTGGAGGCAGTCTCACTTTGTCGTGCAGGCTGGAGTGTAGTGGCTTGATCTCAGCTCACTGCAACCTCTGCGTCCTGGATTTAAGTCATTCTCCTGCCCTAGCCTTCAGAGTAGCTGGGATTACAGGCTCCCGTCACCATGCCTGGCAAATTTCTGTATTTTCAGTAGAGACGGAGTTTCACCATGTTGGCCAGGCTGGTCTCGAACTTCTGACCTCAAGTGATTCACTTGCCTTGGCCTCCCAAAGTGCTAGGATTACAGATGTGAGCCACCGTGCCTGGCCTATAATGCAGATTTTAAAACCCCATTCCCATTTTATAGAAAATGAACAGAAGCATAGACAGGTTAAGTGACCCAAGGTGACCAAGCTTATGTCAGAGCCAGGATTCAAAGCCACGTTCCAGAGACCACACTTTTCCTCAATACCATTCAGTGATGAACCAATCCCGTCTGTTCTGGGAGGATAGGAGCAGAGAGACATTACCTTTTACCAGAAAGTGCAGGAGTGGACAGGGCACCTTTGTTAGTCATCATCTGGGCACTTCGACCTGACCACTGCCCCTCTATCTTTTGTCCTGGCAGGATGACTTCTCGGAATCAGTTGGTGCAGCGGGTGCTGCAGGAGCTGCAGGAGGCAGTGGAGTGCGAAGGCCTGGAGGGTCTCGTAGGTGCTGCCCTAGAGGCCAAGCAGGTCCTGTCTTCCTTCACTCTTCCCACCTGCCGGGAGGGAGGCCCTGGCCTCCAGGTGCTGGAAGTGGACTCGGTGGCCCTGAGCCTGTATCCCGACGATGCTCCACGGAACATGCTGCCGCTGGTGTGCAAGGGCGAGGGCAGCCTGCTGTTCGAGGCGGCCAGCATGCTGCTGTGGGGTGACGCGGGCCTCAGCCTGGAGCTGCGGGCCCGCACAGTGGTGGAAATGCTGCTGCACAGACACTACTACCTCCAGGGCATGATCGACTCCAAAGTGATGCTGCAGGCCGTGCGCTACTCCCTGTGCTCTGAGGAGTCCCCTGAGATGACCAGCTTGCCCCCCGCCACGCTGGAGGCCATCTTCGATGCTGACGTCAAGGCCTCCTGCTTCCCCAGCAGCTTCTCCAACGTGTGGCACTTGTATGCTCTCGCCTCTGTGCTCCGGCGGAACATCTACTCCATCTACCCCATGCGCAACCTCAAGATCCGGCCCTATTTCAACCGTGTCATCCGGCCCCGCCGCTGCGACCACATGCCCTCCACGCTGCACATCATGTGGGCTGGTCAGCCCCTCACCAGCCACTTCTTCCGCCACCAGTACTTTGCCCCTGTGGTGGGGCTGGAAGAGGTGGAGGCTGAAGGTGCCCCTGGCATGGCCCCAGCTCTTCCAACCCTGGCCCCACTGTCATCGCCGGCCAAGACCCTGGAGCTGCTCAACCGCGAACCTGGCCTCAGCTACTCTCACCTGTGTGAGCGCTACAGCGTCACCAAGAGCACCTTCTACCGCTGGCGGCGGCAGTCCCAGGAGCACCGGCAGAGGGTGGCTGCCCGCTTCTCCGCCAAGCACTTCCTGCAGGATAGCTTCCACCGGGGGGGCGTCGTGCCGCTTCAGCAGTTCCTCCAGCGGTTCCCCGAGATCTCCCGCTCAACCTACTACGCCTGGAAGCATGAGCTGCTGGGCTCTGGCACCTGCCCGGCCCTGCCCCCCAAGGAGGTGCTGGGCATGGAGGAGCTAGAGAAGCTGCCAGAGGAGCAGGTGGCTGAGGAGGAGCTGGAGTGCTCAGCACTGGCGGTGTCAAGCCCTGGAATGGTCTTAATGCAGCGGGCCAAGTTGTACCTGGAGCATTGCATTTCCCTGAACACACTGGTACCCTATCGCTGCTTCAAACGTAGGTTCCCTGGCATCTCACGGTCCACCTATTACAATTGGCGGCGAAAGGCCCTCCGGAGGAACCCCAGCTTCAAGCCAGCACCAGCCCTCTCTGCTCCTGGGACTCCCCAGCCAGCATCTGTTGGGGAAAGGGCTGTAATTCCTTGGAAGAGTGAAGCAGAAGAGGGGGCAGGGAAGACCACGGATGAGGAGCCTCCCACCCCCCAGGAGCTCCTGCCACTAAGGATGCCCCTGTCCCGTTGGCAGAGGCGTCTGCGCAGGGCTGCCCGCAGGCAGGTGTTGAGTGGGCATCTCCCTTTTTGCCGCTTCCGCCTCCGCTACCCCAGCCTGTCACCTTCTGCCTTTTGGGTCTGGAAGAGTCTTGCTCGGGGTTGGCCCAGAGGCCTGTCCAAACTCCAGGTGCCAGCCCCCACCTTGGGCAAAGGAGGTCAGGAGGCTGAGGAGAAGCAGGAGGAGGAGGCTGGCAGGGATGTCACAACTGTGATGGCCCCACCTGTGGGGGCTTCTTCAGAAGATGCAGAGGGAGGGCCTTCCAGAGAGGGAGCCCTGCAAGAGGGGGCCACAGCCCAGGGCCAGCCCCACAGTGGGCCCCTGCTGAGCCAACCTGTGGTGGCAGCAGCGGGTGGGAGGGATGGCCGGATGCTGGTAATGGACATGATCGCTACCACGAAGTTTAAGGCCCAGGCCAAGCTGTTCTTGCAGAAGCGCTTCCAGTCCAAGAGCTTCCCCTCCTACAAGGAGTTCAGTGCCCTCTTCCCCTTCACTGCCCGCTCCACATACTACATGTGGAAGCGAGCCCTCTATGATGGCCTCACCCTGGTAGATAGCTGACAGGGAGGTACAAAAGGGGCTGGGAGGAAGGGGGACCAGTTTGGAGAAGGTCAGGGACCGGAGCTGACCCCAGGCTTGGCCAGGATGTCCTTTGCTCTGGGTCCCACAGTGTCTACCCTAAGTCCAAGGGTATATTTGTGTTATTTTCTGGCTCTAGGACAGACAGTGCCAGAAATCAGCCATCTGGTCTCCTGTAGGAAGCTGTGGGACCAGAGATGTTCTCTTTGGTTGTTTGCTGGTCACATTTTTACTGTTATGATTTAGTTTTTGGTTTTGATTTGAGTGGGTTGGCTGGCCCCCTTGCTGGAGTTGGAAACTGTATGTATGTCAGGGGGTTTAGAGGGGGGTTGCTTAGCTAGAGCTGCTTTCAGCTTTTCCTGGGGACAAAAGGAGCATCATAGCATGGTTATCAGTCCCACTGGGCAGAACGTAGATCTTCAGTTTCTTTTGGGGGTTGGCATCCTCTTTACTCAGTTGTTTCCCGAACATTAGGCTCAAATATGGGGGCCAGATGTGGTGGCTTATGCCTGTAATCCTAGCACTTTGGGAGGCCAAGGCAGGAGGATCACTTGAGGCCAGGAGTTAGAGACCAGCCTCGGCAATGTAGTGAGACCCCATCTCTTGGAGGGAAAAAAAAAAAAAAAAAGCAAACGTGGAGCTGATCAGCAGCTTGTGCCTGGCGTCCCCAAGGGAGAAGGTGCCAGGTTCAGCATGAGTAGCAGCAGGGATGTATAGGAAGAACCACCGCTGGCCTCTAAGGAACGGCATTGAGGCGCCAGAGATCACTGAGGGGCTGGCCTGTCCCCTGCAAGGAGTGTGGTACCAGGTGGGGCAAGGCTGGGAGGAGATGCAGGCTCTGGGGGTTATAGCCCAGAGTCTCTGCTTGTGGGTGCTTGATCCACCTGCTGGGACCCTGCAGTCCTCTGCCAGCCTGGCTGGCTGTTGGGGATTCCATCTTTCTGCTGAGCGTCTCCTTGGAGCTGGAGGCCCATCTTCAGTGAGGGATCACAAAGCGGCCAGGCAGGTGGGAGACTGAGTTTGCCTTGTCCGAGAGTAAAGTTTGAAAACCAAAGAAATAAAGTGATGTGGTGCCCACAGTGCTTGGTCTCTGGTATTTGTTTTGCCAGGATGTGATTGCCCATTCCCTTGCTCCCCTTTGGTTTAAGGGGACAAGAGTGACCTCTGTCTCTTGATGGGACACACTCAGGTCTAGGGCTTGGGGGATGAAAAGAGTTATTCTGGGGACTCTGAATTGGATCTAGAAGTGACCTTGGGTGCTTTTCCAGCTGAAGGGTGGGGCTCTGGCTACCTGGAAATGCCCTCCCTCCCATGGGAGAAACCTGGCATTCCCAGTAAGGAAGGGGCTGCTGCCACCACAGGTTGGCTTGAAAGGGGCCCACTGTGAGGCTGGCCCTGGGCCATGGAGGCCAGGCCAGCACCTGGAGTCAAATCTGTGCCAGGCATTCTATTTAGTCCTTGCAATGTTCTCAGGCAGGTAGGCCCAGTCACAGATAAGGACACAGCCTTACAGTGGCTAATTTGCATGCTCCCTCTGCCTGGTGGGACAAGGGTGAAGGCAGCCTCCTGTAACGAGCAGCAGCAGGGATGTAATGGGAGCGTTAAGCCCAGGCCTTTGCCCATTTGGTGAGGGAGGAATCATTAGGGAAGAAGTTCCCTTAGGCCCTTCTCCTCCTGTCTAGGTTTCCTGCAGTGGTTGGCATCCTTGTACTCCTGGGGAGTCATTCTCGCCTCTGCTTTTTATTCACACCACATCCAATCCATCAGCAAGTCCTATTGATGCTGACTCCAAATGATACCCAGAACCCTCTCTCCACTCTGCTGCCATTGTCTCTGCTGGCGCACATCGGAGCTTCCTACCCCATCTCCCTGCTTCCCTGCTTCCACTCTTGCCCCTATACCCCTATACAACCCATTATTTTTATTGTTTTTTGAGACAGTCTCACTCTGTTGCCCAGGCTGTAGTGCAGTGGCGTGATCTTGGCTCACTGCAACCTCCACCTCCCGGGTTCAAGCAGTTCTCTGCCTCATCCTCCCGAGTAGCTGGGACTATAGGCACCCACCATTATGCCCGGCTAATTTTTGTATTTTTGGTAGAGATGAGGTTTCACCACCTTGGCCCGGCTGGTCTTGGACTCCTGATCTTGTGATTCACCCACCTCGGCCTCCCAAAGTGCTGCAACCCATTATTTTTATTTTTATTTTTATTTTTGAGATGGAGTCTCGCTCTGTTCCCCAGGCTGGAGTGCAGTGGCGCGATCTCGGCTCACTGCAAACTCCGCCTCCCAGGTTCACACCATTCTCCTGCCTCAGCCTCCTGAGTAGCTGGGACTACAGGCGCCCGCCACCGCGTCCAGCTAATTTTTTGTATTTTTAGTAGAGATGGGGTTTCACCGTGGTCTCGATCTCCTGACCTTGTGATTCGCCCGCCTTGGCCTCCCAAAGTGCTGGGATTACAGGCATAAGCCACCGCGCCCGGCCACCATTATTTATATATTTTTTTGAGTCAGAGTCTTGCTCTGTCACCTAGGCTGGAATGCAGTGGCACAATCTCAGCTCACTGCATCCTCCACCTCCTGAGTTCAAGCAATTCTCATGCCTCAGCCGCCCGTGTAGGTGGGATTACAGGCATGTGCAACCATGCCTGGCTAATTTTAGTCTTTGTAGTAGAGACGGGGTTTCACTATGTTGGCCAGGCTGGTCTCGAACTCCTGACCTCAAGAGATCTGCCTGCCTCAGCCTCTCAAAGTGCTGGGATTATAGACATGAGCCACCATGCCTGGCCCCTATACAACCCATTCTCCATAGAGCAGCCAGAGAAATCGGATTTATCACTTTCCTGCCTAAAATGTGTCTGTGGCTTCCCTTTGCTCCTAGAATTCCTTGTGCTGCTTTACAAAGCCCAGGTAACCTACCACGCTACAGCCAAACCAGCTGCCTCTGGTCTTGAACAGTTGTTTCTGCTCTAAAGGCCCTTGCATTTGCTCCTATGGTCTAGAATGCTTTTCCCTGTCATATTTACATGGCAGACTTCTCACCGTTCAGATCTCTGAGGGTCACCATCGCACCACCCTTTTCATTCTCAGGGTGTTTACTCCCATCTGATGTTTCTCTTGTTTATTTGCTTATTTGATTATTGCCCACCTCCCCAGCAGAACACAAGCTCCATGAAAATCTGGGTTTTTCCCTGACTTGCTCACACCACTGTGTTCCCAGCAGGTAGATTTGTTCCTGGCATCATAGGTGCTAAAATGTGTTGAAAGAAGGAATAAGTGAAATGGGGTCTCTATCCCTTTCCTGGTGTTTTCCTTTGGGATTTGGTTTTATCAGACCTAATCAACCCCAATTCCTCCATATTTCTTATGGACCATTTTTCTGCATCCCCACAGCTACCCCCTAATCTATACCAGCATCTGTTTCTCGTCTTTGATACTGGAACAGTTTTCAAACTGACTCTGCCTCCACTCAAACTATCCTAGTTCTTCCTGACAGGCCAGGATGATCCTACTGAAAGTCTGACTCACTGCTGGATTTCCCATAGCCCTCAGCACAAAATCCTAACTCTGTATTGAGGCCCACCTGATTCTGGCCCCTACTTTCCTCTCCGGCTTATTTCTCCCCACCAACCCCTCATTCAGACTGACCTTTTCCCCTGCATGCTTTTCTCCCTCCCACAAATGGCATTGTTGAGACTCTGGACTGAGCCCTGGAGTCTTCACTGAATCCCCACCACCATGTAACCATTTAACATTTGATGGACGGGTTGGACTGGGGATGTGCCCATCTGGCCTGCAATAGCCATGTATAGCCAGCAGATGGCAATCGGGTGCAGCAACAGACAAAATCTCTGGGTTCCCAATAGGCACCCGGCTCTGATTTCCCAACCAGCTGTGTACCTGCCTTACTGCTTTGGCCATCAGAGGGTGGTAGCAACTTCCTGAGAACTACCCTTATTGGAGTTCTGGATTCTCCTGTTTCCTCTTTTGCCTGCACTTTCAAACCAGAGCAAATCCTCTGATGCCTGGAGCAGTATCTCACAGTGGGGTCTAAAAACTACCTGGATCGCAGTCTCCACGGGAGCTTACTAGGAGTGTGGATTCCAGGGCCCCATTCACACCTGCTGACTCCGACCTTAGACATTGGAGAGGCAGTATATGCACACGGATGACTTACATAACTTTGCTGTGCCTCACTTTTCCCATCTGTAAGATGGGATTACAGTAATGCCTATAGGATAATACCCTGCACACAGTGCTAGGTGAGCCCAGTTTGAGAACCCCTGGGAGTCTGACTCCTGTTTTCTAGGAGGAAGTCAATACCCATGGATACTCTTGCTCAAGGTTACCCTCCAGGTTAAAGACACTCCTGTCCCAGGACTGAAAGGTGTTTTTTTCCAGAGACTAGCACTGAGCCCTGAACTCACAGGCAGAAATGTTAACTTCTGTTGATAGAAATTAAGATAAAAAATGGTATATCAGTATTGATTGATTTGGAAGAGATTTCATAAGTATGGATACATTATTATTATGTAGAAAAGCTGTTTTCTTTCTAATATGCTTAGAAAGGCAGGGATACCAAGTGCTGACTGTATTTGCTAAGAATACTTCATGCTGATTTTTGAAATCAACATCTGTTGAACTTATTTGTATTTTTCTTCACCATTTTCTGTCTCTGATGCAGTGTAGAAAGAAAGTCCAGTGAAATGAACAGTGTGTGAATAAAGGAGGAAAAAAGTGTGAGGTTAACTTTGCATCTTCTTCTAACATTCTGTGCAGTTGTGATGTAACAAGTGCTTCTAACAATTTTTTTTTTTTTTTTAGACAGAGTTTTACTCTTGTTGCCCGGGCTGGAGTGCAGTGGCACGATCTTGGCTCACTGCAACCTGGGTTCAAGCAATTCTCCTGCTTCAGCCTCCTGAGTAGCTGGAATTACAGGCGTGTGCCACCATGCCTGGCTGATTTTGTATTTTTAGTACAGACAGGTTTTCACCATGTTGGTCAGGCTGGTCTTGAACTCCTGAGCTCAGATGATGTTAAGATTTAACAATCTTAAATATAAAGCTTCACCCCCCTAAAAAATCCAGTGAAACACTGAATAATTAAAAAAAAATTTTAAAACAAATTATCTCCACATTTATCCTCTGGAGGAAGAGGTCAACATAATCAACATAAACTGCTCCCCAAATGTTTCTCTGGAGTCCAGCACTCAGGCCCCAGGGCATTGCTGGTGGCTTCTGGGTCCTGAGCAGCCACCTCATATCCCAACTGCTGCTCCTGGATGTCCCACCATTGCCTCAATCTCACTGCCTGCCAATCTGGGCTCATCCCCCCATTCCCTCTCGGACACACTTCTCTGAGTATTTTTCATCCTGGTTTCTGCAGCATCAGGTTCTTAGTTGAACTGGCCAGAAAGCTGAGAGTCGTCCTAGAACGTTCTCATCCCCATACCTCCATCCCAGCAGGACCCCAGGGAGAGTTAAGTGGATTTCACGCTATTTTCAAAGTCAGGTTTCACAAGGTTGCACACTGCTGGGTAATCACAGGGAAGAGAATTCCATTGGTCTAGCCCATCCCTGTCCCATCCTTTCCCCTGAGCACAGCTTTCATAACAGGTCACACCTGAGGCTACTAGACAGCCCAAGTCTTGGCCAAGGGCTGTGTTGGCCCTGCTCATGAGGGATCTGGCAGATGTAATAGGTTCCTATCTAGCAGCCTCTGAGAGGCTGAGTTCTGTGCTGTGAGCTGAGGAGACAGAGCCGTTTGTATTCAACTCTTGTCCTCACAAAGGCCTCAGTTTGCAGCAGCTGTGGTGTGACACAGTGTGATAGAGGCTTCCATATGGAATGGGCAAAAGGTGCAGCAGGCTCACAGGAAGGCTATGCTGGCTGATCTGTGTCTGGTACCTTGTGGCCTATTTTCCGAGAATGAGCCAGCTCTTTGAGTGTTGGCTGCCTGGGAGTCTCTGGGAAATGCCTCAATTGCCCCTCAGGTGACCCTAGTCACTGGTTGTAAAAGACTCATTCCAGTTTGGTGGCTGTCACAGGAGGATGGGAAGCTAGGGGACAGGGCTCTTGCCACCAGGCAGTTGTCAGGATGAGGCTGGAAGGCTGAGAAGCAAAGCTCGGAGAGTGTGTGCAGGGGAGCCTGCTCCCGCCCAGTGGCTGTCCACTTTCACTGGCCTGATATCTCACCAGAATCTTCTCCTAGTGTTATTGCTTCTCCCCAGCCCCAGCCAGTGACACCCAGGTTACCTGTAGGGTGTCACTAGTGGGTTCCTAAGTGTTCCCATTGCTAGTTTATCTCATGGAAGAGGAGGAGGGAAGGTTTTAGATGAGAAGCAGCAGAAAGTAGGTTTAATGGTATAAAAATTTTTCCATGTGGCCAGGTGCGGTGGCTCTCCCCTGTAATCCCAGCACTTTGGGAAGCCGAGGCGGGTGGATTGCAAGGTCAAGAGTTTGAGACCAGCCTGGCCAATATGGCGAAACCCCATCTCTACTGAAAATACAAAAATTAGCCAGGTATGGTAGTAGGCACCTATAATCCCAGCTACTCGGGAGACTGAGGCAGGAGAATCGCTTGAACCCAGGAGGCGGAGGTTGCAGTGAGCCGAGATCGCACCACTGTACTCCAGCCTGGGCGACAAGAGACCGTCTCAAAAAAAAAAAAAAAAAAAAAATTCCATGAAAAATGACTTTGAAAATAGCATGAAATCCACTTAACTCTAGGAGGTCTTCTGTGCCAGGCAGAGAGAGCTGGGGGAACAGAGATAGGAGGGCAGCCAACAGGAGACTTGCAAGCAGCTGCTCGCATATCACCCTTTGCCTGCAGAGACCACTGGGTTGGCAGAAGGCAGGAAGACCACAGTGGATCCTCGCCAATGCCTCACCCCACTCCATACTGCAGCCCCCAGGGCCAGGAGGAGGAGAAGTGCAGGCTGTGGGATCAGGGAGGTATTTGTCTGAGTGGCTTTTGGTTCCCTTTCCTTCACCTGCCTCCCTGCCCCGCCGCAGCCCATCCTGGCTCAGACAGGGGCCTCTGCAGTGTGGCAGCCTGCAGGTATTGACAGTCGAGATCAGTTTCTGGGTGCCTTAACTGGGCAGAGTTATCTGTTGTCACTTAAGTTAGAATTGGGAGGGTGGGCCGGGCACGGTGGCTCACACCTGTAATCCCAACACGCTAGGAGTCTGAGGCAGGCAGATCACCTGAGGTCAGGAGTTTGAGACCAGCCTGTCTCTACTAAAAATACAAAAATTAGCTGGGTGTGGTGGCAGGTGCCTGAAATCCCAGCTACTTGGGAGACTGAGGCAGGAGAATCGCTTGAACCCAGGAGGCGGAGGTTGCAGTGAGCCGAGATTGTAGCACTGTACTCCAGCCTGGGTGACAGAGCGAGACTCCATCTCAAAACAACAACAACAACAAAAACCAAAAACAAAATTGGGGCACAGTGGTGCATGCTTGTAATCTTAGTGCTTTGGGAGGCTGAGGCCGGAAGATCACTTGAGGCCAGGAGTTCAAGGCTGCAGTGAGCTATGATTGAGCCACTGCACTCTAGCCGGGGTTACAGAGTGAGATCTTGTGTCTAAAAATAAGAGAAAAAAAAGGCCAGGCGTGGTGGCTCACACCTATAATCCCAGCACTTTGGGAGGCTGAAGTGGTGGATCATTTGAGGTCAGGAGTTTGAGACCAGCTTGGCCAACATGGTGAAACCCAGTCTCTACTAAAAATACAAAAAAATGAGCCAGGCATGGTGGTGCATGCCTGTAATCCCAGCTACTTGGGAGGCTGAGGCATGAGAATCGCTTGAACCCAGGAGGCAGAGGTTGCTGTGAGCCGAGATTGTACCACTGCTCTCCAGTCTGGGAGAGTGAGACCCTGTCTAAAAAAAAAAAAAAAAAAGGCCGGGCGCGGTGGCTCAAGCCTGTAATCCCAGCACTTTGGGAGGCTGAGATGGGCGGATCACGAGGTCAGGAGATCAAGACCATCCTGGC
>NW_012102343.1:812141-821346 GCF_000951045.1 Mandrillus leucophaeus
GAGTGCAGTGGCACAATCTCAGCTCACTGCAACCTCCGCCTCCTGGGTTCAAACAATTCTCCTGCCTCAGCCTCCCAAGTAGCTGGGACTACAGGTGCACACCACCATGCCTGGCTAAGGTTTTGTATTTTTAGTAGCAACGGGGTTTCACTGTGTTAGCCAGGATGGTCTCGATCTCTTGACCTCGTGATCTATCTGTCTTGGCCTCCCAAATTGCTGGGATTACAGGCGTGAGCCACCATGCCCAGCCTGTTTGTTTTTTTAAATAGAGTCATGCAGAGAGAGCTGGCAGGGGAGGGCAGAGATAGGAAGGCAGCCTCCCTATGTTGTCCATGCTCATCTCAAACCCCTGGGCCCAAGCAATCCTTCCGCCTCAGCCTCCCAAAGTGCTGAGATTACAGGCATGAGCCACCATGCCCGGACTCTTTGACATGTTTGGTATTTCATTCATTCCATCCACATTTGTTGAGGTCTGAGGGTGAGGGAGAGGAAGGTTACAAAGCTTGGTAAGACCTAGGCCCCCTGGAATTGTTTATAAACATTTGACTACATAACTGGTTCTTAATCCTAAGTTCAAGGATTCTCAGGGTCCAGTAAGTGTAGTTTGTAATTTTATGTCCTCATTCAGAATTTTAGGTGACAATCATATTTCACTTTATTGGAGATAAAGACAGAACCCTTTTACAATGACACTTTGCCATTGAAAGACACATATGCAATAAGACTTTGGTTTTTTTTTTTCTTCTTTTTGATACAGAGTTTTGCTGTTGTTGCCCAGGCTGGAGTGCAATGGCGTGATCTTGGCTCACTGCAACCACCGCCTCCCGGGTTCAAGTGATTCTCCTGTCTCAGCCTCCTAAGAAGTTGGGATTACAGGTGTGTGTCACCACACCTGGCTAATTATTTGTGTTTTTAGCAAAGACGGGTTTCACCGTGTTAGGATGGTCTTGATTTCCTGACCTCAGGTGATCTGCCCACCTTGGCCTCCCAAAGTGCTGGGATTACAGGCATGAGTCATTGTGCCTGGCAAGACTTTGGTTTTTATGTTTATTTTTATTTTATATTTATTTATTTATTTATTTATTTTTGAGACGAAGTCTTGCTCTGTCACCCAGGTTGGAGTGCAGTGGCATGAGTACTACAAGCTCCGCCTCCCAGGTTCACGCCATTCTCCTGCCTCAGCCTCCCGAGTAGCTGGGACTACAGGCACCCGCTACCACACCCGGCTAATTTTGTTTTGTATTTTTTAGTAGAGACGGGGATTCACAGTGTTAGCCAGGATGGTCTCGATCTCCTGACCTCGTGATCCACCCGCCTCGGCCTCCCAAAGTGCTGGAATTACAGACGTGAGCCACCGCGCCCGGCCTACCCTCTGGTTTTAAATATCTCTAGATACTCTTTTTTATGAGACAGAGTCTCACTCTGTCTCCCTGGCTGGAGCAGCCTCAACCTCCCGGGCTGAAGTGATCCTCCCACCTCAGCCTCCTGAGTAGCTGGGACCACAGGTGTGCACCACCACACCCAGGTAATTTTTTTTTTTTTTTTGAGAGACAGTTTTGCTGTTGTTACATAGGCTGGAGTGCAATGTTGTGATCTTGGCTCACTGCAACCCCTGCCTCCTGGGTTCAAGCGATTCTCCTGCCTCAGCCTCCTGAGTAGCTGGGATTACAAGTGCCCGCCACCACGCCCAGCTGATTTTTTGTATTTTCAGTAGAGACGGGGTTTCACCATGTTGGCCAGGCTGATCTTGAATTCCTGACCTCAGGTGATCTACCCGCTTCAGCCTCCCAAAGTGCTGGGATTAGAAGGGTGAGCCACTGTGCCCAGCCATGCCCAGCTAATTAAAAAAAATTTTTTTGTAGAGTCTCAATATGTTGCCCAACATGGTCTTGAACTCTTGGACTCAAGTAATCCTCCTGCTTCCCAGCCTCCCAAAGTGCTGGGATTACAGGCATAAGCCACCACACATGGCCAGCATACTTCTAAACATCTCTAGAATCTACCTACTTCTCTCCACTTCCACCATTATCTATTAGACTGCAGTATACTCCCAACCAATCTTCTCCACATACATTCTAGCCCCTTCTAATCTGTTCTTCATGTTGCAACTGGCACGGGATTTTTAAAACATAAATCTAAAGTTACTTCTCTTGCTTCAAATCCTTCAATGCCATCCCTTTTTTCTCAGTAAAAATGTCAAAACAGTCACTTTGCAAAGGGAAAACCTGGAAGACGCCAAGGAAATGAAGTGATTGAGGTTAACAGTGCCAGTACTAAGATAACTTCTGTGGAAATCTTGCCAGAAATTTATAACCTTGATCTAATCCTGAGAAAATGTCAGACAAGCCAAAATTGCAAGACACTCTACTTCCTAACTGACCAGTACTCTTAAAATATGTCAAGGTTATGAGGCAAACCTGAGGAAATGACATATGTTGGAGGAGACGAGGGAGACAGCAACTAAATGCAACGTGGACCCTAGATTGGATCCTGAAACAGGAAAAAGACATTGGGGGAAAACTGGTGAAATGTGATTAAGCACTATAGTTTGGTTAGTAATATTGTACTGCTATTTTCCTGGTTCTGATCATTTTATGATACTTATGTGAGTTTTAACATAAGGGGAAGTTGTGTAAAGGATACATGGGACTTCTCTATTATTTTTACAACTTTTCTATTGGCTTAAAATTATTTCAAAATGATTTTATTTTATTTATTTATTTTTTGAGATGGAGTCTTGCTCTGTTGCCCAGGCTGGAATGTAGTGATGTGATCTCAGTTAGCTATAACCTCAGCCTGCTAGATTCCAGTGATTCTCCTGCTTCAGCCTCCTGAGCAGCTGGGATTACAGGCCTGTGCCACCATGCCCAATTAATTTTTTTGTATTTTTAGTAGTGACAGGGTTTCACCATGTTGGCCAGGCTGGTCTCGAACTCCTGACCTCAGGTGATCCACCTGCCTCGGACTCCCAGCGTGCTGGGATTACAGGTGTGAGCCACCGTACCTGGCCTTTTTTTTTTTTTTTGTATTTTTAATAGAGATGGGGTTCCCCCATATTGATCAGGCTGGTCTCTAACTCCTGACCTCAAGTGATCCACCCACCTCAGCCTCCCTAAGTGCTGGGATTACAGGCGTAAGCCACCACACCCAGCCTTATTTCCAAATAAAAAGATAAAAAGATAATCTTTGACATGGCCTTGTAGGCCTGGCCTTTTCTAGCCCCTGCCTGCCTCTCTGCCCCACAGTCTGCAACCACTCCCCCTGTGCTGCAGCTGTGCTAGCTTTCCTTACCGTCTGGCCTCTTAGAGTGAACCCTCAGAGATCGACCAAGCATCCCTCCTGGGACCTCTTCCTTCTTTCCTTCCTGGATCAAGCCTCGTCATTACAGGTTCTCATAGCTCTCCATCAGAGCCCTCCCTGAAGTTATCATCAACACTGTAAGGCAGTGGTTCTTAGCCTTGGCTGAATATTAGAATCACCTGCAGGATGTTAAAAACCTCTGGTGCCTCAGATGGGAGGGTGAATTGGTACCCCCACGTTGGAAAATTGTCTGGCAATATCTATTAAAGATAGTTTAGTAGATGAATATATACATCCTCTATGACCTAGGAATTCTACTCCTAAATACAGTTACGTGCCACATAATGTTGTTTCTGTCAATGACAGTTCACTTACAAACAGCGGTCTCATAACATAATTGAGCTGAAAATTCCTATCTTCTGGTGACGTGGTAGAAGTCTTAAAGTCATTGACTTTAATGTCAATTGGCTCACACCTGTAATCCCAGCACTTTGGGAGGCCGAGGTGGGTGGGTCACTGGAGGTCAGGAGTTCAAGACCAGCCTGACCAACATGGCAAAACCCTGTCTCTCTTTAAAAAAAAAAAAAATAGCCAGGCATGGTGGTGGGTGCCTGTAATCCCAAGTATTTGGAAGGCTGAGGCAGGAGAATCACTTGAACTCAGAAGGCAGAGGTTGCAGTAAGCCAAAATTGTGCCATTGCATTCCAGCCTAGGCAACAAGAGTGAAACTCTGTCTCAAAAAAAAAAAAAAAAAAAAAGAAGCTGGTGCGGTGGCTCATGCCTGTAATCCCAGCACTTTGGGAGGCCGAGGTAGGTGGATCACGAGGTCAGGAGATCCAGACCAGCCTGGCTAACATGGTGAAACCCTGTCTTTACTAAAAATACAAAAAAATTAGCCGAGTGTGGTGGTGGGTGCCTGTAGTCCCAGCTACTCGGGAGGCTGAGGCAGGAGAATGGCATGAACCCGGGAGGTGGAGCTTGCAGTGAGCCGAGATCATGCCATTGCACTCCAGCCTGGGCAACAGAGAGAGACTTTGCCTCAAAATAAATAAATAAATAAATAAATAATTTAAAAAAAAGAAAAATAAAGTCATTGTAGTGCAATGCATTACTCATGTGTTTGTGGTAATGCTGGTATAAACAAATCTGTGCTGCCAGTCATATAAAAGTATGTAGCACACACAATTATGTGTAGTACGTAATACTTGATAATTAACAACTATATTACTGGGTTATGTATTTACTGTACTTACTTTGAATTTTTATTTTATTTTGTAGAGACAAGGGTCTCACTTTGTTGCCAGGCTGGTTTTGTACTCCAGGCTTCAAGCAATCCTCCTACCTTGGCCTCCCAAAGTGCTGGGATTATAGGTATGAGCCACTGCACCTGGCCTATGCTGCACTTTTAAATTGTTATTTTATTTATTTATTTGTTTTAGAAAAATGCATGTTTTTAATTAATTCATTTTTATTTTTTATCTATTTTTTTTTTTTTGAGACAGTCTTACTTTGTTGCCCAGGGTGGAGTGCAGTGGTGCAATCTCGTCTCACTGCAGCCTCCACCTCCCAGGTTCAAGTGGTTCTCCTGCCTCAGCCTCCCGCTCCCGAGTAGGTGGGATTACAGGCACCACACCTACCTAATTTTTGTATTTTTGGTAGAGATGGGGTTTCACCATTTTGCCCAGGCTGGTCTCGAACTCCTGAGTGAAAGCAATCCGCCCGTCTCAGTCTCCAAAAGTGTTGGGGTTACAGGCGTGAGCCACTGCGCCCGGCCTGATTTTTATTTTTAGAGACAAGGTCTTGCTTTGTCTCCCAGGCTGGAGCACAGTGGTGCAATCATAGCTCGCTGCAGCCTCGAACTCCTGTGCTCAAGTGGTCCTCCTGCCTCAGCCTTCCTGTTATTTTAGAGTACACTCCTACATACATCTTGCATTTACTGCATCTCTTGACTGCACCACTTTTTCTGTGTTTGATTTCATCTTGGGTCATTTTGTTTTATGGCCCCTACACATAAAAAATTCATGGCTAATGTCACCAGGGAGAGGCCACATCGAGTGGTTGACCTGGAAGCAAAATTAAAAGTGATTAAGGACTACAAAGGTGGCAAATCCGCAATGGTTATTGCTCACCAGGCAGGCAGGTCCATTCCACCATAGCTATGATTTTGAAGAACAAGAACAAAATGATGGGAGCTGTTAAAGGATCTGCTTCATTGAAGGCAATGAAATGAACAAAAATGAGAGAAGGGCCTAAATCTGATCTGGATACATTTCTAATGACCTGGATTGAAGACCAGACACAGAAGCATATCCCTCTCAGCCACATGACAATCACTGACAAAGCAAAGTTTGTTTGTGATGTTGAAAGGCAAGACTGGATCCAACTACAGTGTGGAATTTACTGCTAGCTCTGGGTGGCTGAAACTATTCAAGAATCGTTATTCGTTACATAATATGAAAGTGAGTGGTGAGTCTGTAAGTGCTGATGTGAAGGCAGCTGAAGAATTTTTGGAAGCTCTAGATAAGCTGATTGTGAGGAAAATTACTTGCAGGAGCAAATCTTTAATATGGATGAAACCTCCTCTTCTGAAAATGGATGTCTGAAAATACTTTCATTTATAAAGAGGCCAAGTTAATGCCAGGTTTCACGGCTTTTAAGGACAGTCTTGCTTGAGAGCAATGTGGCAGGTTACAAACTGAAACCCTTTGTGATCTGGAACAGGGAGAGCTCCAGGGTCTTCCAGCTTATCAATAAATGCATGTTGAGGCCTGGCATGGTGGCCCACACCTGTAATCTCAGCACTTTGGGAGGCAGATCACGTGAGGTCAGGAATTTGAGACCAGCCTGACCAATGTGGTGAAACCCAATCTCTACTAAAAATACAAAACTTAACTGGGTGTGGTGGTGGACACATGTAGTCTCAGCTACTAGGGAGGCTGAGGCAGGAGAATTGCTTGAACCCAGGAGATGGGGGTTGCAGTGAGCCAAGATCACACCACTGCACTCCAGCCTGGACAACAGAGCGAGACTTGGTCTCAAAAAGAAAAAAAAGATCTGATGGTTTTATAGGAGGAAAGCCCTTTCACCTGGTTCTCATTCTCTCCTGTCTCCCGCTATGTAAAATATGACTTGCATCTTCCACCATGATTGTGAGGCCTCCCCAACCACGTGGAACTGTCAGTCCATTAAACCTCTCTTTCTTTATAAATTACCCAGCCTGGGGTATATCATTATCAGCAGCGCGAAAACGGACTAATACAGTAGTAGAAAGCAGTAGTAGCTTAAAAGCTGCTACAGCTCCTTGATCCATTGGTTGGATCAAAGAGGTGGTTTTTGAAGGCAGAATCACCACTCTGATACCGGGATGAAGATCACCAGTAAAAGGCAGACGTGTGGGAGCATTATCAACAATAAGCAAAATCTTGGAAGGTATGTTCTTCCCCAAACAATACTTCTCCCTGTACTGGCATAGCAATTCAGGAGTGCACCTTGGAAGCGGAGCTGGGTCATCCATGACGTTTCATTGCTCCTGAAGTACACTGGCAGCATGTGCTTGTTTTTTGTTTGTTTGTTTTTTAAAAGACAGGATCTCACTCTGTCATCCAGGCTGGAATGCAGTGGTATGATCATTGCTCACTACAGCCTTGAACGCCTGGGCTCAAGAGATCCTCCTGCCTCGGCCTCCCAAAGTACTGGGATTACAGGTGTGGACCACCATGCCAGGCTTCAACATGTATTTATTGATCAGCTGGAAGGCTCTGGAATTTTCCCTGTTCCAGATCACAAAGGGTTTCAGTTTGTAACCTGCCACATTGCTCTCAAGCAAGACTGGAATTACAGGCATGAGCCACCGTGCTCGGCCCCATCAGATTTTGTGAGATTTATTCACTATTGTGAGAACAGTATGGGGGAAACTGTCCCCATGATTCAATTATCTCCCACCGGGTTCCTCCCACAACACATGGGAATTATGGGTGCTACAATTCAAGATGAGATTTGGGTGGAGACACAGCCAAACCATATCCACTACCCAAGGAAGACCTTTACCCAGGCTATTACTGCAACTGAGAGAGACACTAAGAAGACGCTGGTGTAATTCTAGAAGGATTACAATGTTTATGACTGCATCAAGGACCTTGCTTGAGACTGGGGCAATGTTATCAAGGCATGTCTGCATGGCATCTGGAAGAAGAAACTGAATAGGTTTGTTCATGACTTCAAAGGATTTGCCAAGGATAAGAAGGTTGCAAAAATCAACATAGCTGTGGTTGGAATTGGCAAACAAGTTTAACCTCGGTGTGGATGAGGATGCCATTGAGGAGGTCCTAGAGGTGGTTCCTAAGGAACCAATGAATAAGGGATTCTTGGAACTGGAACAGGAACACATAGCTGAAGAACAGGCAAGAGAAAAGGAAACTGCAGAAGAAAAAGAACTTCCAAGAAAATTCACAGTGAAGGGCTTAGTAGAAGCTTTTACAGACCTCAACCAGCTCCTTAAAAAGCTTGGAAACATGGACCCCCCCGACAATGAAAGGTTTTCCTTAATAGAGAGGAATGTTTATGGTGCAGTATTTTCTGACAAGAAAATCTATGATGAAAAAAGAAACAGGTCCAGGTGCAGTGGCTCACACCTGTGATCCCAGCACTTTGGGAGGCCGAGGCAGGAGGATTGCTTGAGCCCAGGAGTTCAAGAACCTGGACAACAGAGTGAGACCCTATCTCTACAACAAGGTGGCACATGCCTGTAGCTTCAGTTACTTGGGAGGTTGAGATGGGATGATCACTTGAGCCCAGGAGGTTGAGGCTGCAGTGAGCTGTGATTGTGCCACTGCACTCCAGCCTGGGTGACAGACTGAGAATCTGTGTCCAAAAAAAAAAAAAAAAAGAAAAAAAAAGAAAAGAAAAAAGAAAAAAAGAAAAGGAAAAAGAAACAAACCGAGCAAACCACCATGTATTTCATCAGTGATACCTCCTCAAGAAGAGCCTCAGGCAGGTCCTTTAGGAAGCATTTCAGAATAAGGCATTGTTATTACAGGAGATGACAGCCCCAGATGTGTTACTGCCCCTAGAGACCTTCCAGTGGGATGAGATGTGATGGTGGAAGGTGGGAGACAGTGATATTGATGATATTGACCCCGTGTAGGCCTAGGCTAATGTGTATATTTGTGTCTTTTTTTTTTTTTTTTTTCAGGCTTAATTCACTTTATTTTTCTTGTATAAAAACCCTATGTTGTAGCCACAGCTTGGTTGCAGCGAGACTCTGGTGTGGGTCGTGACGAGGTGGTCAGTGAATTCCTGATAGGGAGACTTAGTGAACACAGTCTCCTTCCAGAGGTCGGGGGTCAGGTAGCTGTAGGTCTTAGAGATGGCATCAAAGGTGGCCTTGGCAAAGTTGCCCAGGGTGGCAGTGCAGCCCCGGGCTGAGGTGTAGCAGTCATCTATACCAGCCATCATGAGCAGCTTCTTGAGCACAAGCGCCGAGACGATGCCAGTGCCCGTGGGTGCAGAGATGAGGTGCACCAGCACGGAGCCGCAGCGGCCTGTCACCTTGCAAGGGACGGTGTGGGACTTGCCAATCTTGTTCCCCCAGCAGCCTCTGCGCATGGGGACGATGGAGAGCTTGGCCAGGATGATGGCCCCGCGGATGGCAGTGGCCACCTCCTTGGAGCACTTAACACCCAGACCGCTGTGTCCATTGTAGTCCCCGATGGCAACAAATGCCTTGAACCTGGTGCGCTGGCCGGCATGGGTCTGCTTCTGGACGGGTATAATCTTCAAAACCTCGTCCTTGAGAGAGGCCCCTAGGAAAAAGTCAATGATCTCAGATTCCTTAATGGGCAGGGGAATACATAGATCTCCTCCAGGGACTTCATGTCCTCCACCAGGCGGCCCAGCTTGGTGACGG
>NW_012102343.1:826177-829045 GCF_000951045.1 Mandrillus leucophaeus
TGGAGTACAGTGGCGCGATCTCGGCTCATTGCAAGCTCCGCCTCCTGGGTTCACACCATTCTCCTGCCTCAGCCTCCCAAGTGGCGGGACTACAGGTGCCCGCCATCACGCCTGGCTAATTTTTTGTATTTTAGTAGAGATGGGGTTTCACGGTGTTAGCCAGGATGGTCTCGATCTCCTGACCTTGTGATCTGTCCACCTTGGCCTCCCAAAGTGCTGGGATTACGGGGGTGAGCCACCATGCCTGGCGGATATAAGAGAATTTCTGCAACTTAATAAAGATAAATGACTCAATTACAGCAAAATTGACAAGAAACATGAACAGACACTTCACCAAAAAAGATATACACATGGTCAATAAGTACATGAAATTGTGCTCAAAATTGTAAGACACAAGAGAAATGAAAATTAAAATCACAATGAGGGCCAGGAGCGGTGGCCCACATCTGTAATCCCCTCACTTTGGGAGTCTGAGGTGGGAGGATCACTGGAGGCCAGGAGTTTGACACCAGCCTGGGCAAAACAGTGAGACCCCCCCTGCCTCTACAAAAACAAACAAACAAACAAAAAACCCACAATGAGATAGTACTACCCACCCATGGCTGGCTAAACTTTTTTTTTGGGGGACAGTGTCTTGCTCTGTCACCCAGACTGAAGTGCAGTGACACAATCATGGGTCACTGCAGCCTCAACCTCCTGGGCTCAAGTGAGTCTCCCACCTCAGTCCCCCAAGTAACTGGGACTAATTTTTTGTAGAGATAAGGTCTCACTATATTGTCCAGGCTGGTCTTGAGCTCCTTGGTTTGAGGCAGTCCTCTCACCTCAGCCTCCTGAAGTGCTGGGATTACAGGCATGAACCACCACGCCTGGCCCACAGCTAAACTTAAGAAAGACTGGTAACACTAAATATTGGTGATGATATGGAGCAACTGGAACTCTCATACATTGTTGATGGGAAAGGCTTGGGAGTTCCTTAAAAAAACTAAATATATGCTTACCGTCTGACTCACCATTTTCACCTCTAGGTATTTACCTGAGAGAGAAAAGAAAATATATGTCCACAAAAAAGATTTGTATAAGAATGTTCACAGAAGCTTTTTTTTTTTTTTCTTTCTCTAAGACAGAGTTTTTTATTCTTGTTGCCCAGGCTGGCATGATCTTGGCTCACTGCAACCTTCCCCTTCGGGGTTCAAATGATTCTTCTGCCTCACCCTCTGGAGTAGCTGGGATTACAGGCATGCACCACCACTCCTGGCTAATTTTTGTATTTTTAGTAGATGGGGTTTCACCACGTTGGCTGGGCTGGTTTCAAACTCCTGAACTCAAGTGATCCACCACCTTGGCATCCCAAAGTGCTGGGATTACAGGTGTGAGCCACTGCACCCGGCCCATGGAAGTTTTATTCCTAATAACTCCAAACTGGAAACAACTCAAATGTTTATCAGTAAGAAAATGCTAAAACACTAACTATTTTTATCTATATGAAGGACACTATTCATTAATAAAAAGATGTAAACTACTGATACATGTAACACGAATAAAACACTACGCTGAGCGAAAGAAGCCTAACATGAAGCAGTTTGTACTACGTAATTCCATTTCTATAAAGATCTGGAATAGGCAAATCTAATCTATGGTAGAAAATAAAAACCAGAAAAAATGATTGCCTCTTGAAGGAATAAGGAAGAGATTGACAGGAAATGAGCAAAAGAGAACCTTCTGGAGTTACGGTGATGTTTCATATTTTGATAGGGATTTGATTTCCACAGGTGTATGCAATTGTCAAAACTCAGCAAATGTACACTTAAGCAAATGTACATTTTACAATTCATTATAACGTAAATTTTATATTGAAAGGAAAACAGGCTGGGCGCGGTGGCTCAGGCCTGTAATCCCAGCACTTTGGGAGACTAAGGTGGGCAGATCACCTGAGGTCAGAAGTTTGGGACCAGCCTGGCCAACATGATGAAACTCTGTCTCTACTAAAAATACAAAAAAATTAGCCGGGCGTCTTGGCAGGCGCCTGTAATCCCAGCTCCCAGCTATTTGGGAGGCTGAGGCTGGAGAATCACTTGAACCTGGGAGGTGGAGGTTGCAGTAAGCTGTGATTGCACCACTGCACTCCATCCTGGGCAACAGAGAGACTGCATCTCAAAGGGAAAAAAAAAAGAAAACAAAACTATAACCAAATATTGAACTCTAGTTGGTAATACGCATGATGAAATATTTAGGGAGAGTGGATAGATATCTGTCATTTACTTTGAAATACATTTTAAAAATGAGGATGGAATGATAGATGGAGGAAAGATGATAGATGGATAGAGCAATAATGTCACTGAGATAATCTAGGTAGGTGTTCATTACAAAATTATTTCACCTTTGCTGCATGCTTAAAGTTATTTTTATTATAAAATGTAGAGAAAAATGAGTGTTTTAATGAAGTCTCTCCCAAGAAGTATTAAGTCCTGCTTAAAATATGCCACTTTTAAACATTTAATGTCAAAGATGATGTTTAAATATCAAAGGAGATTATCAGTCTGTCCTATCTAACCCTGCCAGCTAAAGATGTCATAGTCTATACTTAATAAATAGGAAATAAGTGACATAAAATAGATCAGCCAATTAAAAAAAATCAGTGCCTAAGTCTTACCCCCAAAATTTTGATCATTGATTTAGAGTGTGTCTGGGAATTTTTAAACTTCCCTAGGCAGTCTTTTTTTTTTTTTTAATTATACTTTAAGTTCTAGGGTACACGTGTGCAACATGCAGGTTTGTTACATATGTGTACATGTGCCATGTTGGTGTGCTGCACCCATTAACTTGTCATTTACATTAGGTATATCTCCTAATGCTATCCCTCCCCCCTCC
>NW_012102343.1:830955-842432 GCF_000951045.1 Mandrillus leucophaeus
CTGAATACAGCACACTGATGGGTCTTGACTCTTTATCCAATTTGCCAGTCTGTGTCTTTTAATGGGAGCATTTAGCCCATTTACATTTAAGGTTAATAGTTATGTGTGAATTTGATCCTGTCATTATGATGTTAGCTGGTTATTTTGCTCATTAGTTGATGCAGTTTCTTCCTAGCATCAATGGTCTTCACAATTTGGGATGTTTTTGAAGTGGCTGGTACCAGTTGTTCCTTTCCACGTTTAGTGTTTCCTCAAGGGTTGAGAACCGCTGCCAAGTTTTTGGCTTAGTTGCAGGGCCCAACATAGTCTGTGGCACACATTAGGTGCTCAAAAAATATAGCAAATATGAATTAAATGGATAGCTGAACAGTCCAAGGAGTGGGTGAATATAAATGTATGAATTTTGGCCATGAATAATAATGATGCTAACAATATAACAATTAAAAACAATAAAATAGGTATCACTAGTGTTCAACTAAGTTTTGGGATGGGGAAGGAGGCAAGAAGAGAGGTATTGGGGTGAAAGGCAGATTAACAGGATTAAAGGTGGGGACATGAGAGGCAGTAAGTCTCATTTTTTGGTTAGATGCAAGTGGGCTCTATTCTGTCTCCCTAGAATCCCTAGGGCTGAGGGTGGAGAGGTGGATGGGGTGCCACAGGAAGACCTAACAAGCCTGGTGATGAGAAAAGGGTTGAAATAGTCTAGAGTGAGTTGAGGGACTGGTTTTCCTGGAGTCCTGTGGTCATTATGCTTGGATGAGGAGTCAAAGTCCCACTGGCCTTCCATTCTGGACAGCACTGAGCTTGGTGGAACTCAGAGAGCCTGGTGTAGACCCTGCTCTGTAGAGGATTTGTCAGCTGCATGGTTTTGGGTGGTCATTTCAGCTCTCTGGTGCTGACTTCCACCACTCATGAACTAGGGGCGATCATAACTGCCAGGCTTTCCTTAGGGATTGCTGAGAAGATCAAATAGAAAAACTTGTGGAAACGTCTTTACGGAGGTGGGAAGTCCTAGGCATTCACCCTGTCCTCAAAACCCTTCCCGCCCCAACCTAAACTTCTGGACCTTGGTTAAACCCCTTTCTCTGCAGGGCCTCAGCATCTGGCTACAGGGTGATGGTGGCATAGGCTTTGTCTTTTTAGCTTCTCCCCAAACCTGACCCTCACCTCTGCTTGTTGAGAGCAGGAGAGGAAAGGAAGCAATTATTTTGAGCCACTTTCTTAGTGTCTGGCATAGTGGGGATCACAGAGTTGAGGCTTAGACAAAGCTGTTTCTGGTGTCCAAGTTTCCAGAAGGGCAGGGCCAGAATGGCAAGAGCCTGAGAGGAATCATGGGGAGGGTAAAGAAGGATTGGTTGGCAGCGTGGCACTTGTGGGGCCATTTCCTGGGATCTTCCAGATAAAATACAGAAAAATTTAAATCCAGATAATTTAAATTTCAGAATAACAACAGTAACATTTTTAGTGTAAGTGTGTCCCAAATCCTGTCCTGTCCAAATGTGTGTCCTGTATTTTTGTTTGCTAAATTTGGCAACCTTATTATTGCTATTTGAGAATGTACTGGAAGTCCTAACTAGGGTAATTAGGCAAGAAAAAGAAACAAAGGCATCCAAATTGGAAAGGGAGGATAAAACTATCTGTATTTGTAGATCACATGATTCTGTATCTATAAAATGCCAAAGAATCTCCCCCTAAAAACCCCACTAGAGCTAATAAACAAATTCAGCAAAGTTACAGGGTACAAGATCAATACACAAAAATCAGTTGTGTTTGCATATACCAGCAATGAACAATCTGAAAAGGAAATTAAGAAAACAATTCCATTTACAGTAGCATCCAAAAGATAAAATACCCATACATAAATTTAACCAAGGAGTGAAAGGCTTGCACATTGAAAACTACAAAACGTTGCTGAAATAAATTAAAGAAGACTGAAATAAATGGAAGGACATTCCATGTTATTGATTGGAAGACTTAGTGTAGTTAAGATGACAATACTCCCTAAAGTGAGCTACAAATTCAATGCAATCCCCATCAAAATCCAAGTAGCTTTTTTTTTTTTTTCTTTTTGTCAGAAATGGAAAAGCTTATCCTCAAATTCCTATGGAAGTGCAAGAGACCCTGAAGAGTCACAATATTGACAAGGAAAAACAACACTAGATAACTCACACTCCCCAATTTCAAAATTTACTTCAAAACTACAGTGATCAAAATGATGTGGTACTGGGATAAATGTGACATATAGACCGATGAAATAGAACTGAGATTCCAGAAATAGACCTAGAATGTCTATGGCCAGTTGATTTTTGACAAGGGTTGCAAGACCATTCAAAGGGGAAGGAATAAACTCTTTGACAAATGATGTTGGTACAACTGGATAACCACATGCCCAAGAATGGAGTGGACCCCTACCTTACTCCACATGTACAAAGTGACTGAAAATGGATCAACAATCTAAATATAAATGCTGAAACTATAAGCAGAAAACATAGCGGTACATCTTTATGACTTTAGATTTGGCAAAGCAGTCTTAGATTTGACACCAGAAGTATAAGCAACAATAACAAAAATAGGTTCACCGGACTTCATAAAAATTAAAAAGTTTTGCACGTCTAAGGTCGTCCTTAGATATCTACAAAAGGGAGAAAAGATTTGCAAAGTAAAGGAGTTTAATATTCAGACTAAGGACTCTTGCAACTCAGCAACTTTGATCATTGCTGAGGAAGGAGAAGAGGGGGAAATGGGGAGCGATTGCTTAATGACTGGGGTGTTTTAGGGTGATGAAAAAGTTTTGGAACTAAGAAGAGGCAGTGATTGCACAACACTGTGAATGCACAAAATACCACTGAATTAAAATGGTCAATTGTATGTTATGTGAATTCCACCTCGATTAAAAAATACATCTGGCTAGGCTGGGTGCGGTGGCTTATGCCGGTAATCCCAGCACTTTGGGAGGCCAAGGTGGGCGGATCACTAGGTCAGGAGTTCGAGACCAGCCTGGCCAACATGGTGAAATCACGTCTCTACTAAAAATACAAAAATTAGCTGGGTGTGGTGGCAGGCACCTGTAATCCCAGCTACTTGGGAGGCTGAGGGAGGAGAATCACTTGAACCCGGGAGGTTGTGGCTGCAGTGAGCTGAGATTGTGCCACTGCACTCCAGCCTGGGTGACAGAGCGAGACTTTGTCTCAAAACAAACAAACAAACAAACCATCTGGCAGCCACACCCACAGGGCTCCTCCCCAGCCCTAGGCTTCATTCTCCCCAGTCCACAATCTGGGACTTCTACCTTGGAACTACGGAGTAAGAGTCCATGCTCACTTCCTAAGCAAAAGATAACATTCCTGTTAGGTGGGAGCATGGCCAAACATTCAACTACAGTGCCTACCAGCCCTTCTCTGGGTCCTCAGGGACTGCTGGAAACAGGACTACCCAGAGTCTCTTCCCTAATTCGATGATATTTTATTTATTTATTTATTTATTTATTTATTTATTTATTTATTTTGAGACAGGGTCTTGCTCTGTCACCCAGGCTGGAGTGCAGTGGCACAAGCATGGCTCACTGCGGCCTTGACCTTCCGGGCTTAAGCAGTTCTCCTACCTCAGCCTCCTGAGTAGCTGAGACTACAGGCACGTGGCACCATGTCTGGCTAATTTTTTAATTTTTATAGAGTAGGGGTCTCGCTATGTTGCCCAGGCTGGTCTCCGACTCCTGAGCTCAAGCAATTCTCCTGTCTCAGCCTCTCAAAATGCTAGGGTTACAGGCATGAACCACTGAGCCTGGGCTCCTCATTTATTTATTAGATACCTCCTATGCAACAGATAAGGTCCTGGCTCTCAGGTTAAGTAAAATCTTGGTGGGAGAGGAGATGGGAACAACTGAAACACAAACAAACTATAATAATATGCAACGTTTGACTTGGATGTCTGTACTAAGTGGAAGGCATAATTAACAGTGCCCGGAGGAGGGAGGCAGCTTCTGAATGATGAAGACGAGGAGGGAGAATTCCTGAGAGGGAAAGGCCAGCTTAGAGTCAAAAACGCCCAGAACAAAGGGAAGGAGAGAATTGGCTCTTGGGAAACAGGGGTGAGCGGGCAGAGGATGAGGCCAGAGCGGGTGGTGGGGCCTGACTGTGAAGGCAGGCGAGGAATTTCTGCCACATCCTGTAGGCCACAGTCAACAGTGTGGTAGGTGTAACCTGGGGTGGCCCTCAGGGATTCTGACCAGTCCCGAAGTTGTGTATAAAATTGTGTGTGCAGGGGTGCATTTTCCTCAGGGAGGGACCTCAGCTGCTGTCAAATTCTCAAAGGGATCCGGGGCCCCAAGAGGGTAAGAGGTCCGTGGTTAGCCGAGCTGGTTATTGCTGCTCTGTCCTGGCGCCCTGGGTTCCCCTCCTCTTCACCACTCAGTTCCAGGGAGACTCAGCTCTGCTCCTCAGCATCGTGCTGGTTCCAGGTCACGTTTGCTCCCTGAGCCACCTGTTCTCCACCTGCCTTTATCCTATGCTCCCTGCCCAGGGCTTCCAGGAGCCGCCCCGCAGCCCTTACCACCTGGGCCACCTGCGCATTGGTCATGGGTTGTTTAGCTCCCTTGTGAGATTCTGTGGTTCTCCTCTCCATGGAGGACCACAAGGATGGCCTCCCTCTCCGAACTGGCTGCAGTCTTATTCCACCCCTCCCTTCTCCTGAAGCAGTGATCAGATGTCACCGATGAGTGATGAACAATGTCCCAGGTGCCAAATCTGAAGTCACTTCAGGGTACCTCCTCTACCTCCTCCTCATTTTCTGAAAAGCTCTCCTCTCTTGACCCCCATGACATTGCACCTGCATATCTGGAATCTCCGATCAACATCCCTGCTTTTCTGTTTCTCTTTCTGGCTTTTCTGTGCTTTTCCTTTCCTTTAAAATGGTGAGTTTTAAAAAATAGGTAATGCATGCACATGGGGAAAAAAAGGTCAAACAAAACAAAAGAGCATCTGAAAAGAGCATCTACTGAAAGCTACTTCTTCTTCCTTTCCTGATTTTCTTCCTTTCTTCCTTTCTTCTTCTTTTTCTTTTTTTTGAGATGGAATCTTGCTCTGTCACCCAGGCTGGAGTGCAGTAGTGTGATCTTGGCTCACTGCAATCTCCGCCTCCCGGGTTCAAGCGATTCTCCTGCCTCAGCCTCCTGAGTGGCTGGAATTATAGACGTGCGCCACTACACCCAGCTAATTTTTCTATTTTTAGTAGAGATGGGGTTTTGCCATGTTGGCCAGGCTGGTCTCGAACTTCTGACCTCAGGTGATCTACCCTGCTCGGCCTCCCAGAGCGCTGGGATTACAGGCATGAGCCACTGCCCCCAGCCCCTTTCCTGATTTTCAATTCTCTGAAATCTCTGCCCAGGGGTGGGCCACTGTTGTTACCATCCTCTGAAGTCCTTCCAGAACTGTCCTGTCCAATATGGTGGCATGTGACTATGGAGCACTTGAAATGTGGCAGTTTGAATTGAAATGTGTCATAAGTGTATACAGATTTCAAATACTTGGTACAAAATATAGATACAATATTAGTAATTTAAAAATACTGATTAAATGTTCAAACAATAATATTTTGGCTATATTGAGTTAAGCAAAATATATTAATATTAATTTCTCCTATTTTGTTTTATCCTTTAATGAGAATACTGGAAATTTTAAAATTACATAATTACATACATGGCTTGCATTTTAAAATTACATAATTACATACATGGCTTACATTATGATTTTATTGGACATCACTGTTCTAGAGCTAGTCTTTGCATTTGTTTATGTATGTATGTATGTATTCCTTGGGCAAAAACCACACAAATAGGATAGTACACAGACTCCTGTAAATTTCTTTTTGCACTCAATCATCTGTCTCAGAGATTGCATCGTGTTTTGCATATTTAAGCCTGCTTCATTCTTTTTAATGTCTACATAGCATTCCATTAGATGACTATACCAGCATTTATGTAGCCAGCCCTCTACTGATGGGCATTTAGGTTGTTTCCAATCTTTTTTTTTTTTTTTGAAACAGGGTCTGGCTCTGTCACCCAGGCTGGAGTGCAGTAGTGTGATCTTGGTTCACTGCAACCTTGACCTCCCGGGCTCACGTGATCCTCCCATTTCATCCTCCTGAGTAGCTGGGACTACAGGCACATGCCGCCATGCCCGGCTGATTTTTGTATTTGTTGTAGAGATGGGGTCTCGCTGTGTTGCCCAGGTTGGTCTTGAACTCCTAAGTTCAAGTGATCCTTCCCCCTTGGCCTCCTAAAATGCTGGGATTACAGACATGCACCATCTCGCCAGGCCTGTTTCCAATCTTTTAATGCTACCGTAACAAAAGGCTTCAGTGAGAATCCTTGAGCCTACATCTTTGGGCAGGTGGACAAGGGTATCTGTAGTATGACTTCCTGAAAATTGATTCATCACAAATACCTGTTCTTGGAATACTGTCGAAGGCTTATTCCAAGCCTGCAGTGCCCAGGCCAGTGCACCACGGATTATTTGTTGAACTAAGAACTCAGACTTGGAGAAGTTCTGAGCTGGAAAGGTCCTCAGAGTTCACAGTTGTTTATTTCTCAAATATTGTCTAAACTCCCATGGGCATATGCTAGGCACAGGGGTTCATGGGTGAACAGATGGGATTCTGCCTTCGAGGAGCTCACGGTGGAATAAGGAGACAGGCATGCAAACAAATGATTGAAATCAGTAGGTACTTTAATGAGGGTATATGTGAAGCATAGTAGGGACATTTTATAGACAATGAAACCAAAGCCCATATGCCAATATGACTACTGTGTGATCACTAGTGTGGCTCTCTCCCCCTTTAGAATATCAACTTTTAGGCTTTTTTTTTTTTTTTTTTGAGACGGTCTTGCTCTTTCACCAGGCTGGAGTGCAGTGGCACAGTCACAACATACTGCAGCCTCAACCTCCTCATCTCAAGGGATCCTCCCACCTCAGCCTCCCAAGTAGCTGGAACTCCAGGCACATGCCACCACAACTGGCTGTTTTAAAATTTTTTGTAGAGACAAGATTTCACCACATTGTCCAGGCTGGTCCTGAACTCCTAGGCTCAAGCGATCTTCCTGCCTCAGCTTCCCAAAATGCTGGGATTACAGGTGTGAGTGACTACGCCCAGCTAGACTTTCTGAAAGTTAGGTTCTATCCTATCTGTTTTACATCCTTCGTAAGCCTGAGCTCCCTTTCTCCTGCAGTCAGTATACAGTAGTTATGGTGATGTCACAGGCACTGAAATTTGCATTTTCACCTGGTCTCATTTAAGTGCCCCAACAACCCCGTGAAGCAGGCTGTTATCACCTGAATCAGTGCATACCCCGCCTTCGCCAACCACTGAGCTCTACTGCCTCTCCTCAGGGCTTTCGTCTGCTCCGCTCACCTGGCCCCTGCTCATCAGGGCTGCTTGACAAAGTGTGACCAAGACACCAGCTGAGCACCGGGTGGTTATGGGTTTGTCCTCTGAATCCCAGTCTGGGCTCAATTGCCAAATCCACCACTATTCACTGTGTGACCTCGAGCAGCTGCCACATCTACAGAATGGTCATGACAGTCCCTGTTTCAGAGAGCCTGAGGGTGAGGAGGAAAGACAAAGTGTACACAAGGCTGAGAATGGTGGCCCACTCTGACCCGCCCACAGAGGAGGCTGTGCTGGTGGGGCTGTGGCCACGTTACTTCACACAGAGCCATAGTATCAAGTCCTGAGACCTACAAGCACTTCTCTGCTTCTATGATCCCTATTTTATAAGCTCTTCTCTACCAAACACATTTTTTTTTTTTTGAGATGGAGTCTTGCTGTGTCACCCAGGCTAGAGTGCAGTGGTGCAATCTCGGCTCACTGGAACCTCTGCCTCCCGGGTTCAAGCCATTCTCCTGCCTCAGCCTCCTGAATAGCTGGAATTACAGGTGTGCCCACCATGCCTGGCTAATTTTTGTATTAGTAAAGACAGGGTTTCACCATGTTGTTCAGGCTGGTCTCGAACCCCTGACCTCGTGATCTGCCCGCCTCAGCCTCCCAAAGTGCTGGGATTACAGGCGTGAGCCACCGTGCCTGGCACGAAACACATCTTAGCCAAACAAAATGTAGTCAGATTTTAGATGAAAACATAGGGCATAGTCAAAGCAAATTTTTCAAATTTGTTTAGCCAAAATAAATGTTATGGTCTTATCACAGATTTGGGAAACGCTTGTAAAAATAGCTCACAGCATTTATGGATGAATGGATAAACAAGTAGTGGTCTATCCAGCCAATGGAATATTGTTCAGCCATAAAAAGGAATGAAGTGCTGATGCATGCTATAATGTGGACGAACCTCAGAAACATTATGCAAAGGGAAAGAAGCCAGACATAAAAGGCCATGTATTGTATTTTTTCATTATATGAAATATTCATAATAGGTAAATCCATAGAGACAGGACTCAGATTGGTGGTTTCCAAGGGCTTGGGCATGCGTGGGAATGGGGAGCACCTGCTTGCTGAGTGCAGGTTTCCTTTTGGGGTAATGACAGTGTTTTGAAACTAGATGGAGGTGGTGGTTGCACTGTACTGTGCATGAACTAAACGTCACGGAATTATTCATTTTATGTTATGAGAATTTTACTTCAATAAAAAAACATAGTTCATGGACCCCCCTGCCCCCATTCTCCTTTTGATCACCCTTAGGGATCCTGATGAAGACCCCAGTTAGAAAACACCAATCCTTTCACATTATGAGTGGGAGACCAAAGCCCTGGGAGGAGGATGGAGGGGCTCTGCAGGGGGTCACAGAGCTGGTTCCAGCTGGGTCTCATTCATTGAAGAGATCTTTACTGGGAACCCATGGGCCCATCCCTGTTCTAGGCCCCAACAAGTCGGTCATGAATAAGACCTAGGAGTGTCTTTCTCGTGGAGTTTGCATTCCAAACAGGGGAAGGCTGACCAACAGACCCGTAAGCAAATGTCAAGAAGGTAGGGAGCTATGAAGAAAAATGAAGCAGGTCAGGGGATAGGAGCAGGGCGGTTACTTAAGACAGGCCTGTCTGGGATGGCCTGGAAGAGGTGATGTTGGAGTGAGCAATGCAGATATGGCAGACACTGAGGGAAGCCTGTTTCTGGAGGAAGGACCAGGACCGGCCAGCGGAAAAGCCCAGGCAGGGGCATGCTTGCTGTGCACAAGGACCGGCACGGAGGCCGTCCCCACTGGCCTCACTTCTGCAGAAAAGAGACGCTTTCTGCTGCGGAGAACATAGTAGACTGTTTTATGCTTACCAGATGCTCAGTCAATATTTAATTGATGCTTAAACATGGAATGAAGTTGGGAATCTGGGCAGAGCCTGGGCAGGGACTGGAGCTGGCTGGTGGAAGGGAAGAGGGCAGCTCCCCATCCTACTGGGCCTGGGCTGGGGAGCTCTGAGGCATCCCAGGTAGACTCCTGGGAGCAGGGGCGAGGCGGGCAGGGAGTGTTCAAGCAGCACCAGGTCCAGCAGCTCTGCCAGGATGAGGATCCTTAATTGGCTTCTTGGAGTGTGGAATCCTCCACATCCCGCCCCTGGGAGATGGTGCAGCTGGAGAAGGCTGCTCATCACCCCTCTACCTGCAGGCTGCGGGAGTGTGAAAAGAGGGGATTTGGAGCTGGTAGGAGGACGGGAGGGGCTTTGAGTTAAAGGGGCCAGCTGTGTTGGGCAGAGGGCTGGTGAGTAATGAGATGTTTCCCTGCTCACATAACCAGACACAGCACTTGCCCAGGTTGAGGTAAAGAAGAAAGTGAAGAATTATTTCAGGTAGGAGTGGAAGCTGATCCCTGCACCTGAGTTTTCCCCCCCACTTTCAGACTCTTCCTTGCTGGAAGATGGGGTTTGAGGAGCAGAGGGTTAATCTGGAGATTGAAGGCCTCGCAATGAATTCTAAGGCTCCCCACTTCCTTGCTAGTCAGGCAATTTAACTTACCTCTCCGAGCCTCAGTTTTATGGTCTATAAAATGTGGGCTAATTCAAAAAAGAATAAGCATAGTAGCTGGCATATGGTGGCACTTTAGAATCCAAGTCTAAAACTCCGAAGTCTCCTTTCATTGCCTGCTCGTGGTTTACCTGACGTAAGCAGGCAGCTATCCATGGGGAAACTCTGGCCCCAGCACATCCCTCCCAGCTACCCTGAGCAACACACAGGTCCCCTGCATGGACAGAGTGGCAGGTGGCCTGTCTCTTGGGCATGGGACTGCACAGTGGGAAGGGTACAGCAGCCAGGACCTGCACTCATGCCACTGACACAGGCTTCCCACGTCTCTGGCTGCATACTGACTGTCATCCCCAATGCAGTGACCAACCTCCTCCCCCGGTCCTGGTGGTCCTATTTCCCAGGATTCCTGCTCCCTCTCTAGGTGTCTGTTCTGGGTCCCTATGGGCTGTGGGTTCCTATGGGTCTGTCCTCTTCGGCAATCAGCGGTCACTCAGTAGAAGACCAAAGCCTATTCCTGGTTGTCACCATCCACGGGCTGGCTTCCCAGATGCTCCCTGCAACCCAAAGAAGTCCAGCAAAACTGCCTAGCATCTGTCATTAATCTGATACTCAGAGAAATAAACACACAACTGCAGATGGAACCTGGGCTTTGAAGAAGGAGAACATGGGACTCAGAGATGCTCAATTGTCAGAATAGACCTGGCCAGGCTGGGGAGAAGAGGGCTTCCCAGAGGAAATGGCTTTAGAACCAAGGCAGGAAGGATGAATAGGGGCTAATTAGTACAAGAAGGAAAGGAAAAGTATTTCAGGCAGAAGAAGTTGCGTATACAAAGACCCTGCAAGTGTGAAGGGCTGAGGAAGGCAGACATGGTGGGGTGCAGAGAGATTGGGGTGTGGTGTGAAGTGACATGGGCTCATAAGCAGGTTAGAGTTTGGTTTTTTATCTAAGAGAAATAGATGTCCTTTGAAAGCTTTAACTAAAGGAGGATGACTCGACCAAATTCGCCTTCAGGAAAGTTCAATTTAGCTAAAAAGAGGCCAGGGAGGACATTTCAGAGGCTTACTTTTTTTTTCTCCCTGCATTAAAATCATCTTTGAAAAGAGACTGGACAGATTTACAATAGTATTGGAATATTTAAAAAAATGTAATACTTTTTTTAACTTCAAACACATTTCAGCATTCTCAACATACAGAAAATAACAGAATATTACAAATCGTGTTTAAATACAGACAGTTCTTGAATTTTCATCGATGTGATGTCTCTTGCTTTGCTGATAATGAAGACTTCTACAGTTTGTTTAAAAACAGTTTTCTGCTGGGCGTGGTGGCTCATGCCTGTAATCCTAGCACTCTGAGAGGCTGAAGTGGGCACAGTGGGCGGATCGCTTGAGTCCAGGAGTTTGAGACCAGCCTGGGCAACATGATGAAACGCTGTCTCTATAAAAAAAATACAAAAATTAGCCTGGCATGGTGCAGGTGCCTGTAGTCCCAGCTACTCAGGAGGCTGAGGTGGAAGGAT
>NW_012102343.1:847212-848441 GCF_000951045.1 Mandrillus leucophaeus
ACACACACACACACACACACACACTTCATAATGTTTCAAGAAAGTTTATGAATTTGTGTCAGGCAGCATTCAACCGTCCTGGGCTGCACAGGCTACAGGTTGGACAAGCTTGCTCTAAGGTACTTACAAGGAAACAGATAAACTGTTTTTAAAATGTCTTGCCAGGTGCGGTGGCTCACGCCTGTAATTCCAGCACGTCGGGACTTTGGGAGGCCAAGGTGGGCGGATCACTTGAGGTTAGGAATTCGAGACCAGCCTAACCAACATGGTGAAACCCCGTCTCTACTGAAAATACAAAAATTAGTTGAGTGTGGTGGCAGGTACCTTTAGTCCTAGCTGCTTGGGAGGCTGAGGCATGAGAGTCACTTGAACCTGGGAGGCAGAGGTTGCAGTGAGCGGAGATTGTGCCACTATACTCCAGCCTGAGAGACAGAGCACGATTATGTCTCAAAACAAAACAAAACAAACACGTAGCATAAAATTTACCATCTTACCCATTTTAAGTGTATGGTTCAGTACAATTAAGTACATGTATGTTGTTTTGCAACAGATCTCCAGAACTTTTTCAATTTGTAAAACAAACTCTATGCCCATTAAACAAATCCCAGTTTTCCCCTCCCCCAGCTCCTGGCAATCACCATTCTTCTTTCTCTTTCTAGGAATGTGACTACTCAAGGTACTTCACATAAATGGTATCATCCAGTATTTGTTCTTTGGGGACTGGCTTATTTCACTTAGCATGATGTCCTCAGAGTTCATCCATGTTGCATCATGTGACAGGTCATTTAGGAGGTTCTGCAGGAGTCTGAATAAGAGCTGATGGGGGCTTGGACTAGGGCTTGGAGATGGAGATGGCAGGAAATAACAGGGAGGTTGGGGGGTGGTAGAGTCACAGGACTTGGTTTGGTTGGATCCCTATTTTCCAGATGCTAAAACACCAAGCAACATCTTACCCGAAGTTGCACACAGGCTGGGGATGGGATTTGAACTGGGTGGTGGGCTCCCCTCTTCTCTGCTCTTTTTTTTTTGAGATGGAGTCTCACTTTGTCACCCAGGCTGGAGTACAGTGGCGTGGTCTTGGCTCACTGCAACCTCCACCTCCTGGGTTCACGCCATTCTCCTGCCTCAGCCTTGCGAGTAGCTGGGACTACAGGCACCCGCCACCATGCCCAGCTAATTTTTTGTATTTTTAGTAGAGACAGGGTTTCACCGTGTTAGCCAGGATGGTC
>NW_012102343.1:853426-854320 GCF_000951045.1 Mandrillus leucophaeus
CGGAGCTTGCAGTGAGCTGAGATCTGGCCACTGCACTCCAGCCTGGGCGACAGAGCGAGACTCCGTCTCAAAAAAAAAAAAAAAATGACCACACTTAACTAAAACAAACAAACAACCCTCCCCCAAACACTTCTCATGCTGGCTGACCTCTCTTTGTCCACAACTAAGAATGCAGCAGAATGCTCTGTCATTATATGCAGAAACAAGACAACCTGAAGCTAAATGGATGCTCTGCAGAGTCAACAGGTCCAGCCTCACAGTGCATGCCCTGAGCTACAGCCCCTCCAAAAGGCGTCTTCCCCCACAGCCTCAATGCCAAGCAAGGAGCTGTCAAGAGTCTGCCTCGGTTGTTTTATTCTTTTTACAAACCACACATATATGCAATCGATAACTCAGGATTTCTGGTCAATAACCAGATAATTAACACCATCTTATTAAAAAAAAAAAAGCCAGAGACATCTTTAAATGCCTTGTCACTCCAACAGCAAAGTGCACAGAATGAGAACACAAGAGTGCCTCTTCATTTTAAAAATGTTTGAAAATACATACAACTTTGATAGCGTTTCAGAGTGCTCCAGACACCACGGCTGCTTCATGTATACCATGGACAATTTCTAGAGCACTTTGAGAGGCTACAATATGATCATGATCAAATTTTGTAATTAAACCTGATGAGGGCAACAGACACTACTTCTCAAATAAGAGATGTGTCGATTACGGTGCTCCCCTACTCTAAGGCAGGGGTGTCCAATGTTTTGACTTCCCTGGGCCATGCTAGAAGAAGAATTGCCTTGGGCCACACATGAAATACACTAATAATAACTATAGCTGATGAGTTAAACACACACACACACACACACACACACACACACACACTTCATAATGTTTCAAGAA
>NW_012102343.1:855597-878349 GCF_000951045.1 Mandrillus leucophaeus
TAGTAGAGACAGGGTTTCACCGTGTTAGCCAGGATGGTCTCGATCTCCTGACCTCGTGATCCACCCGCCTCGGCCTACCAAAGTGCTGGGATTACAGGCATGAGCCACCGTGCCTGGCTGATCTTCTCTGCTCTTAACCACTGGGCTGTGCTCTGGGCCAGCCAGCTCTGAGTGCAAGTGTTAGGGACAGGGCTGGAGGAGGTTAAGGAGAGAAAATGGCCAGGAGTTGGCTTCAGGGAGGGAGGCAGTGGGTGAGAGTGGAGCCACGGCAGGCTGCCAGAGGCTGAGGCACCATTCACCGATCTGTGGAACTGGGAAAGGCCTCGCGGTCCTCCGTCTTCCTGTCTGTGAAATGGGGACAAGAACACCTGCCTCAGTGGTAGAGAGAGTGGTGTGAAGGTCTTTTGTGCACCCAGGGTGCTCTGTCAATGTAGCCTGGCCCAGCTGCCTCACCCCAGCCCTGGCCACTGGTGCAAGCACACTCATTGTCCCCTTTGTCCCCTTCTGGCTGCCTCTGAGGGATCCTGCCCCCTGGGAATTTCTTTCTCTGTCATTTCCTGGAGGAGCTAGAACCCGCTTTGAAACCTGCCTGGCTCTTTAGTGGGAGAGAGGTAAAAGCAGTTCAAGGGATGTGGGTTGGAAGTATTTGGAAATGCAGATGGGCCGCACGAGCACCTTTTATTTTTGTTCAGAACATCTGAGTCTCCCCGTGGGGACTCCCCCGCCCAGAGTAGTGCCTCCCCGAAAGGCAGAGAGGATGAGAGAGCACCCGGGGGCTGCCATGAGCTCAGGGCAGGCAAAAGCAAGGCTGTCGCTCTCCTGTCCCACCCCTACCAAGCCACCAAAAATAGAAGGACCAAGATGTCAGTCCCAGGGAGGGGCCAGTTGGGGAAGCCTTTGAAGCTGGAAACAGCCGGGGAAGGAAGGCTGAGAGAAGCAAGTTTGTTAATATTCAATGGGCGGCAGCAGCAGTTGTCCCTGGGTTTTCTGTTTCCAAGGCAAGCAGACATCACCAGCCTAGCTCAGCAACTCCAGGGCCTGTGAGGCAAGGCCTGGGCTTGGCTCGTGACTTGCTGGGTGACATTGGGCAACCGGAAACCCTCTCTGGGTCTCTGTTGTCTCATCTGTAGCACGAGGGATGGTGACTAGATCACCTCCCGGGTTCCTTCCTCCTGCAGCGTTCCGGGACTCACACCTTTGGCCACTGACCCCTGCCCCACCTTCTGAGTGGGGCTTAGGCCTAGGGCTCAGGGACTGTGCTGAGCATGTCTCTGGGAAGCAGCAGGGCGCAGGGGCACACTGATGAGTGGTGCAGGTGCCCAGGGGCAACATCAGGGCCGTTTAATCACCAGGGCAGTCAGGCATGGACAGGTGCGTTTGGGGGAGGGGCCCACTGTGTCAGCTGTTAACACTTAAGTTCCTGGAGCAGAGAGGTCTGGAGTTCTGGGGAGGGGCCAGGGAGGCAGGAGAGGGAACACTGGGAGGATTTAGGGCTTGGCCTGTTTATCAACTGCTGTGGAAGTATTTTACTGTTCTGACAATCCCTGCAGCTGTGTCCACGGACCTGCTGTCTATCAGCCCTGTTCATGGTGAGGGAGAGATGGAGAAGGCTGCCGGGGTTCTGGGAGTGGGTTTCTAGTCCTTCCCACCATCAGAAAAATTCCTGTCACTCGGAGTTGGGCCAGGTCACTGTTGCCCCTTGGTCCATCCCCCAGGGTTCCTGGCCTGCCACCCTTAGGACACCCCTTTTGCCCTGGGACTGGGGAACAGTGAAGGGAGGCTCTCTTTCCACTTCTTTGCCCACAGTCCCCGTGGCTCCACTTGCCCAGCAGCTGCCCTGGACCACAGGCCAGAGAGCCTCAGTTCCTGGCTCCTGTGTGGCTGCCCCCTCTGCCATCAGACCACCCCCGCATAGGGCCCATTTGGCCACCCTCCCTTATATCCCACGTCCCCTAGGTGAGGCCCTTTTCCATCCCATTCCAGCCTGGCCTGTAGGGGAGAAAGTTGAGATGGGGTTGAAGGGTGGGGGCGGCCAGAGCAGGTCCAACATCAGGTCCAACATGCGGGGACAGGGGATGGGTTCTTGGTGCAGGGCCCCCACTCTGCCGGCTGCCCCAACTTCCCTGTGCAGCAATTTCAGTTTCTATTTTGAACAGTTTGGGTTGGTTGCTTCTCTGCCTTCCTGCTGGGTGTTTATAGTGAGGAAAATAATTGGTAATATTTGCACAGATGTGCTGGCATTGCAGCTTGTCACGGGCACCTTTACCCAGGGGACCCTCCCTGCCCCCAGCCTGTCTCTGCCAGCCTGAGGAGCCAGCCTGAACGGGAGTAGCTGAAGCCCCTATGCCTCCCAGGGGCCTCAGGCAGCCAGACGCAGGCGGAGCTGGGAAGCAGGAGCCTCAAGTGCCCCAGGCATGCCAGGGGAAGAGGGTGGGTGGGCGTCTGATCAGGACAACGCTGGGATCCACAGATGGGTCCTTTCTAGGGGCTGCATGAGGGAGGCCCCCAGGGCTTCGTTTCTGATTTCATTTTCTTCTACAGAGCCTGAATTTGCAGCTGAGTGTAGGGATGGGGTGAAAAGGAGAGGGGCAGGTCCAAGGTTGAAAATAGAAAATTGTGGCCAGGCGCTGTGGCTCACACCTGTAATCCCAGCACTTTAGGAGGCTGAGGTGGGTGGATCACCTGAGGTCAGGAGTTCCAGGCCAGCCTGACCAACTGAAATCCCATCTCTACTAAAAACACGAAATTAGCGGGGCATGGTGCCGCATGCCTGTAATCCCAGCTACTCAGGAGGCTGAGGCAGGAGAATCGCATGAACCTGGGAGGCAGAGGTTGCAGTGAGCTGAGATTGCACCATTGCACTCCAGCCAGGGTGACAAGAGTGAAACTCCATCTAAAAAAAAAAAAAAGAAGAAGGTAGATAATTGTTTGGCTTCTCTTTCCGCCTCTCAAAGCCTGGAATAGCATTTCAGAGGGCTGGGAAGGAGGTGGGAATTGTGGACTGTGAGACTGCCTGCCCAGTCCAAGCAAGGCCTGGACCAGGGTACATGCTGCCGTGTGCCCTTTCCGGGGCCCCAGCCAGGCTGGTAATGGGTGGGACCACAGGGCAGGCAGGGCCAGGTGAGACTCCTCAGCCACTCCTCATGCCCCCTTCTCTTCTTCATTTTTAAAAAATAATCTCTCTGTCTCTCTCTTTTTTTTTTTTTTGACAGGGTCTCACTCTGTCGCCTAGGCAGGAGTGCAGTAGTGTGGTCATGGCTCACTGCAGCCTCAACCTCCCAGGTTCAAATGATCCTCCTGCCTCAGCCTCCTATATAATAGCGGGACCACAGGCATGCACTATCATCCATCACGACCAGCTAGTTTTCAAATGTTTTTGTGGAGATAGGGTCTCACTATGTTGCCCAGGCAGGTCTTGAACTCCTGGGCTCAAGCAATCCTCCTGTCTCAGCCTCCCAAAGTGCTGGGATTACAGGTGCGAGCCTCCTTCTTCACCTCTTATATGTGCATGTGGTGCATGTATGGGTGCATGTGTGTGCATACAGCTTTTGTGCATGTGTGGGCTGTGCCTGTGTACATGTGCATGTGTGTGCATAAAGGTTTGCATGGTGTGTGGCTGTGCCTATGTGTATGTGTATGCATGTGTGTGGGTACATGTATATGCAAGTGTGTGCATATATGTGGAGCATGTGCGTGTGAACGTGCATGCTGTGTGCCAGGGTTTGGCTTCTTCCAGAAGCCAATCCTGAGACAAGGGTTCAACTGTAGGCGGTTTATTGGGAGATGATCCCAGGAAGCACAGCTGGGGAGTAGGGAAGGAGGCAGGGAGAGGCAGTCAGTCAGTGAAGGGCATGTGTCAAGCAGAATGCTGCTGCAGGCAACTGAGCTCAGTCCCACCGGGGAGCGCGGGGAACCTGTGTAGAACATGACCGAAGCAGCTTTCGGTGTGAAGAGGTGAATGCAGAGGGGATCTAGGTGGGCACCAGCACGTCTGCTGCTGGGTGGGTGGGTGTGGTGAACGTGGTGATATGCCACTTAGGGCCCCTTCAGGAAGGATTGACAGCTTTCCAGCTGCTGCAGGTCCTGGCAGCAAACACTCTTCAGGGCAAATCTTTTCCAGTTGTCACAGCTGAAGACCATTGCCTTGCCTGAGGTCACACCCTCTTTCTGGGTGGCCCACATCTAATGACTGGTCAAGAGGGAGAAGACCTGGCTCTTCACCCCAATTTGGGTCAACTCTGGCTCCTCTGTGGGTTGGCCCGGCCTGTCATTCAGGACTGCATTGCAGCCTGACCTCTCCGTCTGCCCAAATCTGCCTCCTTCTCCACGCTTCTACAAATGTTATCCCAACAGCAGCCCCTCATATCCACCCCACAGGCTAATCTCTGTTTCTGGGGTTTGCAATCCATGCAGCATGTGTGTGTGCATACATGCATAGCTGTGTCTTACAAGTAGGTGCACACATGGATATGGGATGTGCATAACCTGCCTCCCCAGGGCCCTCCATCCAAGTGACCTAGAGGCCAGGCCAGTCCCTGTGCTGGCCCAGGCAGGCTCCTGGGGGCTCAGGTCTGAGAGGATATTGGAGATTTGGTGCTGAGCTGGGGCCTGAGGCAGGCAGAGATGCCTTCCTCTCCACATTGCCCAGGAGCAGCTCCTGGGATGGAAGAGATGGTGAACCCGAGAGCAGGAGGCAGGGGCATGGACTCCTTGGACCCCTCACACCCTGTATCCAACCTTGGTAGCCCTAGGCAGCTCCGTGGAGCCTCGGTCACCCTGGCTCACATCCCTTCCTTCCTGTCCTCCAAGGCTCTTGAGCCTAGAAGGGCTTTTATTTCAGGCATGGATCTTGCTTTGACTTGCCTAGAGCAAGCCAAATGCAGGCCATCACCCTACAGCCAGACTACTCCAAGCAGATAAGTCCTGAGATGGTGCAGACATTCTGGCCACAGCTCCTCCTAAGGCCCATACATCATGGGCTTGTCCTCTCCGGAGGCTGCCAGGGGTCAGAGCAGCAGACATAGCAATAGAATGGGATTCAGGCAAAGGCGGGGTAGGTGGCACAGCAAGAGACCTAGAGGGCACCAGGTGTTACAGAAACGTTTATTACAAGGATAAATCAGTACAATAATGGGATCTTAAAACTGCTGTGATGCAGGAGTGGAGGACTGGGCAGTGCCCAAGGCAGGGGAGGACAGTGGGACAAGGGATGCTCAGTGGGGGAGCCACAGCCCTGGGTTCTATATGGGGCGTGGGAATGACCAGGTTCCCACATCATGCACAGCAGGGGCCTGTAGCTTGAGTCCAGACAGGCCTGCTCACATTGGTGCTCCCCCCTTGCCTACCTGGATGTCTCTAAAATTCTGGATGTGCCCTAGCTGAGGGTGTTGAGAGCGGCCCTGAGCAGAGGTATCAGTGAAGATGCCCCAGGGGTAACCAGGTACCCACCACTGACCCCCTAGCATTCAGAGAAGGGAAAACATCATTGGTCTTTGAGAGACAGGCCTGATGTTCCTCCTTGAGTTGGTTGAACCTTTAGGAATGGCTGTAGTTTGACTCCAGCCCGGATGTTCCAGGCAGAATCCAAACAGCCTGGAAGTTTCCCGTGGAAGGCTCCTGCTACACCCCAGCCTACAAATACAAAGAATTATGTGACCAAATCCCTTAGATGAATTCTATTCATCCTAGGCCTTGCTCAAGGGACACCTCCTCCAGGAAGCCTTCCTAAGCACTGCTGACTACTCAGCAGGCCATTCCTTCCCTGAGTCCCTTCCCTCATCTATACTACTCCCTAGGGTCTCTCCTTGTTGCATTTTCTGCAGGGCTGGACCTAGGGCCCTGCACTCAGTGGCTGGTGAGCCGAGGGCACTCTCTGGGTCTAGTCTATTTGTGATGGCACCAGGTCATGGACTCCCAGGCAAAGCCCAGAAAAGGATGATGGGGGCGGGGAGTTGGGGGACAGTAGGAAGACTCATGTAGTCCAGCAATATTTCAGGACTCTCTGTCATTGCAACTGCCTTTTGCACCCACATAAAGAAGCTCCAAGAACCTGCCCTTGGTTCAGAATTTACATACTGAGGTTCCTCTTCCCTATCTAGAATCTACAGTGCCTCACAAGCCCATGGGGAGATAAGCACCCTGTAGAATCAGAGACAGCAAGAGGCCCCCTTGTCTCCACATATTTCCTTCTTGGCCTGCTGAGGTCTGGGCATGATGGGGCCAGAGAGTGGAGTTGGGGGAAGCTCAGGCTGTCCCCAGGTGAAGATCCCTGTGGGCTGAAAGGATTGGGACAGGTCCCCTTGTGCCCTGGACACCCACTTTCCTCCCCGTAACCTCCTGCTCTTTCTCTGTGGGGAGATTGGCAGGGTAGGTGGTGGGCTGGCTGTAGGGCAGGAGATCTTCTAGAGAATGGGCAGAATGGACTGAGCTAGGCCCTGCTGGGACGGCCTGGTGGGCAGCCCTGCCTTCTGCTTCCCGTCTGTAGCCTGGGTTAGAGAGTGGGGCCCCGGGCCCTGCTCTGGGGCTGGGAGCAGCGGGCAAGCAGAAGTGAAGGCTGAGCTCTGCAGGCTGCGGAATGGGGGTCTCCCCCTCAGCAAGCCACTCTCCCGGGATCATCTTCAGGGGCTGGGCCTTTCCATAGTGTCTGCAACCCCAAACCCCACTGCTTCCTCAGGTGGGCAGGGGAGTCAGGATGCAGGCCCTACTGGCTACTAGCCATGGCCATTCTGGGACATGTAAGCTGCCAGAGCTACCACCACGGCCACGTAGAGACCGGCCCCCACGGCGATGGCGAGTGTGGCTAGGAAGAGGGCCCGGCGGGAGGTGGTGCTGGCCAGGCGGAAGTCCCCTTTGGAGATGGCCTTGCTGGTCTAGGGAGAGAAACACACTGATGAACAGGAGTGTCCCCACACCCAGCAAAACAGCCCAGCCTGCCAGGCCCCTGACCCCATCCTGCAGACGCGATGCCAAGCCCTCAAGTAGAGGGATGGGCCAGGGAAGACCCCCTGGGCCCCAGGTGCTCTTACCCCCTGGGAGAAGTAGAAGGCAGCAATGCCCAGTGGCCAGAAGCAGCAGAGCATGGAGAAGAGAGTAAGGCCCAGGTGGTCCCTGGGAGGCAGCGTGAGGAAGTTGTCTTCACTTTCGCTCTCCGTTGAAGTGGCATCGCTCTGCAAAACAGTGGGGTTTAGTGACCAGGCCCAGGATCAGCCCCGCCCCAGCAGGCTGGAAGAGGTTTTTAAAAAGGCAATGCCCAGTGGCCAGTGACAGGCAGTCTCTTCTGCTGCAGGTGGGGGTGTAGGCTGGCCTTGGCACTTTCTACCAAAGCCTTAACAATGGCACAATGATTCCACTTTTAGGAATTTATCACGAGGAAAGAAGGCAAATACCTACATGAGGGTTGTTCATCATAGGATAGCAATTGTGAAAGAAGAGAAACGCTCTCAATGGGCTGGTCACAGCGGCTTACACCTGTAATTATAGCACTTTGGGAGGCTGAGGTGGGTGGATCACCTGAGGTCAGGAGTTTGAGGCCAGCCTGGCCAACATGATGAAACTCCCTCTCTACTAAAAATACAAAACTAGCTGGGTGTGGTGGCAGGTGCCTATAATCCCAGCTACTTGGGAGGCTGAGGCAGGAGAATTGCCTGAACCCGGGAGGCGGAGCTTGCAGTGAGCCGAGATCGTGCCATTGCACTCCAGCCTGGGTAACAGAGTGAGACTCTGTCTCAAAAAAAAAAAAAAAAAAAAAAAAAAAGAAACAACGTCAATGACCAGTGACCAGGAGACTGTGTTAATAAATGATGGAAGAACTTGCAATGGAAGACCATGTAACCATTAACAATCACCTCTCAGGACTACATTAAATTACGTGGCGCAATACTCAAATATGTTGCTTAGAGAAATACAATCAGATTATAAAACTATGAACAGCAGGATTTCTTCTGGGGAGTGGGCTGGGGGAAAATGTGAATAAGAGACTTACACAATCATCCACCAAAATGTTATCTTTGAGTGCACGGAGTTTAAATTATTTATATAATTAAGAAAACAAGAACAAGTGCTACTGAACAATGAAATAGGCACCTCAAAGCTCGTGTTTCTGAAAGCATGGGCTGTACCTGTGTCCCAAGTCCCTTTTCTTTAGTAGTATACAGATCCCTGGGCCCAAATCCAGGCCTATTAGATCTCAATATCTGGTGATGGGGCTCTGGGAACTTGCATTTTATTTATTTATTTATTTATTTATTTATTTACATTTTTTTGAGTCAGGGTCTTGCTCTATCACCCAAGCTGGAGTGCAGTGGCACAATCACAGCTCACTGCAGCCTCAACCTCCTGGGCTCAAGCAATCCTCCCTCTTCAGCCTCCTGAGTAGCTGGGACCACAGGCACATGCCACCATGCCAGGCTAATTTTTAACTTTTCTGTAGAGTCGGGGTCTCTTTGTGTTGCTCAGGTTGGAATCTGCATTTAAACCTCATGCACTCACCTCCTCTTCCTCCTGGTCGTCCTCCTGGTCCCGCAGCTCCTCTTGTACCCCGTAGGACACAGTCTGGATGGTGACATTCTCTGCAGCTTGGCCAGGTCCTGTGGGCTGCTCTGGGGGCCCCTCCTGGGGCTCCCTGTCCTCTGTGAAGCTGGTCTCACAGCTGCCTGCCCTGGGCTCCTTGACCCTGTCTCTCCCCAGGAGGCAGCTGGGCCGGTACCAGGCCTCTACGGCCAGCTGCAGGGACCCTGGGTCCAGGAGCTGGTGAGCTCCAGCAGGCCCAGCGCTGCCTAGGAGGTAGGAGTAGAGCTTTTCCTGGTAGGACCAGCTGGGTGGGGCCTCAGGGTAGGGATAGGGGCTGTGGAGGTGGGAGGGGCTCCTGGGCAGCAGCGGGTTCTGTAGTTCACTCAGACTTTCCATGGTTCTTGGGGCAGCTGCTGGGGAGGGGAGCCTGGGCCAGCCGAGCAGTCCTCAGAGCCTGTCAGAAGAGCAAGACAGACAAGCACTGAGGCCAAGGTACTGGAGGCAGGACCCAAAGTGGTGAAGAGCATGGGTTCTGCAGTCTGACTTGGCTCAAACCCTGCCTTTGCCCTTTGCAAGATACGGGACCTGGAACTGGCTACTTCACTTCTCAGGGCCTCCGTTCCTTTGTCTGTGGATTGGGGCTGGCAGTAGTGCTTACCCCACAGAGTTGGCTTAGTCATTTGTCCATTCAACACATATTTATTGAGCATCAGCTATATGCCAGGCATTGTACCGGATGCTTGGGGTACCACGGTGAGAAAGATGAGAAGTAGGGAGAGGGAGCAGATGCATGCTTTGTCTTCACAAAACTTCCAGTCTGATGGAGAAGACAAGTGTAAAATCACATCTCTGTCCCGAAGAAGTACAGCAGGTGCATGTAAGCACACACAATGGACGGAGCTGACACAGAGACCCAGGGAAGGCTGTAAAGCTGAGATCTGAAGGAAGAGTGTGTGCGGGTCAATGAGGTGAAGAGGATGGGGAACACGTTTCATGCAGAAGGAAGAATGTGTGGAAAGGCCCCGTGGCTGGATACAGGAGAAGGCAGGTGTGGTGCAGGGCACAGATGGAGGTGTGAGATGGGGTGTGGGAGCCAGACTGTGCAGCCCTGCTGGAGTCTAAGAGTAGGTGCTAGGGTGGGATTTGGGTCCTGAAGCCTTCCCCATGGCTGTGTGTAGGGAGTGGACTGGAGAGGGCTGGACTGACTGACCCCATTAGGGGCCCTTTGCTATGGCTGCAGGCAAGTGAAGATAACTGGGGTTCAGTGGTGGTACAGATGGAGGAAAGGGAACTGATCCTGGGAGATACTGACAGTACTCGGTGGCAGGTGGGATTTGGGGTTGAGAGAGAATTCATTCTAGGGTCGAATGGGAGTGCGCTGAGCCCAGAGCTTGGCACATGGTGTGTGCTCACAGCTGTCAGCTCTTACTGAGTGAGGATGCTTGCCCCTAGCAATGGTCTTAGAGGGATACACCTTAGTAACTTCCTCCCTAAGGCAAATTGAGACTTTCAGAAGTTCCTGCAGGATCTAAGGTGGGGCCTCCTGGGTGCTGAGGTTTGGACCTGCATATCCCAGCTGGAAGTATGGAGACACCCAGGGCTTCCCTTCCTCCCTCAGCTGCTCTGAGCACCTACTGACACCTGGGAAGCCACAACCCCCCACCCCACACACACTGGGGTGTGGCAGGTGCAAGTGGGGTATGCAGAGAGGGGAGGGGCAGTCTAGGGGCTCCGGGGACCTCCTGCTGTCCCCCTCCTTGGCCCATCGCAAAGCTGGAGGGTGATGGGGCTGTGTCTTGCCCTGGATTTCTAATCTGAAGATCGGGGATTCAGTCCTGGTCTTGAGGCTTTGGGCAGATCTTCGTGCCCTCTGTTTTCTTATCTGTAAGGTGTGGATGGTAATAGGGATTACCATCCATACATCCCCACAAAGTTGTTTTGTGGAGCCAAAGAGATGGCTGGGATGAGAATGTGTGGTAGATTTTGAGAGAGGGGGTTGCTGCCGCCCTGACTTCTGGGCTTCAGACCTTAGCGTCACCCACCTGGGGCCATGTCTGGCCTTCTAGCAGGTCTCTGCTAAGGGTGAAGGGCAACGTGCAGGGAGACCCTGCTGCTCCCAGGGCTGCGATTATCTAGTCGCCTTTCCAGTCCCAGGCCCCATGAGAATCCACAGCCAAATCCTGGAAAAGAGCAGTTTCTGCTTCTGCCCCAAGAGAAATGCCTGGATGCTAGGAAGCTGGCTCCTGAGAAACCTGAAGACAGAGCGTGGCTCCAGGAACAATGCCCAGGTATCGGGACAGAGCAAGGGAGGAGTGGGGCCAGGCAGGCCTGGACGAAGACACTGAGGGTGTGTCCATGAGGGCTCAGGATCCCATGGCTGACTTCCTAGGAAGCAGGGTGGGGGTTGTTGGCCGCATGAGGGCAAAGGGGCAAGAAGACACTGCCCATGGCTCTCAGCTGTGAACCCAAGAGTGGCTGCCTCTAAGCTGGGCTCCAAGAACATCTAACAAACGATCACGGGGGGACTCAGAGAAGGGGATGTGGCCCAAGCACCAGCTCCTCCGCCAGGGAGGGCATAGATGGTCTGGAGACGCTGGGCTGCCATGGGCCTCAGGGCCCTGCTGGTACATTAACAAGAGGTGAGTTCCATATAGGGTGTCACGCAGCTGTGGCAGACGCCTCTCCACAGGCAGAGATGGGGCACACAGGCTTGGGCAGGTCATGCAGGCTTGCATCATAGCTCTTCAGTGCTCACAAACGCAGGGCCTCCTCCTTCCTCTCTGGGGGTCAAAAATACAGGGAACCCCTTGGATTATAGTGATGTGGAGGGCATGTTCCAGCAGGTGGGGAGCACGGAATGCCCAAAGCAGAGGCCTTGCTGGGCTGGGCTTGTGGCTGGGCTCCTCTGGGAAGGTTTCCAGGAGGACTGATCTCTTCTGCCCTCCAAGGGCAGCTTTGGAGCCCCTGCCATGGTCTCCCTTCTCCCAGCAGATGTGACCACAGGTGTGGGGTTGAGGGCATGTGAGCACTGTAAGCCGTATGGAGTTGGGAGTCAAGTACACTGGGATTCCATGTCTGGTTCACCCCTTATTAGCTTTTTGATGTGGCCCCTCAGTTTCCCCAATGAGTGATTGCATGAAATGGCCACTGATGTCAATCAACTGTAGCACTAACATTCCATGATCCTGTGCTCCTAAGGAGCCCCACAGAAGTGAAGTCTTCTTGTCCTCTGCCCCCTTTTGAGGGTCGGTGGTAGGCGAACACATGCAGAGCCTAGTGAGGGGCACAGTCATCCCCTTCCCTACCATAGCCCCTTGATCAGGTTGAGGAAGGCAAAGGAAAGCAAGGCATCAGTTTTCCAGATGGGCAACAGAGCCATGGATTCACCTCCAGCTTCCTGACTGCCCCTGTACTGCCCCAGTCGCAGCCCTGCCCCTCCACCCCTGCCCATCTTGCCCACCCTCTGGGAATGGAGGACATGGCCCCAAAAAGTCCTCAGCCTCTCCCCCAGCTGACCATAATGTATGTCCCTTCAACCTGCAGCCTCGAGTCAGGTACACTGTGCTGTCACCATCCATGGGGGCTGAGGTATGCAGGGGCCTTGGGGTGGGAGTGGGCAGCCCCAGGGCCCACAGAGCAGATTATTGCATTTGACTCACCCTGCCCTACACTCTGCCGCACCAGGAGGACTGCCCTCCTGTCTGATCTCTCCAGGAGGGATGGAAAGATTCCTGAAGACCATAGGGGAATTTGAAGATTGCTTGTTCAAAGCAGGCAGGGGCAGCTGTATCCCAGTTCATCCCCTTATTCCCCCATCACTGCTCCTGTCAGACTTTCTTGGTCAAAGTACACCCAGCTGAGCCTCTGCAATCCCAGCCACACTTAGCCTTTCCCGGCTTTCCTCCTCCCTTGCACTCTGATGGTGCCTTTAAGCAGGGCTCAGCACAAAGACATATGGTCCTGGCTTTACACAATATGAAAAACTGGAAGCCACCTAAATGTCCAGCAATTGGGAACAAGTTAAATAAATTACTGTGCACAATACGGTGGTACGAGGCCTTCAAACAGGTTTACAGGGAGTAATGACGTGAGAAAATACTCATTGCAGATTCAGTGAGAAAGAAGAAAAGAAAATGGTAAGTGCATGTAATCTCAACTCCACCAAAATGTCAAGAGTGATTATCTCCAGAGGTGGGAGCACAGGTGCTTTTCATTTTCTTTTTCACACTCTGGTTTTTCCGTTTTCCATATTTATTATTATTATTATTATTTTTTACAATGAACATGTACTACTTTTAAACCAGAAAAAAATTAAGTGCATAGATTTCTTCTGAGCCAAATTATCTAAAATCAGTTTAAAACCTCCTTAGGCTGAGGGGTTCTTTCTAGGTTTGGCAGCTGAGCACGGCATTAAAGCCTGCCCCTACATACACACACGCACACACACAGACACACACACTCACACCCACACACACCTCTGCTTCCATGAAGCAATCCGAGTTAGGAGCAGCTGCATCTGCTCACAGTCCAGCCAAGGGTCATGGTTCTCTATACAGCTCATACTCACCCCATATCTTACTAGGGCCACATGGGGAGTTCGCGGACCTGATCCTGGAGACCCAGCACAGAGTCCTGACCAGAAGGAGAGGGTGGCAGGTCCCCAGACACAGTCTTCCTGCTCTAGGCTTGGCCTGGCATTTCAGCCCATTCCTTGGGTCTGCCTGTCCCTGTTCACTGGAGTAAGGGACCAGCATTCAGAGCAGAACAATTATCATCACCACCATTGTGGCTTTGTCTTCCCTGGACAGTGTGTGCCTTCCAGATCCTGTGTGGTGACCTGAGGACCTGTGGGTGAGTGTGCCCACGCGCGCGCGTGTTTATGCATGAGTGCGTGTGTGTGTGTGTGTACACATGCGTGTGTGTACTCTGCTTCAGAGGAAAGATATGAGAGGATCTGGAATTCTGAAGCTAATATTACTCCAAATCGTGCAGCTAGGGCTGTGGGTCTGCGTTCCACAATGGGAGAGGGAGAGAAGGTGGTTCTGAGGCCACAGCACCCAGGTTGTCTTTTTCTGAGCTGAGAACTTAGCTGGGCCCGAGGTTTCCCACTCCCTGATTTAGGGATGGAGAGCACACTGCCACCTTCTAGACCAGGGGCAGGAAACCATTCAGGAATCCACTGGAGTCCAATTACAGCCTCCTGCTGAGTCCAATTGCACTGGAGTTCAATCATACAGTGTGACATTGGTTTGCTTATCTGTCAAAAGTATGAGAGATTTAGGAGGAGTTGATTTTTAACACTGCAGCTCAATAGGACTCTAGGATTTTATTGGGAGAAGAAGAATAACTTACACTTACTGAGTTTTTGACCATGTGCCGGGAACTGTTCTAAACGCTCACTTTGACTCTAGATTCCCAGTGGGAGAATAACAACAGGATAGAGGGCTTCCTTTTTCAGCCGGGTCAGACTAAGTCATGTCACGCCAAACCGCCAATAACAGCTAGAAAAGTGGTGTGTGGTGGGTGGGAAATATGAAGGCTTCAAGGGATCAAGAACTGGAGGGTCAGAATGGCAAGATCCCAGAGGAAAGAGAAACACAGAGGCGAGCCTGACACTTGGCACTGCATTTTCCTTTGAGGTCTTTCCTGATTCCTAAGGGGCAGCTTAGAGGCTGCTTTTCCAGAAGCCTCAGGGCTGGGGTGAAAAATTGGAGGTCAGGGCCTGTTAAGGAGGAGGGCCCTCAGTAAACACCCTGGTTTTCAATTGGGACCACTTTAGGGCTACATGCTGGAAGTAGGAGCAACCCAGAAACAAACCAGCCCTCACAGCACTGAAACCAGGCTTTGAATCAGCTCCACCCCTTGTAGGATGAAGGCGATATGCACACAGCCCAGCTGCCTGCCAGAAGCGAAAGTTGTCTCAGGGCAGGGGTTCTCAAACTTCAGCATGCGTCAACATCACAGGGAGGATCTGTTAAACCTGGATTGCCGGATTTTACCTTTACAGTTTATGATTCTGGGGTGGAGCTTGGGAATTTGCATTTCTAACAAGTTCCCAGGTAGTGTTGATGCTGCTGGTCGAGGGACCACACTTTAAGAACCACTGCTCTGATAGTCACTGAAAAACGAGTAAAAAAATGTATAACCGCTATGGGGAATATGAACTAATAAAAATACTTTTTTTTTTTTTTTTTGATACAGGGTCTTGCTCTGTGTCCCAGACTGGAGTGCAGTGGCCTGATTCCCGCTCACTGCAGCCTCGACTGCCTGGGCTCAAGTGATTCTCCTATCTCAACCTACCAGGTAGCTGGGACTATAGGCATGTACCACCATGCCCAGCTAATTTTTTGTATTTTTTGTAGAGACAGGGTTTTGCCATGTTTCCCAGGCTGTTCTCAAACTCCTGGGCTCAAGTGACCCTCCCACCTTGGCCTCCCAAAGTACTATCCAAAAGGAGGCAAGAAAAAATAGAAAAAGGAATATAGAATAGGTGAGACAAATAGAAAGTAAATGGTTAAGATGTTAGGCCTATAACCAACTGTATCAGTAATGACAATGAATGTAAATGGAATAAAATTGCCCATAAAAAGACAAAGATAGTCATATAGTGTTTTTATTCCACTTATATGAAAGTCTAGGAGAGGCAAAACCACAGTGACAGAAAGCAGATGGGTAGTTGCTCAGGGCTGAAGGGAGAAGAAGGAATTGATTGGAAAGGGGCCTGAGGACTTTAAGGAATGTCAGAACTATTCTCTCTCTCTTTTTAAAATGTTTCTTTTTGTTTTGTTTTATAATTTTAAATTTATTGTTTCCTTTATATTTCCTTTTTCCACATGTTCTAATATTCCATCTCTTGGTCGTGGTCGTGATTATAGGACTGCATATGTTTCACAAAACAAATTGAATCGTACACTTAAAATTAATGAATTTTGTCATGTGTATTATACCTCAAAGATGACTTAAAAAGGACAAAGAGGCTAGGCATGGTAACTCACATCTGTAATCCTAGCATTTTGGGAGGCTGAGGTGGGTGGATCAGTTGAGCCTAGGAGTTCAAGATAAGCCTTGACAATATAATGAAACCCCATCTCTACAAAAAATAAAAAAATCAGTCAGGTGTGGTGGTGCACACCTGTAGTCTCAGCTACTTGGGAGGCTGAGGTGGGAGGATTGCTTGAGGCCAGGAGGTCAAGGCTGCAGTGAGCCATGATTGCGCCACTGCACTCCAGCCTGGGCAACAGAGCAAGACTTTGTCTCAAAAACGAAACCAACCAACCAACCAAACAAACAAACAAAAAAGATAGATTGAACTTAAAAAAATATGCTGCAACTAAGCAATGAAACTTAAATGTGAAACTCCAAAAAGGTTAAGAGTAAAAGGATGGAATAATAATGACACCCCGTGCTTACTAAGTTCTTACTGTGTTCCAAACACTGTTCTAAATGCTATATATCATCTCATTTAATCCTTACACTAGCCCTGTCAAGCCCATGTCACCATCATCTCCATTTTACAGCAAAAGACACTGAGGCATAAGGAAATTGTAGGTGCCCACAGCACACAGCTGGTGAGTGGGGAGCTGTACATGAACCTTGGAAGTCTGACGTCAGAGTCATGGTACCCAAATGCCACTATGTATCAGCTACCATTATTGGGTGCTTGTTTTGTTCTGAATGCCATGCCAAGTGCTTCAAATGGGTTATCTCATTTAATCCATCCTCTTTAATGTGTGGGGAAACTGGGGCTTAGAGAAATTAAATTGATTTTCTGAGATCACACAGCTAGAGAGTGGCAGAGCTCTATTTGACCCAAGTCTGTCTGACCAGAGTGCATGCTTTTAGCCACTAAACAGATGGAGGGATGGGAGAACAGAGGTCCTGGCAAATGAGATAAAAGGGCTGGCCTGAACAGGACCATGTTCTCCAGGATTTGCTGTAGGGCTGACGCCTTGAGGAGGGTTGCTGTGTGCACTGCCTGGTGGGCTCTGACCTGAATGGGAGGAGGCATCGTGAACACTGTTAAAGAGAGGCCAAAAGGACAGTGTGATGTGTGTGACCAGGAGTTGGCTCACACCCTAGGATGGGGTCAGCCTTTATCAGAACCCTGTAAAATGGTTACAGCTGCTATTTATTGCATCCTCCCATGAAGTGTTCCATGTGCTTTATCTCAAAACTTTACAACAACAAATGAAGCCGGTCATTATTATTCCCCATTGTTTAGATGAGGAAACCGAGGCTCTGAACTTGCCCAAGATTAAATAGTGACAGAGACTGGATTTGACCCAGGTTTGATTTAGTCCAAAGCCTGGGCTCTGACTTCCCACTCCTTTCAGGGCATAACTGTATGGAGCTATGCGATAAGTGGATATGGAGGGTTGTGATATGTGGTAGGGGTGAGAGTGGTGAGGAGTTGATCTTCAATGAGTTAAAACTAGAGTCCTAAGTGCCAGGAATGAGAAATTGGAGTGTTAAAAGAAGATTAAGAGATTTAGGGTGATTTAGCAGGGCATACCTGTATGTGGAGGGTTGTGATAAGTGGTAGGGGTGAGAATGGTGAGGAGTTGGTTTTGAATGGGTTAAAACCAGAGTCCTCAGTGACAGGAATGAGAAATGGGAGCGTTAAAAAAAGATTAAGAGATTTAGGGTGATTTAGCAGCCCAGGGGTGGCTGCATAGATAACCCCAAGGTCTGGATTCAAATAAATACCGAGGCTTTGTGAAGAAGTTGAGATACTGACCACTATCTCTCAGTGCAACAAGAGAGATTGCTTTTAAACTGAGAGATAAAAACCAGAACTTCCTAATCGGGCAGAAGATTAAATGTAAATGATTAAAATCCAGGGAAAAGGTGAAATCTTTAAGAACAGGCGCTAGACCATCCTCTAATCAGATCATGTATAAACTGTTCTGTAAACTGTGAAGTGTTGTGACTCTAGTGACTGTTTGTTGATGGCTTGGCGCTGGGTTTGAAGATTTCTGGCTGGTGATAAGCGAGAGAGCCACCAAGCCAGCTTGGAGTCATTAGCTGCAGCTTGCTGCATTTGAGAATAAAGGGAGAAAGAGCCAGGGGTGGCAAGGGGGGCGAGGTTGGCAGAGTCAAAGAAAATGGGGAACTGAGCTTTCTTTGTTTCAGTTTGCCTTCTCAGCAAGCCTAACACAATTGATTATCCTTTCTCTCCGTCTGTCTCCAACTGTTCCTAATTCCTGATCCTTCCTAATGGCACTTAAACATATTGTAGTCTCCCTCACTGAAAAAATAAAATCATTGTGATGATTGTAAAATCTGGCTGCAAATAATTTGACACTCTTTCTAGGAAGATTTAGGGAGTCTATGCCCTTCCTCCCTAATCTGAGTGGGCTTACAACTGCTTCAACCACAGAGCACAGCAAAAGTGATGCTATGTGACTTCTGAGGCCAAGCCATAAAAAGTCATCTTTCACCTTGCTCATTGGAACACTCGCTCTTGGAATCTTGAGCCATTCTGTAAGTAGTTGGATGATTCTGAGGCCACCATGCTGGACATGTGTGTATAGATGCTCCCATCGATGGAAACTGCTGAGCCCAGCCTCCTCATCATCCCCAAGATGCCAGACATTGTGAGTGAAGCCATTTTGGGTTCTTCCAACCAGTCTATCTGTCACCAAGTGACCTCTGTTAATGCCATACAGAGTGGAATGATCACATAGTTAAACCCTGCCAGCATTTCTGACCCTCCGAAGTCGTGAAATGTAATAAAATGTCTGTTGTTTTAAGCCACTAGGTTTTGGGGTAGTTAGGCAGCAACAGATTACTGGCACATAATTCCCCAGTGCCATTCCCCCTTTCAGCTCCTGTCCCCTTCTCTTCACTTCCCATCCTTGTTTGTCAGAAGTTCCACTCACATTGGGATGCTCTAGCTCTCAGCTCAAAGGTCACTTCCTTAGAGAGGCCATCCCTAATTCCTCAGTCTAGATTTCGCCTCCCTGGTTATCTGCTCTTCGCGGCTCCATGCTCCTTGCCTCAAAGTGCTTATCACAGTCTCTATTTATATATGTGTGATTCATTCATTAGTGTCTTTCTCCTTCACCAGACTGTGAGCTCCAGCGGGTGGTAACGGTCTGTCTTGCTCCTCCCTGCATCCCCTTGGGTGGCGTATACTAGGCACTCAATAGACAGTGCATCTCATGAATGGATGAGTTAATTAGTGAATGGGTGAGCTAGGTATACTGAGATTCTCTGGGAAGAAAGCACTTTCCAGGATTTGGGGTGGATGGAACACATCTGGCTGAGGCACATTTGGTTCTGCACAATAAACATTTCTTGAACAATTACTTCAGGCCAGTTATTGGGTTGCAAAAATAAACCAGAAGTGGCATCTGCTGTGAGGAAGGGTAGGAAACACAGACTAGCAAATACAAAGTTTCAACAGATGGAGTAAGTTGTGTTAGCAGCACACAGAATGCTATGGGTGCATTGATAAGGGATCCCTATCGTGAGATGGCAGCAAAGGTGATGGTGAGAGCTAGGAAGAGGCTTCTCAGAGCTGGTGACTTCTGAACTCAGTCTTGAAGGAAAAAGTAATAGGAATCATCTAGGTGAGCAAATGAGAGAAGGGCATTTCCAGCAGAAGTTATAGCACAAAGGCATTGGGTAGTGGTATGGAGGGGAAGTCAGGGTGTTTGGTAGTGATGGAATGAGGCAGGAGAGGTGGGAAGGCCTCCCATGACATGCAGAGGAGCCTTGGGGAGCCAGTGATGGGTGTAGCAGGGAAGTTCTATAGTCATGCCTATGTTTTAGACAGAGCACTCTGATGGGCAGCAGGGGATAGAAAGGATTTAAGGTGGGTGAGAATGGAGGCTAGGAGTCCTGTTAAGAAACTACTGTAGGAATGCAGGCAGAAGGCCAGGTGCGGTGGCTCATGCCTGCAATCCCAGCACTTTGGGAGGTCAAGGCAGGTGGATCACTTGAGGTTAGGAGTTTGAGACCAGCCTGGCCAACATGGTGAAACCCCATCTCTAGTAAAAATACAAAATTAACCAGGTGTGGTGGTGCGCACCTGTAATCCCAGCTACTCGCGAGGCTGAGGGAGAAGAATCGCTTGAACCCAGGAGGCAAAGGTTGCAGTGAGCCAAAATCATGCCACTGCACTCCAGCCTGTGTGACAGAGTGAGACTCCGTTAAAAAAAAAAAAAAAAAGCAAGCAAAAGAGGATGAGGACCTGAAACTGATCTGTGGCAGAATTGAAAAAGAGGAAGAGTCAGATCTAAGGAGCACTCAGAAACCTAAATGAACAGGAATCTGTGGGTCACTAGAAGTGAGGAAGAGGAAGATGACAAAAGTGACTCCCAGGTTTCTGGCTTTGTCAACCAAATAGAAGGCCATGCAACCACTTGAGACAGAAAGCCTAGGGGGAGGCTGCCGGTTCAAGAGGGTAGCCTGAGCACAAACCACCACCTCTTTTCCTTCTTAAGTTTCTATGAAAATGACAGGATGTATATCTTTTACAAGAATAAAATCATAATAAATGTGGAAAACAAAAAAGAATTATATCAGCGGGCCAGAAATTCCTGGAGATAAAGAGCAGATGAGATTCCTTGGTGAGGAAATCAGTGTAGAGAATCTTGTAGGCCCAAACACTGGAGGTAAGAACAACTCCCGTTCAGAAGAGAGGCCAGCTGTGGAAACAAACTTAGCCAACTTCAGAGGAAATTCACATTAGCTGCCTGTTCTAGTCAATGCCGTCCTTCATGCCTAAGTATAAATGGACAACAAAAGATAATAAAAAACAACTACAGGAAAATAAAAGAGAAGGATTAAATAAACAAATACAACAAATGACCCAATAAGATCCCAAATCATTCAAGTTACAGAAAAAAACTTTGAAAAAAATTTTTTTGAATTCATATCCTCAGGAAGATGTAAGAGAACACTGCATCTATGAAAGAATAACAGGTTACTTTGAAAAAGGAGCAATTCAAGAACATGAGCATTTTGGAAATTAAAAATAATTGCTGAAATTTTCAAAAATTCAATGAAAAGACTGGATAATAGAATAGGCATAGATAAAGTTAGAAGACCTTTCAATGTAAAAAAAAAAAGTTAATAAAATTATCTAAGACATAGAGCAAAAAGACAGAAAGATGGAAAAGGTAAAAGAAAGGTAAGGGACATGAAGGAGAGTCCCAGGAGGTCCAACATCAATCTAATAGGAGTTTCAGAAAGACACAACAGAAATAGAGGAGAAAAATAATAATTAAAGAAGCAGAAGCATCAAGTGTTTCCTGAACTCAAAAAAAAAAAAAAAAAAAAAGAATATTTAGATTAAAAGGCCCACTAAGTACCAAGCTGGAAAAATGAGGCACACAAACACACACACAGAAGAGCAGGATGGGGAGAAGTGGACGAGTTTTGTTTTAAAGTGTATTAAAGAGTAGAAACTCTGCCTGGCAGCTGGATGTATGGAGTCAAAGCCCTAGGTAGTGTTCAGGGCCAGAAAGAGATTTGAGAATCATCGAAGGACCTTTGGAGAGAGAGAAGAGAAGGGCAGAAGAGAGAACAGAAAAGGAGAGGAGAAAGCTCATGGGGGAACTCAGGAAAGACAGATTATACAGGTGGAATACTTCTTGGCTCCCACAGGAGGTTTCTTAGTCACTGTCTTCCAGGGAGAATCAATTGCCCCCTTTCCACCCCCTGCCACCCTGGGCTCCTATGGGCCAGACTGGCCTCTCCTTTAAAGCATAATCCACCTGCCTGGGAGATGGGCTTGTGGCTGACAAGGGTGAAAATTGCTGACAGGATTGGGATGGTGGCTCCGCTACTCAAATTAGTCCATTTTCAGGTGGAAATCAAATCTTTTTTCTTACTGAAACAACCTGTCTCTCTGCTGAAGCAGCTCATTCCCAACCACTTAGAAGCAAACAGCACATCTAATGGCGGAATATAACACACCTAATGGAGAGTTTCAGCATCCGGCCCCACTCCCTGCTTGGTTTGCTTGCTGGGTGATGGGGGTGGGAGCAGCTGCAGGGAGGAAGAAGACAGAATAAGAGGAGAGGTAAGAGAAATGAGGGCTTGATATAAAAGGCGGGGGTGAAGATCAGTCTTTAGTGTCCCCTGGCTTGCAGCAGAGGGGACCTTGCCCCATACGGGATGCCAGCTGAGTCCCGGAGAAGGGAAAGGGGTTGGAAAACGCAGAAGGTTTAGAGAACTGGGATGTTCCTTCTCCCAGGCTGAAGGCTGTTCCTCCTGCTTCTGTCTCCCCGGTGTACTTTGGAGCTGGAAGCCCCTCTAGGATTCACAGATGAACTGGCTTTTGGACTTGAAGGTAACCAATGATGTGCAGATATCTCTGGATATTCTCTGCCTCTGCCATTTTGTGTGCATCACGCAGGGGAAGGGACCTTCATGTGTGTATTTCAATGTTTTAATCTCTCTCTTCACACACACACACACACACACACACACACACAATTTCTCTCTTTTTTTTTTCCTTTCTTTCTTTTTTAAGACAGGGTCTCCCTCTGTTGCCCAGGCTGGAGTGCAATGGCACGATCTCAGCTCACTGCAGCCTCCACCTTCCAGGCTGAAGCAATTCGTGCTTCAGCCTCCCAAGTAGCTGGAATTACATGCCTGGCTACTTTTTGTATTTTTAGTAGACATGGGGTTTCGCCATGTTGGCCAGGCTGGTCTCGAACTCCTGACCTCAAGTGATCTGCCCACCTTGGCCTCCTAAAGTGCTAGGATTACAGATGTGAGCCACTGCTCCTGGTCACACAATTTCTTAATGACCATGTTGCATTTATTCTTCCTCTTTCTCAGCTCCCCCCAATCCCTGCCCCTAAGATCACCCAATCATGAGCGATGTGCCAGGGTTGACTCCTTTCTTCCCATTGAGGCCTTGTAGAAGGGCCCAGAATAAAAGCCTCAGCAAGGAGGGAACAAGAGGGGAACACAGGAAGCAGCCAATGGGTAGTTTTCCCTGGTCAGGAGAGGAGCCAGATGTCATCTGCCTGGGTGACCAGAGATGCCCTGCACCCTGACAGCTCTGGGAGTGGGGTGTCCACCCAAACAGCTGCAGAAGGAAGGCTAGTGTATTGTCCTCACCCCAGTAGCAGGCCAGCTCCCCTGCAGACCAGCCTTGCAGAAAAGAAAGCACCTCGCTAGCTTGCTGTTGCTGCTGCTGCTGCCACCACTTTGTTATGAGGGTTAGTGACTGTCCATTAACTCCAGAGAGCTGATTTTTGCCAGTGCTGCACCAACAGCTGG
>NW_012102343.1:878399-882880 GCF_000951045.1 Mandrillus leucophaeus
GAAAGACACAACAGAAATAGAGGAGAAAAATAATAATTAAAGAAGCAGAAGCATCAAGTGTTTCCTGAACTCAAAAAAAAAAAAAAAAAAAAAAAGAATATTTAGATTAAAAGGCCCACTAAGTACCAAGCTGGAAAAATGAGGCACACAAACACACACACAGAAGAGCAGGATGGGGAGAAGTGGACGAGTTTTGTTTTAAAGTGTATTAAAGAGTAGAAACTCTGCCTGGCAGCTGGATGTATGGAGTCAAAGCCCTAGGTAGTGTTCAGGGCCAGAAAGAGATTTGAGAATCATCGAAGGACCTTTGGAGAGAGAGAAGAGAAGGGCAGAAGAGAGAACAGAAAAGGAGAGGAGAAAGCTCATGGGGGAACTCAGGAAAGACAGATTATACAGGTGGAATACTTCTTGGCTCCCACAGGAGGTTTCTTAGTCACTGTCTTCCAGGGAGAATCAATTGCCCCCTTTCCACCCCCTGCCACCCTGGGCTCCTATGGGCCAGACTGGCCTCTCCTTTAAAGCATAATCCACCTGCCTGGGAGATGGGCTTGTGGCTGACAAGGGTGAAAATTGCTGACAGGATTGGGATGGTGGCTCCGCTACTCAAATTAGTCCATTTTCAGGTGGAAATCAAATCTTTTTTCTTACTGAAACAACCTGTCTCTCTGCTGAAGCAGCTCATTCCCAACCACTTAGAAGCAAACAGCACATCTAATGGCGGAATATAACACACCTAATGGAGAGTTTCAGCATCCGGCCCCACTCCCTGCTTGGTTTGCTTGCTGGGTGATGGGGGTGGGAGCAGCTGCAGGGAGGAAGAAGACAGAATAAGAGGAGAGGTAAGAGAAATGAGGGCTTGATATAAAAGGCGGGGGTGAAGATCAGTCTTTAGTGTCCCCTGGCTTGCAGCAGAGGGGACCTTGCCCCATACGGGATGCCAGCTGAGTCCCGGAGAAGGGAAAGGGGTTGGAAAACGCAGAAGGTTTAGAGAACTGGGATGTTCCTTCTCCCAGGCTGAAGGCTGTTCCTCCTGCTTCTGTCTCCCCGGTGTACTTTGGAGCTGGAAGCCCCTCTAGGATTCACAGATGAACTGGCTTTTGGACTTGAAGGTAACCAATGATGTGCAGATATCTCTGGATATTCTCTGCCTCTGCCATTTTGTGTGCATCACGCAGGGGAAGGGACCTTCATGTGTGTATTTCAATGTTTTAATCTCTCTCTTCACACACACACACACACACACACACACACACAATTTCTCTCTTTTTTTTTTCCTTTCTTTCTTTTTTAAGACAGGGTCTCCCTCTGTTGCCCAGGCTGGAGTGCAATGGCACGATCTCAGCTCACTGCAGCCTCCACCTTCCAGGCTGAAGCAATTCGTGCTTCAGCCTCCCAAGTAGCTGGAATTACATGCCTGGCTACTTTTTGTATTTTTAGTAGACATGGGGTTTCGCCATGTTGGCCAGGCTGGTCTCGAACTCCTGACCTCAAGTGATCTGCCCACCTTGGCCTCCTAAAGTGCTAGGATTACAGATGTGAGCCACTGCTCCTGGTCACACAATTTCTTAATGACCATGTTGCATTTATTCTTCCTCTTTCTCAGCTCCCCCCAATCCCTGCCCCTAAGATCACCCAATCATGAGCGATGTGCCAGGGTTGACTCCTTTCTTCCCATTGAGGCCTTGTAGAAGGGCCCAGAATAAAAGCCTCAGCAAGGAGGGAACAAGAGGGGAACACAGGAAGCAGCCAATGGGTAGTTTTCCCTGGTCAGGAGAGGAGCCAGATGTCATCTGCCTGGGTGACCAGAGATGCCCTGCACCCTGACAGCTCTGGGAGTGGGGTGTCCACCCAAACAGCTGCAGGAGGAAGGCTAGTGTATTGTCCTCACCCCAGTAGCAGGCCAGCTCCCCTGCAGACCAGCCTTGCAGAAAAGAAAGCACCTCGCTAGCTTGCTGTTGCTGCTGCTGCTGCCACCACTTTGTTATGAGGGTTAGTGACTGTCCATTAACTCCAGAGAGCTGATTTTTGCCAGTGCTGCACCAACAGCTGGAAGCCAGAAAGCAATGATGTGAGGAGGGGGAGACTGGTCCCCCACCCTGGCTGGGCACTCACAGTGTAATTCGGCGAGGTCATTGGCATGGCTTACTCAGCTCTACCGAAATGTCAATTAGCTAAGGTTTTTCTGAGCATTGGCTGGGTCTGCCACAGTTGAGGGAAATTATTATCAGAGAAACTCACTTTGTGTGTGTGTGTGTGTGTGTGTGTGTGTGTGTGTGTATATATATCTCACACATATAAATTCTCTGTAGGGATGGATCTTTCCTGCCTGTCCCCTCCTCTGGTCTTTCTAGGAGGGAGATCACAGCCAGGCAGGGTCCCTGGTAGGAGATGGCCAAGGGTGAGGTCCCTGGCCCTTTGTTACTCACAAGAGAAGGTGGTGGTGGTGGTGGCAGGGATGATGGGATGGTGGTTCCTGGCCTTTGGGCTTGGAGGCAGGAGCCCCTCTCAGTTCAGTCACTCTGAGTCATACTCATGGCTTTCCCAGAGAAATAAGAAAGAGAGGGGGTTCTTAAGAAAACATCAGAAATATAAATGGCTTTTTCTGGTTCCTATTGCTCACTTTCACTCCATTCATAAAATCCAGTTCATTACTAAAAGGTCATTAACTTAGTTGTCAAACCAGGTTGATAAAGCTGGCATCCTGTATTCAAGCAGAACTGAGGGGTTTATGGGCCTCAAGAAAGCCCTACAGAATATCAGGGCTTGAAATCTTAACTCATCTAGCCCAACTCTCTTCTTTTACAGATGAGAAAAATGAACCCCCAGAGGGGAATGGACCTGCCTGAGACAGTGGCAGATCTGTGACCAGAACACAGGACTTCTGACTCCCGGTTAAATGCTTTTATTCTGATACATTTTAACTTTTCATTCCCTCATTTTGCACCCGATTACCGAGTCCTTACTATCTTCCAGGTGCTGTTGGGGAGGGGGTCATGAAGGGAGGCAAAGAGATGAAAACAACACAATTCCTGCCTTCAGGGAGCTGTTTCCTTAGATCTGTGGTTCTTAGGGAGAAAATATAAAAACCTGTGAGTCAGACTCTCACCTTATATTATCTCCTATAGGTGATGATGGAAGAGGAGAAGAAGAGAGGACACACTTTTTTCTCCTTAAGATTTATAAGTTTGGCTTCACTGATTCTGAGACCCCAGGGTGGCCAAGGACAAAGGGAGAGACATGGCCACGCTGGGAGAAGAGGGAGTAGGGGTGATAATAATCAGGTCACTGCCAGCAGGCCTGATTAGGGGTTAGGAACAGTGACAGCAGCTCACACTGGTATGGAGATGTACAGGTGGCAAGCCTCCAATCAGGTGCATTGTTTTTCATTGGATCCCAAGGCAGTTCCCTGAGGTGAGCAGAGCATTGACCTTATCCCCACTCTAGGGGTGAGGAGGATGAGGTTGAGAGAGCTTAGGGAACTAGCTAAAGCCAGTAAATGCCAGCACCCAGCCAGGAACTCCTACTCTAGTGCTCTTTCTACCTCTGGGAGTGGGGAAGTTGGGTTGGGTTGGAGGGTGGGGATAAAGCAGTAGAAAGAAGCGGTCAGCCACAAGGATAGGCCAAGTCTTCCTCCACGCAGTTTTATTTTGATTGCTACATTCTGCCAGTCATAGAGAACTCTGCTCTGAAGAACTAGAAGCACTTTGCAGGCCTGAATGAGCTCATTCAGCGCACTCTTGCCAGAAAGAGAGAGAACTCCAAATGGAGGCTCTGTCTAGGGTCACCAGCACATAAGAGAAAACAGGACCCAGGTTCCCTGACTCTTTGCCCTCATGCGCCAAGAGATGTGACGCAAATCCTGCCTGCTTCTGTGAGCATCAAGAGTGTCACAGGAAAAAAAAAAAAAGAGGTATCTTCCAGGACCTCCTTCCTTCCCTGAAGAAATGGGTTAATGCACATCCTAAGGGGCCTCGGCCCAAGAGCCCATCCCTTGGCCCAAGAGCCATTTCCAGGGCAGAGAAATCTCAGAGCAGGGAGTACCACAGCCACCTCCGTCACCCCTGTGAACAGGTTTGGGTGCGAGAAGAGGGGAGCTTAGTGAAGCCTGCTCAGATTTTGCTAGTGTCGCAAAACGTTGGTAGGGATTGGGGTATCAGGGAGTCTGAGGCTCTAATCAGTATTTCTTGCCGTCAGTAGGCAGGATGTCTAGGAGCTGCCTGAGGTCAGGGTCAAGGCCTCGTGTTGCGAGGTTGTGGTGTCTTGACCCCAGTTCCTGAGCCCCCTCCAGCACCCCCAGCCTGCAGGGTGAGCGGTAGGGAGGGACGAAGTGCAAGCCTTGGAGGAGCGCAAGGTGCGGCCAAGCAGGGAGTCAGAGCCCCCAGCCCCGAGAAGGCTCCCGTGCCCTCCCAAGCTCACTCCCGACTCCGCGCCTAGCTCTGCGCTCCCGCGGAGCCCCCAGACCGCCCCTTACCTGTCCCGCC
>NW_012102343.1:883285-886754 GCF_000951045.1 Mandrillus leucophaeus
TCCGGACCCGGCTCCGGGGCGGGGCGGGGCGGGAAGTCGGAGAGCCTAAAGGAGGCGGCGAAGCGAGGGGCGCGCAGCTGGAACCCGCGTACCCGCTTCCTGGAGCCGAGCCCTCTTTCCCAGCCCTTCTCTCCCCTCCTCCTGCGCACCCCAGAGCGATGGGAGGCCCTTGGGCTTCTTGAAGCATTTTGGAGCTCCTGGGCTCCCAAGCCAGCCCTGAGTTTTTAACATTGATCTGCCCTAAAAAGAAAAACAAACAGAAAGCATTTATTGAGCACCTACTATATACCAGACACCAAGCCCGATAATGTATTTAATCAACATAAGCTCGTTTAATTTTCTTAACAACTCTATGAGGCAATATAGTCCCTTCCCCCTTCCCTTCCCCCTCCCCCCCCCTCCAATTTTGCAGACGAGGACTCTGGGCTCACAGGGATGAAATCGCATGATTGGGACATTCAGTGCTGTGCTGGGAAGGGCACAGGTTTTAAAGCTCATGGACCTAAGTTTTGGTCCTAGGGTCCCACTTGCTGTATAACCTGGAGCAAGTTACCTAACCTCTTAAAGCCTCAGGTTTCTCATGGACAAAGTGAGGGGTCATATGACGACAAAATGAGATGACATGTGTGACACATTGGCACTCAATAGGCCCGCAGTGAGTGAGCGTCCCCCTGACTTTTCCCAGCAAGAGCCCTGAGATCCGAATGCAGGCCTTTGGCTGCTTTGTCTCCACCCTGTGCTGTTCTTTATCCACCTCCGCCTCAGTTTCCTTTTTTTTTTTTTTTTTTTGCATGGGGATGCCCTATCTTGAGTGTTACTAGTGGATGAACCTATTCTTCGAGTGCCTTCACAAGGTCTTGAGTCTCACCAGAGTCCGAGGAGGTCAGGAGGAGAGAGTATTCTCATTTTCTGAAGGTAAGTGTAGGTTTGCAAAGTAAACCCCAGAGCAGGCTGCAGCTGGGGCTGGAAGACACAAGGAACCAGGGTCTGGCAGTGGGATTCCACTAGCATCCACAGTCTCCTAGCATCCAGCTGAGGATGCTATAGCACATGGCATGGTGGGCTCCAGGACTCCCTCACTCCCACAGGATATGGGCATCTGGCACAGTTCAGCGTAGCTCCTAGAGTGCACAGTAGGAGCCAGGAGCAAGTCCACATCATGGGGCTTGGGTCTTCTTCCCTTTAAGGCAGGACAGAGAACTCCCATATCCTGGGGTCTGTCTCAGGGCTGGTATTGGTGTTTAACTTGTTGGGTGCTAAATATATTATTGTTCTTCCTGTCTCTGCCCTATTAGTGGATAATGCAGTGATAAGCCCCCTGAGGCTATCGAGGCTCTTGGATCACTCATCTGAGGCCCATACATCGTCTTCACAGACACCCTCCTCCTTAAAACACAGACATACAGACACACACACAACACAGACACTCATAGACACACACAGACACACACACACACAAGACATTGTCTGTGATGTCAGGCCACCCTCCTGCACCTTTGCTTTCTCTGGCCTTCCTCTCACAGGGGCTCATGGCCCCCTACTTGGCCTTGGCCTCCCTGTGCTACTCCCCTCCCTACCCTGGCTTTGCTCCATGCCTTGGCTGCATACTGAAATACTAATTGAAAGGATAATAAAAAAGCCAGTGAAGCAAAAGCCGCATATAAATTCTAAATACTAATGTTGATAATTATATGCTGCTGCCTGGAGGGAAAACTCAAAGAGAGGCTGTTGGTGTTGTATCAAGGGCCCTGGCCTGGTGCCAGGAGACCCAGGTTCTAGTCTTGCCTTTGTCATTAATTGGCTGTGCGACCTTAGGCAGTAGCCTAATCTTCCTGGGCCTTTGCATTCTTATAATTCAGTAGCTTTGAAGAAACTATAATTGCAATCAGCAATGTATGATGCTTGTGACAGAGAATAGTGGGTAATGCAGTGATAAGAATTTCTGCATTCTTTACCTCTCACAAGGTATGAGGGTGGCTTAGGGACTGAAGAATCTATAACCATGCAAAGTTTCCATTCTTTTTCCATTCCCTCTCTTTATCCCTCCCTTCCTTTTTCCATCAAGCATTTCCTGCCATGTAATGAAAATCAACCCCTCTGTTAGAAACCAAGAATGGAAAGTATAAACCATTGTCCAGGCCTTTGAAGGAGCTGCAGAGAAGGCGATGCGGTCGATAGACATGTTGACCAGCAATTCCAACACATTGTGATAAATGCTGTCACGGAGTAAGTGAAGAGTGCCAGAGAAGAAAACAACTCACTCTGCCTGGTGAAGTCCCAGGAGGCTTCCTGGAGAAGGTCTGAGTTTTATTAAAGGATGAGACAGTCACCAGGCAGGCCATGGGAGGAGGGGATTGTTGGTAGGAAGGCCGGAGTGAACAGATGAGCCTGAAGGACTGATGAGGCAGCTCCACCGAGCCCAGGAAAGAGGTGGTGAGAACTTGAGCAAGGCAGAGTCAACAGGATGGGAGCAGGGAAGGGATTTAAGACACTTCTAGGTGAAAACAAAGAGGAGAGATTGGTTGTGGGGAAGGGAGCAAGGCCTCAAGGATAACGCTGGGGGCTCCTGTTGCTGGGAAGCTAATGTTATTTACTAGAGGGCATCAGGAGGGGAGCAAACTGCTTACCCTGGGTAATGCTGCTGAGTGCCATAGCCCCTCAGTTTCTAGGCACTCTCTCTTTTTTTCTTTTAATTTTATTTCCCCTTTGGTTCCTAGAAAATTTTCTTAAGCCAAAAAGGCTCCTCCCATCTTATCTTAATTATCTGAATGGAAAAGGGAAAGGCCCAGGCTCGGGCCAGGTGAGCTGACTGGGGCAGAGCAGCCCTGGAAGCTCACCTGGAGGCAGCAGGCATCCTCGCTGGGACCAGGGTGAGGCCCACAGGTAAGGGACAGAGTAGGTACTGGCTGAAAACCTGGGAGGGGGCGCCCTCTTGTCCTCTTCCCCTCCCACCTCTCTGACATTCCTTAAGTGAAATCCAGCCCTAGAGGGTTCTGTTTTAGTTGGAGTCAGCTCCAGCTGCTAATCTCGTCCCACCTGGGGACTTCCCTTGGTAAGCTTTTTCATGCATAAACTCTTAGTTCTTTTTACAAGTGGTTGATTGCCTTACAAGTGTTCCCTAGGGAATGTAAATCAGCACCAAGCATAGAGAGATCTGTCCCACTACTACTTCAATAGGCCACACATTGGAAGAGATGCTTCCCTTAAGAGGACAGACGAACCCCACCCCTGGCCTAGTGAGCCCTCTACCTCGGAGTTGAGCTCACGGCCAAGGCCATATGGCTGTGACCCACAAAGCCCTGGCTAAAGGAGGGATTGTCTGACAGAGCATAGGGACAGGTGGGCCTTTGGACTGCCTATCAGCCAAATCCTGCACTCACGGATATGGCTCCAGAATGACACAGTTCCAAGGAAGGGTGCATATGTGGCTGTAAGCAAATAGTGGGAACAAATTTTTTTTTTTTTTTTT
>NW_012102343.1:887901-890098 GCF_000951045.1 Mandrillus leucophaeus
CAACCTCCGCCTCCCAGGTTCAAGCAATTCTCCTGCCTCAGCCTCCCAAGTAGCTGGGTTTACAGGCATGTGCTACCATACCTAGTTAATTTTGGTATTTTTAGTAGAGATGGGGTTCACCGTGTTGGCCAGGCTGGCCTTGAACTCCTGACCTCAGGTGATCCACCCGCCTCGGCCTCCCAAAGTGTTGGGATTGCAGGCATAAGCCACTGTGCCCGGCCTAGCATTCTTTATATTTGCTTGCACACTACAATTTTTTTTTTGAGACAGGGTCTTACTATGTCACCCAGGCTGGAGTGCAGTGTTGCAATCATGGCTCAACACACAACAATTTTTGAGGCATCTGCTTTGCCATTATCTCATTTCATTCTTATAAACATGTATAATTCCCAGTTTACAGATGAGGAAAACTAGAAGCTAAGTAACCAGAGAAGCTAAGTAACTTCCAACTTGGAAAAAATAGTCAGGGATCAATAACAAGCCAAAAGAAAAAATGAAACTGATGCATAATCCTGCCTTCTTCCCGCCCTTGAAGCCAGAGTCAGTGTGATGGGCCTGGGGGAGCTACAGAAGGAGGCCTTCTTTGCCTTCACCCTGAACTGGGACAATGCAGAGTGGACCCAAGCTCCTATAAATCCTCGACTGGAGCCCTTTAAAGAGCTGAGACCAGGACCCAGGACTGCTCCCATCTTTGTGCATGTGTGTATTTGTGTGTGTGTGTGTGTGTGTGTGTTTATGTAAGGTAGGGTGTGTTTGCCCCATGAATGGCTTTCTGAGCTAGGAAAGTGAGCCTTTCTCCCTCTGTGCAAAGGAAAGAACTTTCCTTGTGCCTTCCTGAGGGCCTGGGGAGGCAGGGCACTGGAAGGCAAAAGGTTATTGGTACTAAGAAAACATCCCTGGAGAAGTTGGAGAACTTGTTATATACTCTTCGGTCTAGGACATGAAAGAGAGTCCGTTTTGAGTTCCTACTCTGTATTAGACAGTTTTATCTTTTAATCCTCAAAATAATTCAGTAAGGTTGTTTTTAATCAAGGCTCATGGAAGTTAAGTTAATATACTAGATTCATACACTCAGCAAATGACTGGGCAAGATTTGAAGCCAGGTCTGTGTGATGCCAAAGCTGATTTTTTTCCCCCACTCTCTGCCCCAGCAACCTTACTCATCTGCATCATTGTCCAAGGAATTGTGACATTTAATGAGGGAGCAGAAAGAGAAACAAGAGGAAATAACTTCAAAATGTACAGAGAGTCTCTGGACATGCACCCCTGCTCAGGTGGAATGTGATGATGTAAGGCCCCAAATTCTCTGCTAGATCAGGAACGTGGACTTGCTGAACTCAAAGGCTGAGCCTTTCGTTATGCTCTGTTCTTTTCTCTTTTGTTTTATCTTAATTTTTCTGAGGTTCCTTTTGAAGATTGCAGCCTAATTCAACTGGGTTAAGGGAACCCAAGAGTGAATAGGTGAGGGAGGGAGGAGCACTGGGAGCACCACCCTGGGGGCTAGCAGGGTCTGCAAGCAGAAAGGAAAGTGAAAAAATGTCCAGGGAGAAGGGGAGACACTCAGGCTACTGTTTCCCTTTTGCCAGAACACCCACTCCCAAGGATTCTCCTCTTCTTGTGCCTTGGAAGATGTGTGTGTGTGTGTGTGTGTGTGAGAGAGAGAGAGAGAGAGAGGGAGAAGAAGGGATAAGCCAGTGAGGCCATGCTACTTGCAGTTATCAGCTTCTTGATATCAGCTTCTTGATCCCTGGTCGCCCATGATCCCAGCAGCAAGCAGTGCTTGGGGCATGCATGTAAGGCTATACATTACAGCAAGCATATACTTGGTTTCACTGAAGCCTTCATCCCATCTCTCCTCCACACCCTGGTATATAATCCTCTCCCTCTGGCTCCCAAGCCTGTTATTCCAGCACAAGCTGTGGGCCCTAACTATACTGTGATGGCAGGGCTCTGCCATGTCAATGAGAATGTTAACTAGAGTAGCGAAGGCACACTGAGCCAGGTTGGGCACTGGAGAGCTATTGAGAGAGAGGTACAGTGGAGATAGAAGGAGAAGGCTCGGTGAAGTGGCTCATGCCTGTAATCCCAGCACTTTGGGAGGCCAAGGCAGGTGGATTGCTTGAGGTCAGGAGTTCGAGACCAGCCTGGCCAACATGGTGAAATCCTGATTCTACTAAAAATACAAAAGTTAGCTGGT
>NW_012102343.1:890543-896385 GCF_000951045.1 Mandrillus leucophaeus
CAATTTGGTACCATGTATCAAGGGACAGAGTAAGTTCACTACTGGGAAACCATCCTAAGGCAATATTAATAGGTAACAATTTTTGAGTAACTACTACATGCCAGGCACTGGTTTAGATAAATAATCTGATTTAATTCCTTTTTTTTTTTTTTTTTTTTGAGACAGAGTTGCTCTGTCACCCAGGCTGGAGTGCAGTTGTGCAATCTTGGCCTGCTGCAACCTCCGTCTCCCGGGCTCAAGTGATTCTCATGCCTCAGCCTCTCAAGTAGCTGAGATTATAGGCATGCACCCACCATGCCTGGCTAATTTTTGTATTTTAGTAGAGACGGGGTTTCACCATGTAGCCCAGGGCGGTCTTGAACTCCTGAACTCAGGTGATCTGCCCACCTTGGCCTCTCAAAATGCTGGGATTACAGGCGTGAGCCACCATGCCTGGCAATCTGATTTAATTCTAAGAACCCCACAAGGTAGGTATTATTATCATCTCTATTATGCAGATGTGAAAACTGGGACATATAATTTACCCAATGGCTTGTAAGGACAGAGCCCAGATTCCAACTCAGGCAGTCTGGCTTCAAGGCCTCACTCTTAACCTTAATACCATACTAACTGTGTAAGCTTTGCACACAAAACTAGCCATCACAGTATTAATTTTCATTACAGAAAAATTGGAACATATATAAATGTCCAAAAAATAGGGCAATGGGTAAACAAATTTAAATGATATTTTAAGAGTTTGCAATATCATGGGAGAAATGCTTATGTTATAAAATGAAGTGGAAAAAAGCAGGTTACAAAATTGCACATATAATATAACCGCAAGTATGCCAAAGAGCCCATAAAAATCTTAGGAGGAATTAAAACAAAATGCTATTAAGGGTTGTCCCTTGATGGAGATAACTATGGTTCATTTAAACATTCCACTTTATTCTGCTTTTGTATTTTCTAACTGTCTGCAATATACATGCACTACCTTAAAATTATTTTAAAGCTTAAATAAAAATAAATATCCACTGAGTGAATGATTGCTGCATTGGATACCCTTTGAAGACTCATCCTCTCTCTCAAAATCTTTATTCCCAGCAGGAACAGTGGTGGGATTGGGGAGTGACCTCTACCCCGGCCTGCCTCAGTGGAAGAATAATAGTAAATGAGGTCACATTTCTAAAGGATTATGTTCTCCTTACAGCCCTAGTGATCCTCACAGAAAAAAGGAAGGCAAATAAAAAGCAGCAGGGAGGATGCAGGGAGTGGGAAACACAATGGCAGGGGAGAAAGAGGTGGCAGAGGAGATGACTTGGGGAGGAAAGGGGAAGAGATCAAGGAAACCTGGAACATCCAGAAGGGTCAGGAAACTGGGAGGGGAAAGTGAATGAGTGATGAGGCATGATAAAGAGAGGGCAGATGAAAGAGAGAGAGAGAGAGAGAGACAGAGAGAGAGAGAGAGGGAGAGAGTCTACACAGCAAACTGGTAAGGGATATAATTCATTGCACTCTGCTAAGCTGCAACGTTTTTCTCCAATGTTACAGAAACCATTTTCTTCAGTTAAATGCTGAAAATCTAGGGGAAGCCTTTTCCTGGGTTTGCAACTTGAATCTCTCTCCCTGCCTGGCCTTCCCCACCATCCTCAAGGCTCCAGCCAAGAGTACCTCTTTGGACTGTAGCCATTACAGTGTTCGAGGGACAACCAGGCCTATCCCTGCTTCAATCCAATCAGCCAATACTGGGAGTTTTGGTACCAATGGACAAGCATTAGGACATAAACACAGGATTAAAGCTCAGCTGTTTCAGAGCACAGTGTACAAAGGCTGCTTAAAGCTTCCAGTTTGCAAACCAAATCATGGAACAATGTAAGACCTTCAAGAATCATCTGTAGAATTCAACCACAGAGAAAGAAATGAGGCCCACAGAAAAGAGTTGGCCAGGGCCAACAGCTGGTTGGGCTTTGTGATTCCTTACCCAGTAGAATGATAGCTTCTGATAGGAGTGCTGTTTTGTGTTTTCAAAGTGCTTGGTGTGAATCTGACTACTCTTTTTACCTTCATAATATGCATTGGGGTAGGTAACCCAGTAATAAGTTCTATTTTTGTAGGTAGAAAATCAGCAGCTCAGACAGCTCATGGAATATTCTCCCAGCATCACTGAGCTGACAACTGCTGGAACTGGGGCTCACACTAAATCTTCTTGGGAACATGTATGGGGGGCTTTTTGCGAGGCCACACACTCTCCAGAGGAACTTTCAGTCATGGAAAGTGAGGAGCAGTTTTGATTTCTGCAGTTTGCTGGAGCCTTCGGGTCAAAGTTTCTTCTTGGTGCAGCACAGCAAGTGTTAGAGGCATATAGTGAGTGTGTCCAAGTTTTTATCATAATTTTCTGGTTTCTGCTTTAAAATCCTCTACTTGGCTACAGTTTTGATAGTGTGAGGCCTCAAACCCATGATCACTGAGAACCATTGAGAAAGCATTTACTATATATAGAAAACAGGGTAGGTTCTGGGGATACAAAGAGATGTGAGATATTGCTCTGGTTAGCAAAGACAGGATGATTTTAGCTGTGGAATAAGGACACATACCTACATGTACAAAGAGATAACAAGTCTGGGTTCTCCACAGTGTACTCCCTTTGCATGTACCATACTGCTTCTTTGAAATCCCTTACTGCACTCTTTTTTTTTTTTTTTTTTTTAAATAGAGATCTGTTTTAAATTGTTCTGTTACCCAGGCTGGAGTGCAGAGGCGTGATCATAACTCACTGCAACCTTTACTTCCTGGGCTCAAGCAATCCTCCTGCCTTAGCCTCCCAAAGTGCTGAAATTATAGGCGCGTGCCACCATACCTGGCTAATTTATTTATTTATTATTTATTTTTTGTAGGGACAGGGTCTCATTTTGTTTCCCAGGCTGGTCTCAAACTCCTGGCTTCAAGTGATCCTCCTGCCTCAGCCTCCCAAAGTGCTGGGATTACAGATATAAGCCATCACATCTAGCCAACCCACCCATCATTAAAAGCTCAGCTCAGCCAGACACAGTTGCTCACACCTGTAATCCCAGCAATTTAGGAGGCCGAGGCAGGCGGATCATCTGAGGTCAGGCATTCAAGACCAGCCTGGCCAACACAGTGAAACCCCGTTTCTACTAAAAATACAAAAAATTAGTCGGGCATGGTGGCGCACGCCTGTAATCCCAGCTACTTGGTAGGCTGAGGCAGGAAAATCGCTTGAATCAGGGAGGCGGAGGTTGCAGAGCCGAGATCGCACCATTGCATTTCAGCTTGGGAAACAAGAGCCATACTCTGGAAAAAAAAAAAGCTCAGCTCAGGGGCTTCCTCCTTGGTGTCTTCTCCCAGACTCCTCCACCTGGGCTGGATGCCCCCTTTCTGGTTTCCTGTAATAGCTCGTATTTTCCCTCCCATAGCACTCAGAGCATTGTACTTTTACATCTTACTTGTCTGTCCTTCACTTGACTCTGAGTTTCCGGGAGGAGGTTGGGCCTGTATTTCTATCCCTTGTACCTAGCTTATGCCTGACATAAGTAAACATGTAATAGATGTTTGCTGAATAAAGAAAAGCAACCATTCTGCCTCTACTGCCTCCAGTATACAAGCTCTAAGCCCCTTGCAGCTCTGATGTCCTGGGACCTCATTCTTGCTGTTTGAAGCATGGATTTCAGTGACAGAGGACTCAATTCATTGAGGCAAGGCATGACTTCACTTAGTAGTAAAGGAAACTACCTCAATGTAGCCCCTGTTTTCCTCCTCAAGTACCTAATGATAAATCGATCATGAACAACAGTGGGGACTTGTGGCTTACTTCACGTCTCTTTTGTTAGACTGACTGGGGCTGGAAGAAGTCCAGCAGAAACTTGCTGTCCACTTCTAACAAGGTCTTACTCATGTACCTGGTTGCCAGGCAGGTGAGGCTGGGAAAATTCAGTGACTAGACAACACAGAATATGCAAGAAAGGAAACTAGCTAAGAGTATTTGCAGATTAGAATGGCAAGGAAACTTGATGGAAACAAACATTCAAAGTACCTGCCAGGCTTTTAATAATGTCAGAGGAGAAGAGCCTGGAACCAGCTGGAGGAAAAAGATAAGAAACACATTTATTTCCTCTGCCTGGACCACATCGACTATCCCCCCACTCCCACCCCTATACCTTGTGTTTTACTATTAGAAAACAATTGGTCGCATTTCTCAGGCAAGCTTCATTGTGTCAATCTCTCTTAAGCAGGAAAAACTGAGTCCAAGATGTCAGCAAATTTGTTTGGCAGCCGCTCAGGGGCTGTTTTGCTATCCATGGTGCTGACAGCCCTATAGGGCCCCCAAACCTCTGAGTCTTTAACCAGGTTCTTCTGCCGCCGCAGACGACCCTGTGATGAATGATAGAAAGAAGCTGGGAGGTGGACGAGGCAAACCTGAAGTCCCATCTAGAAATATAGGTTCACAGTCAGACTATTTTCTGAAACCCTTGGTGCCAGATGTTTTCCAGAATTCAGATTTTTTTCAGATTTTAACAAGGAAAGATGGTGCACCTACCGTATGTTATACAAAATCCTTAGTGAGGTCTGAGGCAGCACCACATAACCAACCACATCAATATCTCTTCAGTAAAATGTATGACTAGTCATCCTGAGGGTGATCAATAAAGATGCTGAATAATCTTATGGTGGTTCAGGTCAGGGTCTTCCTCCGAATGAGTTCTCTTTAGGCTTACAAAAAAACTTTTGGTTTCAGAGTGTTTTGGATTTCAGAATTTGGGTTAAGGAATTGTGAGCTCACAGCAGTTCCAACTCCACCTCAGGTAAACTGACCTGTAAAAATTCCTGCGATTGATCACACTTTCTAAGCTTCTAAATGTCCTGGCAGGGAGTTGGAGGCAGGGGATGGGTGGGAATGAAACTAAAGCTTGGACCATCTATTTCTCAAACTCACCGCACCCTCAAAGGTTCACAGGCATATAACTTTCTCCTCAAGTCAAATAGCAAATAATTACTGAGGAATAGCTACAGATCCTGGAAGCCCCATGGGTGACACACAGACTGAAAAATTAAAAGCCATTAGCACTTTTTTACTACTCAGAAGACTGATTGTCCCTTGACCCTGGGTAATCTTACATTTCCTAACACCCAACCATGAGCATAGTTGGAATTCCTGTAATGGGGAAAGAATGTTCTCTTATCAGTGCCTAAAAATGGCTACTAGCCCTAGTGACTGCTCGCTACCTGCCACATTCTGTACAAACTGCTTGACACGCATTAGCTCTCTTATCCTTATCACTGCCTTAACACAGTTGTAAGGCAGTGTTATCCTCCCATTTTGCAGCTTAGGAAACTGAGGTTCAGAGTTTAAACAATACACCTTAACTCACAAAGCCAGTAAATGGTGAAAATGGGGATTTGAATCCTGATCAGTCTGACTTCAATGCCTGCACTGCTTCTCTCTTGCCTTCACAGTCTCACTGCCATGGGTCTTGGCTTGAGTGTGAACAGAGAATTAAATTGCTGCTAGTCTTGGATCAGTGTACTCTGTGGTGGGTTTTTAGTTAACTATGCTGTGAAATGATGTATATTTACATTTACAATATATTGTTCAACTTAAAAAAAATTATACAAGTAGGCCAGGCATGGTGGCTCATGCCTGTAATCCCAGCACTTTGGGAGGCTGAGGCAGGGCAGATCACATGAAGTCGGGAGTTCGAGACCAGCCTGACCAACTGGAGAAACCCTGTCTCTACTAAAAACACAAAATTAGCTGGGCATGGTGGTGCATGCCTGTACTCTCAGCAAGTGGGGAGGCTGATGCAGTAGAATCGCTTGAACTCGGGAGGCAGAGGTTGCAGTGAGC
>NW_012102343.1:896641-898028 GCF_000951045.1 Mandrillus leucophaeus
GGGCGGATCACAAGGTCAGGAGATTGAGACCATCCTGGCTAACATAGTGAAATCTCATCTCTACTAAAAATACAAAAAGTTAGCCAGGCACGGTGGCGGGCACCTGTAGTCCCAGCTACTCGGGAGGCTGAGGCAGGAGAATGGCCGTGAACCCGGGAGGCGGAGCTTGCAGTGAGCCGCGATGGTGCCTCTGAACTCCAGCCTTGGGGACAGAGCAAGACTCCATCTCAAAAAAAAAAAAGTATCTCTCCATATCTAAACATACAGAATACCTCATGTTTGTTTTTATTATATTAATTTTTTAAAAGACATGATAAATGTACCAGGCAAACAACAGTGAAAGGGATACATTTCTAATTACTAGGCTTTAAGGCAGGTAGATACAGCGGTTTGTTTTTGAGGAAGCACAACACAGTGGTTAAGAGCATAGAGCATTTGGAGATAAGTCCCCAGTCTGTCCCTTATGGACTTTGTAATTTTGGGTAAATCTTAAGTCTCTCTGAACCTCAGTTTTTTTTTTTTTTAATCTGTAAAGTGGGACTAATCATGGAACTATATACACAAGCAAAGATAAGGCAGTGAATGGGTTTAGTACCATGCCTGCCGCCTGCCGGGCACAAAGCAAATTATTATGGTTCAAATAGGAAGCAGCCACGCTCCTACTACTAGAACAGATATATAAGAGTCCTCCTAAATTTGCTTTAGGTTAGCCCTTAGTTGATAACACTGAGTTTTGTTTTGTTTTGTTTTTAATCCTGGAAAGTTGGAATAGGTGGATCCAGGGATCTCTTGCTCTCCTACCCAACCTACTTCACCAATTACAAATTAACTACACTCAAACAAGTTTGGAAGCACTGCTCTTGGCAGATTGAACTTTGTACCTCGGACACTGAGCTCCTGCCCTGGGAGTGGAGGTAGGGTGGGTATATAGAACTCAGGGTGCAAAGCATTGAGTCTGGAGCTAGAAGTTCTAACCCTAAATCTGTTACCACCTTGCTGGGTGACTTGGATAGATTCAGTATTCTAGACTTTTAAAATTAAATTTTGTTTTTATATATATATTAGAGGCAGGGCTTTGCTCTGTTGCCCAGGCTGCAGTGCAGTGGCACCTTTTTAGCTCACTGTAGCCTCAAATTCCTGGGCTCAAGTGATCCTCCCACCTCAGGCTCCCAAGTACCTAGGACTACAGGTGAGTGCCACCATGCTCGGCTAATTATTTTTTAAACTTTTTTTTTTTTTTTTTTGTAGAGACAGAGTCTCAGTATATTTCTCAGACTGGTCTTGAACTGCTAGCCTTAAGTAATCCTCCCACCTCGGCCTCCCAAAGTGCTGTGATTACAGGCTTGCGCCACTGTACCTGGCTGATTCTAGGGTTTTGTTCTGATTT
>NW_012102343.1:899813-900021 GCF_000951045.1 Mandrillus leucophaeus
CCCAGGAATTAAGCATAGTGTAAAGAAGGGGCAGGGCTTGAGTCTTAACCTCCCAGAAATACAACATTTAATTGCTGGTTGAGAAGAATGAACCTGAAAAGGAGACAAGGGGGAGAGGGAGCTAAAGATCTCAAGAGAACATAACAATTCCAGACATTCATTGTAAAGACAATGAAAAGACAAGCCATTGTTTGGGAGAAAATATTTT
>NW_012102343.1:901402-903096 GCF_000951045.1 Mandrillus leucophaeus
ATCAGATAGAACACCAAAACACAATCCATAGAAGAAAAATGGATAAATTTACTTCATCAAAAGTAAACCTTTTGCTCTTTGAAAGACATTTTAAAGAGAACAAAAATACAAGCCATTGTTTGGGAGAAAATATTGTCAAATCACATCTGATAAAGTACTTCTATATGCAATATAAAGAACTTCTGTAGTCCAGGCACGGTGGCTCACGCCTCTAATCCCAGCACTTTGGGAGGCGGAGGTGGGTGGATCACGAGGTCAGGAGTTCGAGACCAGCCTGGCCAACACAGCGAAACCCCGTCTCTACTAAAAATACAAAAATTAGCCGGGTGTGGTGGCACGTGTTTGTAGTCTCAGCTACTCGGGGGGTTGAAGTGGGAGAATCACTTGAACCCAGGAGGTGGAGGTTGTGGTGAGCTGAGACTGCACTATTGCACTCCAGCCTGGGTGACAGAGAGAGACTTTGTCTCAAAAAAAAAAAAAAAGAACCCCTGTAACCAAATAATAAGAAAACAAACAACTCATATTTTTTAAATGGGCAAAAGACGTTTAACACTTTACCAAAGAAGATATAGAAATGGCAAGTAAACACATGAAAAGATATTTAACATCATTAGTCATTAGGGAAGCACAAATTGAAACTACAATGAGATACCACTATGTTCCTCCTAAAATGATTAAAATTATAAAGATTGATCATACCAAGTATTGACAACGACATGGATGAACTGAAACCTCATACACTATTGGTGGGACTATAAAGTGGTTGATATGGTTTGGCTGTGTCCCCACCCAAATCTCATCTTGAATTGTAACTCCCACAATTTCCACATGTCATAGAAGGAACCTGGTGGAAGATGATTGAATTATGGGGGTGAGTCTTTCCTGTGTGATAGTATATGAGTTCTCATGAGATCTGATGGTTTTATAAAGAGGAGTTCCCCTGCACAAGTTCTCTCTCTTTGCTGACATCCATGTAAGATGTGAATTGCTCCTTCTTGCCTTCCACCATGATTGTGAGGCCTCCCCAGCCATGTGGAACTGTAAGTCCATTAAACCTCTTTCTTTTGTAAATTGCCCAGTCTCGGGTGTGTCTTTATCTGCAGCATGAAAACGGACTAATACAGTGGGACAAACACTTTAGAAAACAGTTTGTCCATTTCTCAAAAGTTAAATATAAACTCGCTACATAATCTAGCCATTACATTCTTAAGTATTTACCCATGGGAGAAGAAAGCATAAGTCTGTACAAAGACTTGTACATGAATGTTCAAAGCAGCTCTATTTCTCATAGCCAAAAACTAGAAACAACCCAAATATTCATCAACTGATGGATGGGTGAATAAAATATGATATATCCATAGAATGGAATACTACTCAGAAACAAATAGAATGAAGTATTGATACACATAACATGGATGAATTTCAGAATAATTACACAGAGTTCACGAGCCAGACCAGAAAAGTGTACATACAGTATTATTCCATTTCTATAAAATTCTAGAGAATGCAACTAATCTATAGTGACACAAAGAAGATCCATTGTTGGCCAGGTGCAGTGGCTCATGCCTGTAATCCCAGCACTTTGGGAGGCCGAGGCAGCTGGATCACCTAAGGTCAGGAGTTCAAGACCAGCCTGACCAACATGGAGAAATCCCATCTCCACTGAAAATACAAAACTTAGCCAGGCGTGGTGG
>NW_012102343.1:908126-909771 GCF_000951045.1 Mandrillus leucophaeus
GAGAGAAAATATTTTCAAATCATATATCTGATAAAGTACTTGTACATGCAATATAAAGAACTCTTGTAATTCAATAACAAGAAAACAAACAACTCATATTATTTAAATCAGCAAAATATTTGTAACACTTTGCCAAATAAGGTATAGAAATGACAAGTAAACACATGAAAACATATTCCCAGCAAACTTGTAATAGAAAACTATCAAATGTTACTGAAAGAAATTAAAGAGTGGAAAGCTATACCTTGTTCATGGGTCAGGAAACTCATTGTTTGGATGTCAGTTTCCCCCAGATTGATCTATGGATTCATTGTAATTCCAATGAAAACTCCAGCAGGCTTTTTTGAAAGACGTGGACAAATTTCTAAAATTCATACGAAAATACAAAAGGCATAGAATAGCCAAAACAACTTTGAAAAAAAGGAACAAATTTAGATGGCTGACACTACCTGTTTCAAAACTTAAAAAGCTACAATAATCAAGACAGTGAGGTGTTGGCATCAAGATAGAAAAATGGTCAGTTAACCAGAATTCAGAGTTAATAAATAACATATATGAACAGCTAGTTTTTGACAAAGGTGCAAAAGCAATTAAGTGGAGCAAGAATAGCCTTTTCAAGAAACAGTGCTGAAACAATTGGATGTCCATTTGGAAACTAAAGACACACAAATGTTCAATCCATACCTTATACTTTATACAAAAATTAATTCAAAGTTGATCATGGAGCTAATTTATAAAACCTGAAACTGTAAAACTTGTAGAAGATGACGTTAGAAAAACATCTTTGTAATTTGTGCTAGGCAAAGATTCATCAGATAGAACACCAAAACACAATCCATAGAAGAAAAATGGATAAATTTACTTCATCAAAAGTAAACCTTTTGCTCTTTGAAAGACATTTTAAAGAGAACAAAAATACAAGCCATTGTTTGGGAGAAAATATTGTCAAATCACATCTGATAAAGTACTTCTATATGCAATATAAAGAACTTCTGTAGTCCAGGCACGGTGGCTCACGCCTCTAATCCCAGCACTTTGGGAGGCGGAGGTGGGTGGATCACGAGGTCAGGAGTTCGAGACCAGCCTGGCCAACACAGCGAAACCCCGTCTCTACTAAAAATACAAAAATTAGCCGGGTGTGGTGGCACGTGTTTGTAGTCTCAGCTACTCGGGGGGTTGAAGTGGGAGAATCACTTGAACCCAGGAGGTGGAGGTTGTGGTGAGCTGAGACTGCACTATTGCACTCCAGCCTGGGTGACAGAGAGAGACTTTGTCTCAAAAAAAAAAAAAAAGAACCCCTGTAACCAAATAATAAGAAAACAAACAACTCATATTTTTTAAATGGGCAAAAGACGTTTAACACTTTACCAAAGAAGATATAGAAATGGCAAGTAAACACATGAAAAGATATTTAACATCATTAGTCATTAGGGAAGCACAAATTGAAACTACAATGAGATACCACTATGTTCCTCCTAAAATGATTAAAATTATAAAGATTGATCATACCAAGTATTGACAACGACATGGATGAACTGAAACCTCATACACTATTGGTGGGACTATAAAGTGGTTGATATGGTTTGGCTGTGTCCCCACCCAAATCTCATCTTGAATTGTAACTCCCACAATTTCCACATGTCAT
>NW_012102343.1:911864-932114 GCF_000951045.1 Mandrillus leucophaeus
ACACAAAAACCCAAAACTGAATAAAAATACAAAGAAAGAAGGAAATAAGAAAGATCAAGACAGCAGAAGTTAATGAAACAAATTAAGTAGATTGTCCAAAGTCGCACAGTTGGAGAATGGCAGAACTGGCCCAAATTCAGATTTTTCTGACTCCAAAGCCTATGTTCTTTACAGAAGTTAAACATCTTCACCGTTTTCCAAATTTCAATTGTGAGGTATTATCACCTTCATGATTTTTGTCCTCTCAAGTGCTACCTACTATTGTTTACTTCATATTTTTATTTAAATTAGCTCACTTTTAAAACTTAACCTCATCTTAGGCAATAACAGCTGTGAAATCAAGGTTTTGATAAGCAGTTAGAATGTTCCTAACACACATTTGGAAATAAGTACATATCAATTCAAAGGAAAACTGCCAGGTCTGTCCCACAGACCCTGGCTGACAGATGAAATGAGTACTCAGACACAGGTATGCAGTGTAAGAGCAGCTATGTGACTGCCTGGCTCTAGTAGCCAGAGAGCAGCCCTGAGAAACTGAAGCTGCTTCCTTTTATTCAGTGTAGGCACAATGCCGAAAACCTGGAGCCAACACAACCTGTAGGTAATTAACATTTATTGTTCCCCTTTCAGGAAACGTGGGTCAGTTCCTGGTCAACATAAGTAAACAAACCTGTTTAAGATAAATTCTCCCATACTCCCCTGTACCTGCTCCTTGCCCTCTGCCTCAGGGTTATAGAACAGCTGCCTTCAGCTATTCTCCCCCATGGCTCTGCAGAACCTTCCAACCTTTCAGAAGGCTTACATCCTTTCCCTATAGTTTTTCCCACCATTCTGATCAATCCCCCACAGAAAACAAATTCACCCATTGTGAGGGTTAATTAATTGTATGTGTCAACCTGGCTAGGTTATAGTTACTCAATCAAACACTAATTGAGGTGTTGCCATGAAGGTATTTTATAGATGTGGTTAGCAGTTGTCTGTGACTGTAAGTCTACAGTTGCCTTTCAGTGAAGGAGATTATTCTTGATAATGTTGGTGAGCCTCATCCAATCAACTGGAAGGCCTTCAAAGCAAAACTGAGGTTTCCCTGAGAAAGAAGAAATTCTGCCTCAAGACTGCAGTGTCAGCTCCTGCCTGAGAGTTTCCAGCCTGCAGGCCTGTCCTGGAGATTTCAGACTTGCAGCCTTCACAACTGCCTGAACCAATTCCTTGAAATAAATCTCTTTCCATTCTCATTATTCTTTGTGTTCTGCCTAGAAGGGGCTGAAAGAACCAGGGGAGGCCAGCCTGGCCGAGAACACCATTTATGTCCCTGCACCACCCTGGAGTCCTGCATGCCTCACCTGGCTCCACTCTCATCTGGAGCCACGCCTGGCTGGAGCAGAAGATGCCAGTACCCTTCCTTCTTCCCCAATCTTTTTTTTTTTTTTTTTGAGACAGAGTCTTGCCCTGTTGCCCAGGCTGGAGTGCAGTGACATAATCTTGGCTCACTGCAACCTCCTCCTCCCAAGTTCAAGCGATTCTTGCCTCCCCAGTTCAAGTGATTCTCCTGCCACAGTCTCCTGAGTAGCTGGGATTACAGGTGCCTGCCATTATGCCTGGCTAATTTTTGTATTTTTAGTAGAGACAGGATTTTGCCATGTTGGCCAGGGTGCTCTCAGACTCCTGACCTCAGGTGATCTGCCTCCCTCGGCCTCCTAAAGGCTGGGATTACAGGTGTGAGCCACCATGCCCAGCTCCTCACCTGATCTGACCTGGCTTCTAAGCCTTCCTGCTCACTCTTCAGCCTCCCATCCTCTCCCTTCCAGACTCCCAAAGCCTTCTTTACCTGCGGTTCTGACCCTGCTTCTGGGTGTTCCTCCCTCTAACTGTGCTGTTCTCCCTCCAGGGCTGGTGGCTGAATGGTGTTCCTCTTTCCTGGGAGAGAGATGAGACTCCTTTCAGTGGACCCCCTGGATGCCCCCAGCCCCACGCTTGCTCTCCAGATGTCCATCTCTTGCTAGGATCTGGGCTCTGTTTATCACTGTGGGTGTCAAGGACTTTAGCCTGCCGGAAGAGAGGGGACTGAGGCCATTGACACCAGGGGACAGCCTCACACCGTACAATACAGGCTGGGTCCCCTCTTCTCTTCCCTCTGCACCACCTGAGAAAATCCCTTATGAGAAAACTGTGGTAATTGCTATGGGGACAAAGGACTGGTCTGTGTTGCTCTCCCAGTATCTCAGAATCTTCTCTTGAGGCCCTGCTATGTGCAAGACACTGGAATTACAAAGGCAAATAAAGTATAGTTCTTTACCCCAAGGAATGTCTAATCAAATAAAATGCTGAATTTCTTACAAAACTGAGGAGGCAGGAGGGCAAGAGTAGAGTAGGAAAAATAATCCCAGTTTTTTTTTTTTTCTTTTTTTTTTGAGATGGAGTATTGCTGCTCTGTTGCCTAGGCTGGAGTGCAGTGGTGTGATCTTGGCTTACTGGCAACCTCTGCTTCCTGGGTTCAAGTGATTCTTGTGCCTCAGGCTCCCAAGTAGCTGGGACTACAGGGGTGCGCCACCGTCACACCTGGGTAATTCTTGCACTTTTTGTAGAGATGGAGTTTCGCTATGTTGGCCATGCTGGTCTTGAGCTCCTGGCCTCAAGTGATCCACCTGCCCCAGCTTCCCAGAGTATTGGGATTACAGGCATGAGCCACTGTGCCTGGCCCCTACTATTATTAATACCTATTATGTACTGGGCAAGATACCAACTTCTAATTGGATCACAACACCTCATATGAGAGGCACTGTTGTCCCCATTAGATAGATGTGGAAACTGAAGCAAACAAGGTGAAATAACTTGCCTAAGGTTATTCAGGTATTAAGGGACAAAGTCAGGATTTGAACCCAGGTCTTTAGACTCCAAATCCAGTGATTTCTGTAGGAGTCTGATGGTTATATCACTCAGCTGTCTTCACCAGATTGAGCCAAGGGAAGAATGAGGGCCTGGCTTCTTGTCCTGCCCTTGCTGCCAGCAGCTGTGTGTCACTAGATGGTCTCATCCCCTCTCTGGGTGATTTTCTTACATATAAAGTGGAGGAGGTAGGTAGGTCATATTAAAGATCCTTTGCTGGGCGCAGTGGCTCAGCTCATGCCTGTAATCCCAGCACTTCGGGAGGCCGAGGCAGGTGGATCACCTGAGGTCAGGAGTTTGAGACCAGCCTGACTAACATGGTGAAACCCTGTCTCTACTAAATAGAAAAAATTAGCCGGGCCTGGTGGCGCATGCCTGTAATCCCAGCTATTCAGGAGGCTGAGGAAGGAGAATTGCTTGAACCTGGGAGGGGGAGGTTGCGGTGAGCTGAGATTGTGCCATTGCACTCCAGCCTGGGCAACAAGAGCAAAATTCCATCTCAAAACAAAACAAAAACCCACAAAATAAAATAATAAAATAAAATAAAAGATCATTTTCAATTCTCTGACTTTTAAATTTCCATTTCCTTTTCCCAATGAGGTATAAAAGCATTTTGCTTCCATCTTATAAAAGAGGGGTCACTGGAGCTGGGGGTGGGGGTTATGCAGACTATTTCCTGACAAGCTGGAGCTGGAAACCACAGTCCAGGAGCCTGGTATGTTGTCCATCAGTCGGGGCTGGACGTATGCAATGGGACTTCCTAGTAGGGCCACCTTGGGTCTCGGTGGCAGGATTCTAGGAGCAACAGCTGTATCCCTGCAGGAGCCACGGAGGGAAGTCACTCAGTTCACGGAGTCAGGCCACATGGGAGGAGAAGGCAGCCTAGAACTAGTCATGGTGAAGCCTTCCCAGGCAGTTCATGCTTTTGCAAATGGCCCTGAGAGAGATGCTATCAGGAGGCGTATTTAATGGGTTTTGGAAATTGGCTAATTTTGTCGCAACCGTCTGAGTGTTATCCGATGCATGCTAAGCATCTGCGGCCAGCATGCCCAAGGCCTTCCAAGAGATTTGACAGCCGGGAAGGGTGGGCAAAGTAGCTAGTGGTTTCTAGCACTTAAGGGACCCCAGGTGACCTCAGAAAACCAGGTCAGGTTCTGGGTCGACAACCTCTCCTGCTCCACAAAGAATCACCCCACCTGCCTCCTCTATCCCTCTTCCTCCCTCACATTGGTCCTTGCTCCCAGGCCTCCTTTCCCACAGCCCCTGCCTCCCCATTCCCCCAGCCAGCCGTGGGCTGAGCTCCTTCTCCCCTAGCAGCTGCCCTCTCCCATGCTTTGGGTCAATAAGTCATCAATATCCTGCACCGAGGAGAAACAACAGCCTCTTGCACGCCTGATTCACCAAGAACCACTCTCCCGCCCCACTTCCCTGGGCCTCCCGCACCCTCCCTCCATCCTCTGGGGCCACGTTTCCGCCTCCAGAGACGCTGCCATCCATCAGCTCTCTGCCTCGCTGGTCACATTTACTTTCTCTGGCTGTCTTCAGCTTGGTTGTTTATTTTCTTCCTCTCTCTGCTTCCTACTCCCTTTTTCTCCACTTGTTCCTGGATGCAGGATTTCTGTAGGTTGCTTCTCAGGATTGTCCTACAGAAGGGTGTCAGCAAAGAGGCCTGAAGCCATACGCTCCATTTCCCCTTCCCAGGGGACTCTTGCCTCTCTCCAAAGCTTATTAGGATCATTGAAAAGGGGTCCCTGTTTCCCACAGAGGCAGGTGATGCAATTTAAAGGGCTTGAGATTTGGAATTAGAAGCCTTCAGTTTTGGAGCTGCAGTGCTGCAGTCACAACACACTGCAGCCTCAATCTTCTGAGCTCAAGTGATCCTCCCACCCCAGCCTCCTGAGTAGCTGGGACTACAGCCATACGCCACCATGCCTAGCTAATTTTTAATTTTTTTAATTTTTTTTTTTGTAGAGATGAAGTCTCAGTATGTTGCCCAGGTTGCTCTCGAACTCCTGGGCTCAAGTGATCCTCCCGCCTCAACCTCCCAAAGTGCTGGGATTACAGGAGAGCCACTGCTCCCGGCTTGGAACAGTTTCTGAGAGAAACTTGGGTAAGTCTATTAACCCTTTTAAACCTCAGTTTTTTCATTTATAAAATGGAGCTGTGAGGACTGAGTGAGAAAATAATAACTCATTTACTGAGTGTAGTGGGTACGTCAGGCTCTATGCTAGGCCCTTTCAAATATGATTGCCCCTAAGCAAGTTTGTGAATGTGCTTTGCAGGTTAGAAAGTGCTGTGCAGGGCAGGCGCTGTGGCTCACACCTATAATCCCAGCACTTTGGCCTGCAATCTCAGCACTCTGGGAGGCCGAGGCGGGTAGATCACCTGAGCTCAGGAGTTCAAAACCAGCCTGGCCAACATGGTGGAAACCCTGTCTCTACTGCAAAAATACAAAAATTAGCCAGGCGTGGTGGCAGGTGCCTGTAATCCCAGCTACTCAGGAGGCTGAGGTAGGAGAATCACTTGAACCCAGGAGGCAGAGCTTGCAGTGAGCTCACACCACAGAGCGAGACTCCATCTCAAAAAAAAAAAAAAAAAAAAAAAAAAAAAAAAAAAGTGCTGTGCAAATGCTAGTTATTACAGACAAGTCCAGAGAGCTATTATAGCATCGCCCAGAAAATATTTTTTTGTACCTAGAAAATAATTAAATGGGCACTTTTGAACAGTTTTGTCAGCAAACATTTTATACACACCTTGACAGGACTGCTATGAAGGAGTCAGGCAGATGTGATTAACCCCATTCTGTGGGGAAGGAGACCAAGCCCTAGGTCTGCAGAACTCTGTCTGCTGTCTCCACTTTTCCCTGCACCCTCTGGAACTCCCTGCCATCCACCGTCTGCAGTGGACAGGGAAGTGTGCCGTTTCGTGTGATGGTGTTGGGGGCGTGGGCAATGTATATGAGAGCCTGTGGACCCGTGCAGCATTCTGGAGGTTGGGATGAGACGCCGCGTGGAGAAGTTATCTAGAGCAGGCAGCTTGGAGCTCTAGAGGAGCAGCATGCACCCAGCAGGCCAGGGGGAGCAAGCAGCACTGTCTCTGTCTCTGGAGGAGAGAGGGCATGGTGGGGAAAGTCCACGGGTCATTGTGTTGGCAAGCTGGCTGTGCCTCAAAAACCAGCAGGAAACGGGGATGCATAACAACAGGTGGCTGGGCGTGGTGGCTCACACCTGTAATCCCAGCACTCTGGGAGGCCGAGGCGGGTGGATTGCTTGGGCCCAGGACTTCGAGTAAAGTGGCAAAATTCCGTCTCTATAAAAAATACAAGATACTAGCTGAACGTGGTGGTGCAAGCCTGCAGTCCCAGCTACTCGGAAGTCTGAGGTGGGAGGATCCCTTGAGATTGGGAGGCGGGGGTTGCAGTGAGCCCAGATTATGCCACTGCACTCCAGCCTGGGCGACAGTGTGAGACCCTGTCTCAAAACAAAACAGAACAGGTCTCGGGAATCATGTGACTGAGGTTCTGAGGACTTGTTCTTACTTGCTGCTAAGCTCAGGCCAAACAGATCACTTTCCAAACCATGCTTGGTACCCTGCATCTTCAGGACACAGGGCCAGACTCTGGTCCAGAAGCCTGTGGGGGAATATGCAGCCCCTTCCAGGGCTGTAACATCCAGGCCCTGGCTACCTCTACATCAGTTGGCCAAAGTCCCCCATTACCGCCACCAGCCACCAGAGGCCACTGCTAATTCCAACCAAGGCTGAGTCATGGCACCAGCCTGTGCACGTGGTCCAGGGCTGTTGCTGACTCCTTCAGAGAGGCCCCAATAACTCACTGCCGAGATGGATTTCTTTAAAAATTGCAGCCAGCCAAATCTACTGTCCCCAGGAAATAGTCCCTTCTGCTAGCCAGGCTTCTGTTCTCCTCCCAGACGCTTCTAGGATTCCTTCCCTCCTTCCATGGCTCCCCGTCCATTCAAAATTGCCCCTGGACCTCCGGGGACCCCCAGCTCTTCTTCCCCCTCATCTCTGTGGTCTGATGGCCTGGCTTTCCCCTAAGGACATGGCTTCCCTTTGTGCCTTCTCAAGTGGAAGCTGCCCTTTCCTCTCAGGCTTTAAGCTCAGGAAGCAGATGGCAGCCTCCGGATCAGCAAGCCATTAAGCCCTGCCCTGTCTCACTGTCTCAGCCCTGTTCCAGTGGGGCTCCTGCCACCTACTCTACACTCTGTTCTTCTCGGTGCTGCCACGGATCCGTCTTGTTCACAGAAGACCTCGCTCTCCCTTTTAACAGCTGCAAACATAAATGTCATCATCATCTGGGATGATGTCACATCCCCAGGGACCCCACCCTCCCAATAGCTTGATTGTACGCTCTATTGTAGGCCCTTATTCCACAGCCACCCCCTGAACCTGCTCATTTCGAGCTGCCCCACCTCTGGAATGTTAGATCCAAATTTCCTGCGGGCAGGCTACAACCCCACGCGCTTCCTGCTCTCCCCAGCCTTTCAAACTACAACTGCCTTGTGACAGCGCTGGTCCACTGAGAAACCATTGGCTTTTTCTTTTCTCTTCGTATTGGCCCTTCCTGTTTTCCCTTCCATCCTGGGTCAGCCTGAGTCCGTGTTCCATTTCTTCTAATCACTCTTGCTTTGTCGCCCAGGCTGGAGTGCAGTGGTGTGGTCTTGGCTCACTGCAACCTCCGCCTCCTGGGTTCAAGTGATTCTCCCACCTCAGCCTCCCGTGTATTAATAGCTATAGCTGGGATTACAGGTGCCAGCCAACAATGCCCAGCTAATTTTTGTGTTTTTATTAGAGATGGGGTTTTACCATGTTGGCCAGGCTGGTCTTGAACTCCTGAGATCAAAGTGATCTGCCCGCCTCGGTGTCCCAAAGTGCTGGGATTACAGGAGTGAGCCACTGTGACTGACCTCTTTTAATCGCTCTTATACGAACAGCTTCATCTCTGTGGCCCCCTTGTCTTTTCATGACTCCCCTTTGGCATAAAGGTAATTCAATTATTTGCCTTTTCTGCACCTGTATCTAGCATTCTGGGCACCACTGGAGAGAGATCACACAGCTGCAGAGACCGAGGGGACTAGACAATTATGGTCTCTATCACACCAAGTTTTCTTTTCTTTTCTTTTCTTTTTTTTTGAGACGGAGTCTCGCTCTGTCGCCCAGGCTGGAGTGCAGTGGCGTGATCTCGGCTCACTACAAGCTCCGCCTCCCAGGTTCACTCCATTCTCCCGCCTCAGCCTGAGTAGCTGGGACTACAGGCGCCTGCCACCATGCCCGGCTAACTTTTTGTATTTTCAGTAGAGACAGGGTTTCACCATGTTAGCCAGGATGGTCTCGATCTCCTGACCTTGTGATCCACCTGCCTCGGCCTCCCTAAGTGCTGGGATTACAGGCATGACCACCGCGCCCGGCCCACACTAAGTTTTCACTATGGCCCAGAATTTTCTCTTTCCTTAGCTCTCTCTCTAGAGCTCACCATTAGCTCTTTTGGACTTCTCCACTTTTTTCAATACAGCACCTTCCCCAACATCTTCCTCCATATTCTCAGTGGATAACATCACGAAAAAATAAGACATTGGGCAGAAATTCCATCAATATCCTGCCGCCAAACAGATTTTGTCCTTTCCTCCTTTGATCTCTGGTCACAATGGGAGAGGATCCCGGTGTCCTTCCTAGAAACTTAGGCTAACGCCTTCAAATACATTAGGCCCTCTCTCTTTCCACCTGCCCGAAAACCTCATTCAATTGATTTTCCATGCCCTTCTCTCTAATTTTCCACGCCCTTCTCTCTAATTTTCCACTTTCCCCTGTCTACTGGCTTCTTCTCATTAGCATTTAAACATGTTTGAGATTCACTCTTTAAAAACAAAACAAAAATCCTTTCCCTTGTCCTCATATCCTCATCTCAGTCCCCCTGCCTTCATTCTCTTTGCTTGTGTAACATATTACCCCAAAATTTAGCAGCTTAAAACAACACACATAAAACAATAAACAAGGCCGGGTGCAGTGGCTCATGTCTGTAATCCCAGCACTTTGGGAGGCTGAAGTGGGCAAGATTGCTTGAGGTCAGGAGTTCGAGGCCAGCCTGGGCAACATGTCGAAACCTTATCTCAACAAAAAATACAAAAAAATTTAGCCGGTCTTGGTGGCACAAGCCTGTAGTCCTAGCTACTTGGAAGACTGAGGCAGGAGGATTGCTTGAGCCTGGAAGATCAAGGCTGCAGTAAGCCATGGTCACACCACTGCACTCCAACCTGGGTGACAGAGTGAGACCATGTCTCAAAAGAAAAAAAAAAAAATTCTGAGGGTCAGGCATCAGGAAGTAGCTAGGCAAGGTGGCTCAGGTCTCTTTAATGAGGCTGCAGTCGAGAGGGAGCTGCAGTTTCCTGAAGGTTTGACTGGGGCTGGAAGATCTGTTTCCAACATGGTTCACTCATGTGGCTATTGGCAAGAAGCCTCAATTCCTCGCCATGTGGGCCTTATCACATGCAGCAAGCTTCCTGCAGGGGGACTGATCAGACAGAAAGAGGCTAAAATGGAAGCTACAATGTATTTTATACAGATGATCCCTGACTTACAATGGTTCCACTTAAGATTTTCAACTTTACAATGGTGCAAAAATAATATACATTAAGTAGAAACCATACTTCGAATTTGGAATTTTGATCTTTTCCTAGGCTGGCAGTATTCAGTGTGATACTCTTTTGTGATGCTGGATAGTGGTAGTAAGTGCTAGGTCCCAGTCAGCCATGCAATCAAGGGTAAACAGCCAATACTTGACCAGACGCAGTGGCTCACACCTGTAATCCCTGAACTTTGGGAGGCCGAGGCGGGTGGATCACTTGAGGCCAGAAGTTCGAGAACAGCCTGAGCAGCATGGAGAACCCTGTCTCTACTAAAAATACAAAAAGCAGCCAGGCATGGTGGCACATGCCTGTAATCCCAGCTACTTGGGTGGCTGAGGTACTAGAATTGCTTGAACCTGGGGAGGCAGAGGTTGCAGTAAGCCGAGTTCATACTGCTGTATTCCAGTCTGGGTGACAGAATGAGACTGTGTCTCAAAAACAAAACAAAACAAACCAAAAAACAATCAATACTCTGTGGTGTGCTGTGTTGCAGGATGACTTTGCCTAACTGTAGGTTAACATAAGTGTTCTGAGCACGCTTAATGTAGGCTAGGTTGGCCAGGCGTGATGGCTCACTCCTGTAATCCCGGCACTTTGGGAGGCTGAGGTGGGCAGATCACCTGAGGTCAGGAGTTTGAGACCAACCTAGCCAACATAGTGAAATGCTGTCTCTACTAAAAATACAAAAATTAGCCAGGCATGGTGGCGCACGCCTGTAGTCCCAGTTACTTGGGAGGCTGAGGCAGGAGAATCACTTGAACCCGGGAGGTGAAGTTTGCAGTGAGTTGTGATCACACCACTGCACTCCAGCCTGAATGACAGAATGAGACTCCATCTCAAAAGAGAAAAAAAAAAAAAAGGCTAGGCTAAGCTATGAGTTTAGTAGGTTAGGTGTATTAAATGCCCAGGCTGGAGTGCAGTGGCATGATCATGGCTCACTGCAGCCCTGAACTCCTGGGTTCCAGTGATCTTCCTGCCTCAGCTTCCCAAGTAGATGGGACTATAGGTGTGTGCCACCATGCCTGGCTAATTTTTGTATTTTTTATAGAGACAGGGTTTTACTATGTTGCCCAGACTGGTCTCAAACTCCTGAACTCAAGCAGTCCTCCCACCTCAGCCTCCCAAAGTGCTGGGATTACAGGTATGAGCCGTTATTCCTAGCCTAAATGCATTTTTGACTTATGATATTTTCCACTTATGATGGGTTTATTGGAATGTAACTCCCTCATGAGTCAAGGAGCAACAGTACTTGAATCTTGGAAGTGACAGTCCATCCCTTCTGCTGTTTTCTGTTGGGTACGCAGACCAACTCCAATACAATGTGGGAGGGAATTAACAAGGCTGAGGATACCAAGATGTCGGATCACGGGGCATTTGGAGGCTGGCAACTACGCTTTCCTTCAAAGCCAGACTTCCCGAGAGAGTCGTGCACGTTGCCTGCCTCCACATTTTGCTCTCTTCTTTCAGACTACTCTTTCTGGGTCTCCAATAACTTCCTTGTTTTGAAATCCAGTGGCCACTTCTCAGTCCTTATTGTATGTGGCTTCCCTGCAACACTCCACATTGGGCACTTCCTCCTTAGCTAAACACTTCTTCCTTGGCTCGTGTGCCCTCACAGGCTCCGCAGTTCCTTTGCCTTTTGCCCCTCCACGGCTGTAGTCACAAGCTTCTCTTTACTATCTGTCCATCCCTGAAGGGTTGGAGCAGCTCAGGATTCTGCAGAGTGTCCCCTCTTTGCCCATGGTGGATGAAGCTGGCATGATCTGGCCTCTGTTAACCTTGTCTTCTGCCACTCCTGCACACCAAACTCTCCATGCCAACCCCATAGACTGTCCCATGGTTCCTGCCCTCTTCCCACTATCATCAGTTCAGATCGGCACTTTGAGGCTACTCTTTGTCCAGTCTTGGATTCCTCAGCTAAAAGACGAGGGGAGGGGCCTTAAGAGGAAGTAAGGATACAGCTGTAATTAATGAAGAGAGCAACTGAGATCCATCAACCTCAGATGGAGAAGGCTAAGGGGCGATTTGATTATGTTTTTCAAGCCTAAGGGGGCCCTTTGCCTTAAGAAATATTAATCTGTCTCCTTTAAAGACAAAATAGAAAAAGGTTAAGTTTTAGTCATGACAGAAATGACAGATCCAGGTTAGGGAAGAGAAGCATTAAATGCCAGGAATTAGCTAGAGCAACGTGCAATCTGATCAGCCTGCTTTAAAAAGTAGGCTAGGTTTCTGCACATCTGAGATGATTGCTGGGTAGACTGAACTAAGGGTAGGCTGGTGAACTGGGCAACTCACCAAGCCTCGGGATGTACACTGCTGCATAAGCAGCAAGTTTGAGGTAGAGCTGGGCTCAGAGACCAATTCCTTGTCCATTTCCAGCAGTGGGGTCTGACCGTGGCAACCCTTGGGCTGCAGAATGGGTTTGTTCTGGTCTGTAGGGTCAAAGCAGTCTAGCTACTCCTGCTTGGTTATACCTGCCCTGAAAGAGGCCAGAGGGTAGGGTTGTGGGTAGGGAATGAAAAAGGGTGTAGGTTGGTATTTAGAAGAGTGGCACAATCAGGGGGAATAACCTTGGCTCAGGAGCTGGTTGGTACATCACCTCCTTCAGGAAGCCCTCCCTGATGCGCCCATGCTGGCTTAGGGCCCCTCCTCTGTGCTCCCACACCCCTGTGCTACCTTGGTTCCTAAAGGAATCCTATGGTATTGAGATAATCTAAGGATTTCAGTCTCTCCTCACCAAACCGTGAGCTCTTTGATGGCAAGAACTATGTTTCGTTGATGGCACAGGGTATAGGTTGTGGAAGTGCTGGGTAAATGGGTCTTAACTAATTGACCTAGGGAACAAATGCATTGCTGCATTGCCCTGCGAGACTGTACTATATTGTCCCCAGAGGCAGCTTCAGAATAACCCAGCAGAAAGCGCCGGCTCTCTGGAACCACACATTTCAATGGGACAACCGAAGAGATGACCCCCGGAAATCTGGGCTCCGGTCCCTACTCAGCCACTTATTAGCAGTATGGCCTGGTTAGCACGTAACAATCCCCTCCCTGTGCCTCGGTTTCCTCCCCTACCAAATGGGGGCCATGGTCCCACAGATTCACAGGGTTGTCTTGAAAATGGAATGAGATCATGGGTGTGCAGGCAGTGAAAACATCTTGAAAAAGGTCTTTAAGACTTATACAGAGGTAAGGAGTTATTAATAGCCTCATTATTATTCTTACCCAGAATGCCCATGGCAAAGCAGCATGTGGCAACCCCAGCCCCCGCACCCCACCCTTCTATACTATTTCTGTACCTGGAAAGCAGGTTCTTGGAGGGATCGTCCCCACATGGGGAAGAGGGTGAATGCCGGGCAGACCTGCTCTCTAGCCTGCTCCTCCCTGGGCACTCTCCCCAAACCCTGTGATTCAGGAAGCATGGCTGACTCTGGCCCACCACCCATCTGGAGGGCTTCGGGTGGCGTCTGTCTCTGTCACTTCATTTGGTGGAGTAGTGGTGCTGGTGAGGTGCTGAGGGAAGCCCCTAGAGTGGTCAGGACAAGTCTCATCACTTGGGTTAAATCCTGGGGCAAGCTGTCTTCCTGGCGACCTCTGATCCACCTTCTTCAGACCCACTTGATTCGGAGTTCACTTAGGCCCAGGCACAAAAGGAAGCAGCTTTAATGCCTATTGCGCATTTCTAAGTAAGCAGCTCAAGTCAGCTCATCCTACCTCTCCTCCCTCTTTTCTTCCAATGACCTCACCATTGCCTGGAGAGTGGAGAGTGTGGGGCAGGAGTAGGAACAGATCCAGGTGTTTCTCCTCCCCAACACCTCTCACTTCCTTGCCATGCGAGTGTGATGCTTGTGAGCATCAGTTGGCACACCCCAGGGAGCAGCAGTGGGATAGAAGTATCCCAGAAAAAGGAGGAGAAAATCAGATAGGTGGGTGGGTGATGGGTGACCCCATCTTCCATAAAGCCCTGGATGCAACATCCAGGTTCCAACAGCCAGCAGAATCCCCCAGGGTATAAGCCCCAGGACTCCCAGTGGAGGGCCTGACCTCCCCAACCCTGGGCCTCATCTTTCAGTTCCCCCTGGCCCTCACCCTAACCTGTGAACATCAGCATGAGGGCCGAACAGATTCGTAGAAGTGGGGTCTTCACTGGCTTTGGGAATAATCAAAGCCCTAGGGTCAGCAGAGCAGTGGGTACAGAGGGGAAAAAGCCAGCAGAATCTTAAAAAGCCAGCAGAATCTATCTGCAGGTCAGGGAAGGCTGGCGCCTGGAGTGAGATGTCAGACCAAAGCTCCACCAGCCCGGTCCAAGGATCTCTCCACGGGAGGAAGGCCAGCAGCAGCTACTGCCAGTTTCATAGGAATGGTCCATTATCAGAGAAACACAGCCTGACCGCTTTGAGGAAGTCTCCTAACTCGTCTTAGCTCCCGCTTCCCATTTGGCCAGCCAGGTCCGTGCGCTGCTGACTTAAAACGCTGCCCTCAATTCTATCTTTAGCTCTGGCTGCTGGAAGCCTGAGTGACAGGCAGGGTGGGGGCTTGTGCTGGGGGTGGGAACAATTTGCAGCTACCAGGTTTGCTGAGAAGGTGGCATTTATTGCAAGGAGCAGGGCCCATGTCATAATCACAGAATCATCTGTGGTCAGTGCAGTGGAAAGCACAGAACTCCACGGATACTGGTTGGGTGGGTGGATGGATGGATGGATAAATGGATGCAGCCATGCATAGATGGAGCAGAGGCCCCAGGGAAAGGATGAGAACGGGGCCAATTGGTCCATTGACCAAGGCATGGACCCTGAAGGAACTCTGCATGATATTAGGCAAATGACTTCCCCTCTTGGCCTCAGTTTCTTCATTTGTAAGAGGGGACGAGAGAAGTGGTTTTCAGGCTGCCTCCACGGGCCATCACCACTGCCTCCACCACCACATCTCCTCCCCACCCTCCCCCTTCATGAACAAGGGGCTGCTGCTGGGCTTGAGCTGGGAGGACGGGAAGTGATGGCTCCACAGGGCTCTCTTCCCACTTCCAACACGGCTGCTCGTTGGTATCAATTCTGAACACTGAGCTTCCTGGAAAAAATTCTGTTAGACAAAAGGGCCGGTGGCTAAAGAGTGTGATAATCACTGGGTTAAACAACCTTAAAGGTTTCTTCTGACGTCTGGAGCCCCTTGGAAGCCATTGCTCAATCACACATTGGAAATGTTTGGGTTGCTATGGATGGCTCCAGGGGGACACCAGAATTAACACAAGTTTTCCTGGAGACAGGAATAATGAAGACCCCCGGATTTTACCCCTCTTTCCTCTCCCTCAGAAATCCCTCACACTTCATAAGGGGGAATTCCTGGGGCCATGTTGACTGCAGAATGTTTCCAGGTTACTGGCTTTGGGTGGAGAGGTGGAATTCTGTGTAAATACAGTTTTCTCACACTTTTCTCATTAATGGGTCACCCTGTTGCTTCCTTAAAAATTTTTTTTTTAATTTAAATTTTTAATAGAGACGGGGTCTTGTCATATTGCCCAGGCTGGTCTTAAACTCCTTGGCTCAAGTGATCCTCCTACCTTGGCCTCCCAAAGTGCTGGGATTACAGGTGTGATCCACTGCGCCCAGCCTGTTATTTCCTTTCAGAAGCTTGAGTGTCGCCCACCCTGTCCTCTCCAGTATAAGGGTCCTGGTTGGCGGTGGAGTGAGGAGTCAGGTCCTCAAACGAGGGCTGAGGAGGGGCAATGTCCAAGTCAGCTGTGCTCCCACCTACCTTAGGCAGAAGCTCAGTACCTTTTCAGCCCCAGGAGAGGGGGCAGGGGGCTCAGATTATGAAGTTGTTAATTCCCCTCCACCCCCAGAGCAGCTCAGTTTCCCAAGTGCATTCAGACTTGGTCAAATGAAAGTGCCTTTTGCAGGAGGTGGCAAGACTAGTCCATCAATTGCTTCTCATCAGGACTGATACCAAAATCCCTTATCTGAACAATAAAACACTGGCAAACTCCCATCCAGCCAAATAATTTTTCCAAGAAGAGAAAGTGAAGTGCCCAAGAAAGGATGAGGAGGGACTGGGAGGAAGCCCTGGCAGGGCACTAGGAGCATGGATTGAAAGGAGCTGATGGGGGGTGTGACCCAAACGCCCAGCCTGGCCCGGGGGAGAAGTGAGTGGAACTGACGTTGAGCTGGAGAGGAGACTCCAGGCAGACACAGTTCAGAGAAAGGTGCCAGGAGAGGGAAGTGGAGTCAGATTCATCCATCCCCTGTCCATCCTAAGGTGGCAAGACCCCACAGCACAGCAGGCCTTTGAGGTTCCAAGGTCGAGGGGGATCTAGTGGCCTAGCATCCTGCAGATCTGGTTGCAGCTTAGAGTGCAGATCCATGGAGCCCAGGGAAAGAGGCCATTGGCAAGGCAGGAAGGCACCCTGTGGAGAGGGAAGCTGGGCCCACCAAACTCCTCGTTCTTTCTCTTGGCCTGACCTGTGAAAGGAATGGGGTGTGACTGGACCTTGGGCAAGTTACTTTAGCCCCCTGTGCCTCCATTTCCTCCCTTGTTAGATGGAGACTCTGCCTCCATCACAAAGAGCCAACCCTTGACTTTGCCTCCAACACAAAGATGTTCTAATCCAATCTGATGATAGACGTGAAGGTTTTTCTTTTGAAATAGAACTGCTTCACGGGCATTACTCGTGGCCAGAAGGCTGGGGTCTAGTGGCCAGCTCTCTGCTACTTTTGGGCTCTCTTCTTCCTGCTCTTATGGATTTGCACCTGGGAAGGCCAGCGCCTCTGTCTCTCCCTCATTTGACCTTCCCTTTACCTTCCTACCTTCTATCTCAGGGACATTCTCCTCCCATTCCTTTTTTTCCTCAATCTTTATCCCAGCCACCCTCTGGCAATGAACTCCCAATAAGGCATATGTTCCTGTGTGAACCCTGTGCTCCATCTTCTCAGGCCCAGCTCTTCCCCTACACACACTGCGGTGGGATCACGATCCCCCTGCTTGGAAACCTGCTGCTGTGTGCTCAGGTGTGCGTCCCACATCGTGCCTGAGTTACTCATCGAGGACTTGCGTGGGCCCACTCACCTCCCACTGACCCAACCACCCCACGCACCAGCCTTATAGGACATGCCTTTCTGTAGATAGTCAGCTTTCTACCTCCTCCTGCTTCCAAATCATTGCCTCTCCCACCACTCTCAATGTTCTACCCTTTATCTCTGCTAAATCAAGTAAATAGCCTTTGAGAAATTGTCTATCTCCTGCCCTCCAGGAAACCTTCCCCAAATAACCTCACTGTATCTTGTCTTCCCTTCACTTGGACACCTTCTAGCCTATGACAGGATTGGTATCTCTACAGTGTGAAGTGTGTGTCTGTGCATCCTGTCAAGGCCCTTGGGGGTCATCCTTTCCAAAGGGGCCATACCCACTGGCTCCCCATGGTGAGGCTATATGGGCTGCAGACCGACTGCAGCCTCATTGTGTAGGAAGAGGACCAGGTCAGGTTTGGTGTCTAGAAGATGGCAGGACAGTCCCCAGTGCAGAGGCTGTAGTAACCTTTATGACAGTGACACGTCCCAGAGCCTTTTCATGTCCTTTGTAGGGACATAGATGAAGCTGGAAACCATAATTCTAAGCAAACTATTGCAAGGACAGAAAACCAAACACCACATGTCCTCACTCATAGGTGGGAACTGAACAATGAGATCACTTGGACACAGGACAGGGAACATCACACACTGGGGCCTGTCATGGGGTAGGAGGAGCGGGGAGGGATAGCATTAGGAGATATACCTAATGTAAATGACGAGTTAATGGGTGCAGCACACCAACATGGCACATGTATACATATGTAACAAACGTGCACATTGTGCACATGTACCCTAGAACTCAAAGTATAATAATAAAAAAAAAAAAAAAAAGAAAATGTGGCCACATGGCTTTCTCCTCTAACCCTAGACTGCAGCATGCATCACCTGAAATTGTAGATGAGGTACAGACATCGTCACCTGTCGCCCGAAGGGTGGTTTGGATTGTTTGTGTTCCCTGCTCATTGCTAAGGGATAAAGGCTCAGGGGCTACTTATGCTGTCAGACTGGGCTCAGCACACAGTCCTGACCTATTTCGTGGCTTCAAATTCAGAGATGCCAAGAACACTGTGTTTTTGCTGCTAAGTCTGGCAATTTAACCCACAGTAACCTTTAGGTGCTTTCCAACCCTGGAATTTCTTTGCTTATTGTTCTGGGTGGAAAATGAAAACCCTCTCTGCCAGCAATTAATTTACAGAAATAAACAGGATTTCTGCTTTTTGTGACAAAGACAGTCCCGGAATGCCAATCTTAGGGCTGCCAGATTGCAATTTCAAGTGGGTGCAGCCAACATGGTTACAACCTGCAGGTGATTTATCGAGAAGGTTATGAGAAAAGGAGAAAACGCAGTCAGGAGGAAGTGGAGAAAGGCATTGTCTAGGAGTTCTTGCACTCATCTGTAACTTCTCTGGCAACAAGTTTCTGTGCCCTTGGCCTTCTACGTTCCCTGTTTTTTTTTTTTTTCTTTAATTGCCAATGATTCTTATTTTTTCACCCTGTTCTGTTTGACTTATTTCCAGCCCTTTCCTGACATGGGTGCAGCCTGGCCCCTGCTTCTAAGCCACATCCCTGCCTGATGGCATCTCAAAAGCATTTGTCACCCAGAACCCTTGGCTTGCTACATTTTGCCTGTGGGTCTGGTCCCTTCATCTAAGAGCTGCTTCTGGGGTGGTTGACTGGATACACTCTAGAAACAACATCCAAACTGCAGAAGCAGCCTCACTCCTTCTCCTTCCCTGGATGCTGAATGAATAGGGACACAATGCATTGGAAATGAAGGGGGTAGGCATAGAGCTGAGACACAGACTTGCTGAGAAGCTGGAAGGATTTGCTCAGGTAGGAAGAGTGGCACAGGTTTGGGGGTGGAGGCTCTGAGTGGCACCAGTCAGGGACCATTAGAGATTATGTTGGGGGAGTTAAAAGCAGTGATTAAGTCTGAGAACATTGTCTCCTCCATCTCAGCCCCTGCTGAAAATCAATCCTTGTAATCACTACTCCTATCACCACTGCTGCTCTTCAAGGCTCAGTGCAATAGCTTGTTAGGTAGATTAGGAGAGAAGAGAAAGGACCCACTAGTCTTCCTCAGATGCCTGCTTTTCCAACATCCTGCTTCTACTGCCTGCCTCTGAGAACTTCACTGTTTAGGTCTTTGCAATTTGGATACTTATCTTTCCCAAGACTTTATCTGCTCTGATCTCAGGGGTTCCCTGGGCTGGACAGTGAGCAAGTATTTGTTGTGCATGGTTTCAAGGTGCCTAGTGTTAAAAACATACACAGCCCCATCTTCAAGGAGCTCACAGTTGCTCCTGGAGTCAAGATAAACACAGATAACAATGGAAACCTGCAGAGAAACTAGATAATAATTTCCTTTACGCAATCGCTGGAAGCTAAATGTTCTTGTACTTTCTGCTTTCATCTTACTCTTGGTACCTCCCCCTCGCCTCCCTCACGATTCCATCCTGGAGTAGTTTAGACACAACACCCTGCAGAGCTTGATCTTCTTGATCCTCTACAGAGAGACACGGAAGTAACTCCAGCTCTCTCTGGAGGAGTGGCTGGCAGAGGAATCTTGATAATAAAGTCTAATTAACAGGCCAGGCATGGTGGCTCATACCTGTAATCCAACACTTTGGGAGGCTGAAGTGGGTGGATCACTTGAGCCCAAGAGTGCGAGATCAGCCTGAGCAACATAGCAAAACTCAGTTTCTACAAAAAAATACAAAAATTAGCCAGGTGTGGTGGTGCACGCCTGAAGTCTCAGCTACTTGGGGGACTGAGGCTGGAGGATCGCTTGAGCCTGGGAGGTTGAGGCTGCAGTGAGCTGTGTTCGCACCACTGCACTCCAGCCTGAGTGACAACGTGAGACCCTATCTCACGAAAACAAAAACAAAACAAAACAACCCTCACAATTTACAGACCAAACTAAGCGTGAGTTGTTTGCTATAGATTCAATTTAACATTTAATGTGCAACTATGGTGCACCCAGAGCATCGTGCTAAGTCTTAGCAGGAGTGGTGGGTTGCACAAAAATGAGCAAGAGAAGTTCTGTCTCTAAAGTGTGTGTCCTCCATGCATTTCCAATATTATTTGATTTCCAGAACTTTAATTCATACAGGATCCTTTGGAGGTACTCATGGTTCTCTGACTCTCTTCCTGAACTACCACTGAAGTCATAGCATTAACATCTTTAAAATCTCAGATGGATTTTTGTAATCATATGAAATTTATTATCTACTCTATATTGGTATTGGTTTTAATATAAAATGATCCTCCTTTTCCCCAACCTCATACTCCTCAAGTTCTACTCATAACACTGAAGCAGCAGGAAAATGGACTAATTGTATCCCATTTCTTGTATCCCTGGCATACTATCTTATACCCAAGGCACACAAGTACCCCTGAGAATCAGAGTTATAGATACTCAATACCTATTTATTGATTTCAAAACCCAGAGAGGTGTAAGACACCAGGGCGCTGGAATTCTCCGTCTCTCCCTCTTCATATTTCCTACCTTTACCCTCTGCTCCTTTAAGCCTTCTTGTCTGGGACACCCCTCCCCTGGCTTACCTTCTTTCTCCACATTTCTTTTTTTTTTTTTTTTGAGACGGAGTCTCGCTCTGTCACCCAGGCTGGAGTGCAGTGGCGCAATCTTGGCTCACTGCAAGCTC
>NW_012102343.1:932304-947263 GCF_000951045.1 Mandrillus leucophaeus
CCTGACTCTTTCTGCACGTTTCTCAGAGGGGCTCCCTGTTTGGTTCTGGTTCTTGTTTTTGCATTTGGCATTGTTTTAGTTTGAACACAGAACCATTTAGGCCCAAGGCAAATGGTGACCCAAAAAAGATAATTAATCATTCCATTAATTAATTCTCTCACAAACCACATATAGGTCATCTGCTCCTTGGACTAATAGCTGTGCTGGACAGTGGGAGTACAGTGATGAGCAAAATAGAAATGTTGTCTGTCCCAATGAGGCCTTCAAGGGACTGGGAAAGCCAGACATTGATCAAATAATTATACCAGTATATAGTGTTGAATTGTGCCATGAAGAGAAAGAACAGAGTGCTATGAAAATGTATAGCAAAGTGTTTGATCTGATCTGGGGGAGGTGGTCAGGGAAGGCTTCCTGGAGGAAGAGACATTGCAGGAGAAATGAGGATGAGTAGGAGTTAACTAAATGAAAAGGGGTTATGGGGCAGCATTTCAGGCAGCGGAGCAGCATGTGTAAGAGTCCTGTGGCTGGAGGAAGGAAGTACAGTCAATTTGAGGAATTGAAAAGAGACTGACGCGGCTAGAGTACAGACAGAGAAAGAAGTGCTGTAACGTGGGTTGGAGAGTCAGAGGAGGGGGGCGGAATTCTAAAATCCAAATAGAACATGATAGCTGGCTATACACTAGGGTCAGGACATCACCAAGTATGCTTACTCAGTTCCAGAGTAAATTAAGTAGGAGGAACTTTAAATAAAACCAAATTAACCAAGACCAGTAATTCAGGAGGAGGTAAATTCACCATAAAAAATACTCCAGGCTGGGCGTGGTGGCTCATGCTTGTAATCTCAGCACTTTGGGAACCCAAAATGGGTGGATCACTTGAGGTCAGGAGTTGGAGACTAGCCTGGCCAATATAGTGATACCCCGTCTCTACTGAAATGCAAAAATTAGCTGGGCATGGTGGTAGGCGCCTGTAATCCTAGCTACCAGTAAGGCTAAGGCAGGAGAATCACTTGAACTCGGAAGGCGGAGGTTGCAGTGAGCTGAGATCATGCCACTGCACTCTAGCCTGGGCGACAGAGTGAGACTCCGTCTCAAAAATAAATAAACAAATAAATAAATTCTCCAAAAAATCTCAGAAGATATGTTGGCTGAATGAATGATGGATAAATAAAGACCTAGTACATGATTATGTGTCTCCATTTCCAGCCACCTTCCTAAGTAGAAGCCTGACCTGTCTCTGCCTCTTCCAGAGCAAATCACCTCAGTACTCTCCCTTTTTGTTGCCATGGCACATTTCTGTACATGTGACTATCATGGCTTTGTCCCACTGGATTGCAGTGATGGTTTGCTGCTAGCTTCTCTCATTAGACTCTAAGCTCCTTGAAGGCAAGGACCATGGCTTACTCATTTTTTTATTCTCAGTGCCCAGCACAGTGCCTGGCACATAATAGGTGCTCAGTAAGTATTGGTTGAAGGAATGCATACTGTCCTGTCTGTATAAATTCCACTAGACTTCATGATGATCAGGATGATACAAGTGTTCAGCTGCCTAGGCCTCCTATACCCTCAGAACTAGCAGCCAACATTTCAGGAGAGCCAACTGCATTACAGGCCTGTTTTGTAGTCAAAGAAAGGCATTCACTAGGTCAGTCTCAACCTTGTTCTTCTGGTGACCAAATCAGGGACCTTGCTTTCCTTGTGAGGTTTTCTGTGGGTGTGTCCAGACAGCTCATCAAGCCAATGGGATCTAAGTAGGAAAATCCAATGGATTAACTGCTAGTCCTTTGCACTAGCCTATGATGTTAATACTCCCAGTATGAATAGCCTTTGTATTTCCAAGCTACACATGCACATCCATTGTTTCCTTGTGTCTATATAACACCTCTACGAGGTATTTAGCTAAAAGAGGTTAAATGGTTGATCCATGGTCCCATGGCAAGTCAATCAGACCTGGAGGCTTTTTCTCCTACATTCCCCTGCCTTACTCCCTACCCCAGAACTTTGTGTTACCCACCTTGAAAGGAGATGGTTCTCAGAGGCCACGGTCTGGGAGATGCTCTGGGTGGCTCTTTGGGCTTGTTCCTGCCGAGCCAGACCTTGGCACGCTCTGGTGGGAAGCTGAGGGGGTCGGCCAGGGACTGCAGAGATTCAGTGTAGGGGAGAGAGAGTTGCATAAGCCAGGTCTGCTTTCTCTCTTTCTCCCAGAGGCAACCTGATGCAACTTGCAGCTACAGAGCCATCTTCATGGCTTCTTGCTTCGGCCAGAGCAATCAGGAGGGAGAGGCAGGCTGAACTGAAGACAGACAGCAGCCAGGAGGGGAGGAGGAGCCATTTCCGCCTGAGCCCAGGGCCAGGGAGCCTTCAGGCTGGAGACAAGCTGGTGTCAATGAGTCCTAGAGACAGATGACAGCTGGCTTCTAGAAGATGTGAGCCCTGGCCCTGCTCTGGAGCTGCCCACTCAGGATGGGGCAATGCCGTTCCATTCTTCAGGAGAATGAAGCCTAGCCCACTGTTACTCTTTTCTCCGCTTTGGAGACAAGGCTGCTATAGGGTTAAATGGCCTGATCCAAAACCTACAGTAAAAAGACATTCTTCCCTATTAAAAAAAATTCATTAAACAATTGCTGAGTTCTAGGCATTTATTGAAAGATGAAAGGGTAGTCTCTATTCTCAAGATGTTTACAGTCTAGTAGGAAGGTAAGCGGACACACAAAAATCATACATGAAAAAGAATGTGGTTAAGTGTCTTAAAAAGAGAGGGTTAGAATCTGGCTTAATGAAGGCAAACCAGAGGGTGGCATCAGAGAGGCCATCAGTCTTGAAAGGCACCTGGAATTAAATTTGGAAGACAAATGCATGGCAAATGCCTATGATTCTAGGCCACTGAGCAGTTTCCATGGCTGCAACCTTCCTTTTTTTATCTAGGATGATAATAATAATACTAACGACCTTTCCCAGGTACTTATTATGCATCAAGTACCGCACTGAGCACTTTGCATCCCCCACCTCATGTCATCATTAGAACCACCCGAGGTGGGTATATTCTTATCATGCTATTTTACAGCTGAGGAAATTAAGGCCCTAAGAGGTTAAGGAACTCATCCAAAGTCAAGCAGCTGGAAAAAGTTGGAGGTGAGATATAAACCCAGCTTGTATTTAAAATTTTAAATGTTATAGAAATCTATAAACAACTACTGCTTCCAAAAGTGAAAACCTCCCCACAGATTCTGGGGAAGTGCTCAATTGTCCTGTGGAGCAGTCCAAGTTCTGGTGGCATCTTTCTCTCTCTCTCTCTCTTTCTCTGGTGCCAGGCTCTTAGACTCTGAGGTTCCTGGGAGTGTCTGAGACTAACAATTCCAGGCAGGCAAAGGGCAAGATTAGGAGAAAAGCACAAAATCAGCATCACACATCTCAGAATTCTGGAGAACCAAGTGAAAGTCTCCTGGGCCAAACATATCTGAAATGGTCTCTAAAGCAAAAGTCTTGGCCTTAGTCTCCATCCTAAGACCCTCTGGAGTTCAGAGACCTTCCCTGCCCTCACAATATGAGTAACTAGAAAGCGATTAGTCTGTGTCCATTTGCCAGTGGTTCTTTAACTTCCTTTCAGTGTCTCAATGCATCATAAGCTGTTAGCCCTGACAGAGGCTTTAGCGATTAGTCCAATCCCTTCAATTTGTACATTACACATTAACAGTGGTTAATGGAAGAGCTTCTGGGATGCTTTCTCTTTGTTTTAGTAAAAAAATCATCTTGCCACTAATGTGAGAGTTACTTTGATTGCAAAACAGAAAAGAATCTTACAACCATTGTGTGTGTACACTGAGAATCTCCATCAAACCTCATCTTTCCTATGTTGATCCATTTGCAGTACCCCCCTTTGTGGCAGAGGCATATGGGTGGTTGAGGGTGTAGTGAGCAGAGCAATGCATTTCTCCAGCACTGAGAACAGTCTGCTGCTGCTGGCCTGCTCTCTGCTTTTTGATCTGGCACACCCAGCGGCTCTGCCATGTTCAAGGCCAGCAGCCATCCATTTGTCTGCCAGGCTCCTTCTTGGCCTTACCCACTGGCAGTCAGAGTTAAGCTGATCTTTCTGCCTGCTGGCTGCTTATCTGGGACATATGATTTGTGGAGGAGGGCCTGCCAGAAGGGAGCTGTCCTTCTCCAAGCCCCTGCAGGTGAGGGGACTCGCACTGACATGCCATGTCTGCTCCAGAATCTCAGGCTCTTAGTCTCCATTTGGAACTGCAAACACCTGTGCTCTGTGGCTAGCATTGGGCAGCGAGCAGAGAACAGGCAAGGGAACACCTGCAGAAAGTAGAAGAGGTCACTGTTCTTCTGCCCCAGTCGAGAGGAGCTGGCCGGATCCACCACCCATATTGCCACCCTCTTCCAGGACCCTCGAGCCACCTATGCAGGCCATCTCCTGGGCTCCACTCTCCCCTCCACTCCTTTTTAGGAACCAAACCCCTGGTTTGGAGAGCCTGGTAGGTTCCCATAGCAATGGGCCTTTTAGCTGTTTCCACGGCAACCAACACCCAGACCATTTAGTTGCTAGTCAACTGACAGCTGTAAGTGAATCAGATTCAGTTTAGAATCTAGGGATAGGCTGAGGAATTCTCTTCAGAGAAAAAGACACAACCACCCAAAATGACTCAAATCCCTCAAAGACTTTCAGGCAACATCTGTGGAGATCCAGAGCCACTTTCTACTTTGGGTCACTCAACCCTGTCTCCCCACAACCCCATTCCCAACACACACACACCCTCGCCGGAGTGTCCCAGGCCTTTAAATAAGGCATACTCCAACCTCTGTTTCCTGTTCTGTCTCTTCCTTGGGAAAAACACTTGTTTAATGTGACTCTCACCTTGGCCACTTTCTTACACAACTCCTTTTTCTGTGCTAATGCTTTTCTTATGTACTGTGACCGTGTCCTTGTACCAACCTATTTAACCATTGCTTTTTGGATTATCTGAAGTGAATGGCTGATCGCAGATCATTTTCTCTTAGTTGACCTCACCTATTTCAAGCCACTCTTCCTATGTCTGGAGGGTGTTCTCAGAGAACAAGCTGTTTTTATCAACCTTTCCAAAGCATAATCAAGATCACTCTGTTTCTTTTCTGAAAGATTTTGTGTTAAAAAAAAAAAAAAAAATCACTCTGTTCCTTTTAGAAAAAGTCAACTAAGATTTAAAAACCAAACATGCAGAATTTAAAATTACTCCATGCTTGTTGCTTTTTATTAGTATGAAGATTTGAATACCAGTCTTCACATTTAACCTTCTCCCAAACTGGAGATATGAGGTGTTGGGTTCCCTTTATTCTATAAGCAGGGGTGCCCCTCATTATTATTTTAACAATTAGAATCTGGGATTTATCTGTCCTGGAATTCATGTAAGAGCTGGGTCTGAGACTCCAAGGCCTGCTCCGTGGACTAGAAAAGCATGAAACTGTCATTGGAAAGAGGATGACCTTTTTGATATACCGCAGATTCAGTGCTTCTCAATGTTTTAATGACTCAGGGGGGCGTCTGTGAACTGTCTGTAGAAGACGACCTTTCAAACTAATCCCCCCACGGGAGCCTTACCTAGCTCACGGCTGCAGGCTTCATGTAGCCTTGCAATGGCTGGCAAACAGTCACAAGCTGTTGTGTTCCCCTTTTGCTCTGATGGAAGGGTATAAACTAGCCAAAATACTTTTTAATTTTGATTTCCGAATATCTACTTATACTCTTTGTCTTTAGTGCTTCCCCACCCTTTCATTATCACTCCTTACAGGAGCTTTAGTGGACCTTTTAATCCTAATTGAACACCTCATCAAATTTTAATACCACAGATATAATATGTATGTTTATGTCTTATCTCTCTATTCCTGCTTTACACATAAAAAGAATAAGATTTTTTTTTTTGTCCCTAAGAACAAATTTTCACAAAGAATGCAAGGTATAAACAATGAAAGATATACAGTATTAAAACATTGTTTCAAATTTGAAGAATAAGTGGAGGAAAGAAAAAAATATTTTAGGACTTAGATATGTAAATTATTTCCAAAATAGTTTAACACTCAACTAGTCACCTGTATCAAAATCAATTCTCCCTGAAGTAGGCACTGTTCCTAGCTAGAGGCAAGTACTCATTTTGCACGCTATTGTGAGTCCTGTCTTCTTTTAACACAAGGGCAGAGGAGTATGCAGGGCAGGTAGTTGTTAGCTTCAAAGGAGCTAAATGGCATGAGAAATCTTCCGGGAATAGGGAGACAGTGGACACATGAGAATTGAGCTTTGCCTCGCCCTTCTGAGGAGACATCATCACATCTCAGACTGAACCTGATTCTCCTGCTATTTCTAGACAAAGAACAATGTCTGTTTCCTAGAGTGACAGTTAACATTTAGAGAGTATATACTATAGCCAGGGTCACTCTAAGTGTTTTACATGCCTCATCTCATTTAGTCTTCACAGCCCTGTTATTATTAGTCCTATTTAACTGACACACAGAGTGATGAAGTGATTTCAAGATCACACTGGTAGTCCTGTTAATTGGTGGTACCAGGATTCAACCATAGGCAGTCTGAAGCCAGAGACCCGCACAACAATTAATGGCCTCAGGAATTCACGTATTTCTGATACATCTAGAGTCTGGTATGGGAGACAGGGTGGACTGTTGCTCTAGACTCAATGTGACAGGATACACAAAAGATCTTAGGTAAAAAGTACACTGGTTGACAGGCTCCTGGCATTAACTAGGAAAGCTTGGCTGTTGATAACTGTATTCCTGATCCATCACTGTCCCCTGGTGGTTTTCCTGGGAAACTCACAGGCCAAAGAAATCCAAGGGTCTAGTGAAATTAGTGGGATGAAAAGAACTGGATCAAATCAATTACTTGCCCACAAGCACTTGGTATGAATGTTCCCTCCTTTTGCCCTAACAATGGATGACCTGAGGTCCATGTTACTCAACTCAATTGTGAATGGGGTTGTAATCCCTGTGCCACCTAAGAGCTGACTGCTAGTATACTGACTCAAAATAGGTGGCAGGTGGCAAAATATATGCCCATGATTATTCTTGTTCTTTAAGAATAGGAAACTCCAAGATTTAACTAATTTCGCCACTACTTGCTACAACTTCACATTTCATTTTTAAGTTTCTAGGCTTTCTTCACGGCAGAGGGTTCCCAAAAGATCACCATGCCTCATCCTAACCTGTAATCCCTAACCCCTACCTGCCCTCCCCACCAAATTCAGTTCCTTCAACTTTTCAGGCATTATTATTCAACTAGGTGATTTCTACTTTCACTGCTTCTTTCAAGCATGCTTGGTGGTATAAGATTGTGTCAAACAAAGCAAAACAAAGGCAATTTATATAAAATAGATATGGTCTTACTGGACAAAAAGGAGGAAAAAGAGTTTCTGAAAAAGTCGTGTCTTCAGCGCACTCTGGGACCATGGAACTGGGGGTCTGCCTGCCTTGGTTTTAGCAGAACATACTCTGAAAGGAGCAGGAGGAGACCACAGCCCACATGCAGAAGACAAGACAAACGAGTTTTTATTTATTCAAGGGTACATTTCCAGGTGTAGAAAGAGGCCACAAGTTAATATTGCTAAAAAAAAATTAAACATCTGCTAACCAAGTCTGCATTTAATGAAAACCACCTAAGACAGAAAAAGAGACATGAGACAACCACTGAGAACCAGCCACCCGGAGCTGAGTTTCTGCCACAGAGCACCTCCTCTTCAACGAATCACTGGATACCATTGGAGAGCAAGTCACTGTTGTTGAAGCAGCAGAGCTGGAGGCGCTGTCAAGAGTCAGCAGACTCGTTGGCCAGATGCACCGAACTCAATGAGGCACTTAGAGATGAGAAACCTGTGGATGTAATGTCCCAGCTCAGTGGAAGTGGTTTGGAACCTTTCATCCACTGTGAGGGCAATAACCCTAGGGCAAGTTATCAGACATTCCCAAGCAACCTCCTTCAGGTCCTGTCTGGCTGGACCTTCCTTATTCCAACAGAAAAAAAAACCAATGAAGACAGTTAAATCAGTCCCTACAGTCTCACTCTCTCTTCTTTCCTTCGACCTTTTTTTTTTAACAAAGGATATTACAAAGGCAACAGTTCTGAGTTCTCAGGAAATAGGTCCTTAGATGCTTTTAGAGGTTGAGAGGCATAAAACAGCAGTCTTGAAATTCCTTTTATCTTATGGCACTGATTTAGTTTCAGTCTGATTTCTCCTCCACTTCTTTCTTCCCTCCACCCATGCCCTCTCACCCCCAAATAGACTTACGATCTGTACTGGGATTTCCCAGCAGAAGAGACTTTGGTTTTTGTCATCTTGAAGTTGCCACTCCACCACCAATTTTATCTGGAGAAAGAGAAAAATAACTGAGAAAAATGAAATAGGACCTGACCTCTATCCATAATTGGCTTAACTATGAATCCTGGAGGTACAGTAGCAAACTTCCTAACTCCTCATACTTCTTTTTTTTCTTCTTTTATTATACTTTAAGTTCTAGGGTACATGTGCACAACGTGCAGATTTGTTACATATGTATACATGTGCCATGTTGGTGTGCTGCACCCATTAACTCGTCATTTACATTAGGTATATCTCTAATGCTGTCCCTCCCCCCACCCCCTCCCCACAATAGGAGCCAGTGTGTGATGCTCCCCTTCTTGTGTCCAAGTGTTCTCATTGTTCAATTCCCACCTATGAGTGAGAACATGCGGTATTTGGTTTCCTGTTCTTGCGATAGTTTGCTGAGAATGATGGTTTCCAGCTGCATCCATGTCCCTACAAAGGACTCGAACTCATCCTTTTTTACTTTTTTTCTTAAATCACGAGGGCTGCTTAGCATGTGGGCACAGTTTATGGCCTTAAGAGAGTGAACTAAGTTATACTTGTGATTTGATGCTAGCAGCACCACATACTAACTTGGTTAATTTATCAAATGTAATTTCTAAAGCATTCTTTTCTCTCTTAGATCAATGGCACATAAATGAAGTGATATGGCTTGGTTATTTGTCCCTTTGAAATTTCATGTTGAAATGTGACCTCCAATGTTGGAGGTGGGCCTAGTGGAGGTATTAGATCATGGAGGAAGATCCCTCATGAATGGCTTAGCACCATCCCCTTGGTGATGAGTGAGTTCTCACTAATTTCACACGAGATCTGGCTGTTTAAAAGAGTCTGGGACCTCCCCCTTCTCTTTCTTGCTCCTGTGCTGGCCATGTGACACGCTGGCTCCCCTTTGCCTTCTGTCATAACAGTAAGCTTCCTGAAGCCTCATCAGAAGCAGGTGCTGGCACTATGCTTCATGTACAGCTTGCCGAACCGTGAGCTGATCAAACCTCTTTTCAAGTTACCCAGTCTTAGGTATTCCTTTATAACAATACAAATGGACTAACACATGAAGGCTTATATGAATAATTTCACATTTAAGCAATTTCTCATGTATTTGGCAATCTGATCCAGCTTTTTCTTAATGTAACCATGAAGAGCAGAGAGTAAAAAAAAATTTAGATTCTTAAGTATAAGGAAACATTCTTGTTAGCTAGAAATGGAAATGTCAAAGTGCAAAGGATGGCCCAGAGAAGTCTGTAGCTGTATGAATAATTTCAAGGATGACAACCTTTTGTAGCAATATACTTTCAGTTAACGCCCTTAATCTGCTTTCTAATAATGTACTTCATCAGAAATCCCTGCCTTGACTTGTTACACTCATATCATGTGCGCAGTCCCTTCCAATTCTTAATAACTCACTCACACTTTGCAGGTCCTTTCTTATATGGACATTGGCTTACTTGTCACTTGTTACTACCTCTCTTTTGTACTCTAATGTTTCTTTGCAATGGAACATGTGAGTGGAAATGATATTTAGGTTCTTGGAACTTGCTTTGTGAGTTTTTCCAGACTAGTATACATTAACTACTGCTTCATTTAGTGCTTAAACAGTTTGAGCTATTTTTCAAATTAAATGTAACTCATTTAACAGACAATAACTACCATATATTAAGTACCTACTATGTATCAGGCTCTGACTAGTCACTGCATACGTAACTGAGGTTCAAACATGCCCATGGTTATATGGATACTCTGCAAATTCATCTACTAATCTGTCCTTGACCTCTAGGGTCTCCAATAGCCCTTAAGCACAGACACCCTATATTTGAGTCTCTTTAGAATGTTCTTTAATTACTTACCTTTCCTAGAAAATAAATGGCCAGATATTGCTCCTGAGTTCTACTTGATTTCCTTTCAAGAAATGCGGCTCTTTTTCTTCATGGAAAAAGGCCATCCCTCCATTTCCTCCATTCTTATCAAGATACAGATCTTTAATGCAGGTCCACTGCAGCAGGATCTACCTTACGAGTGCTTGGTAGAAAAAGAGGTAGGTGCAGCAGGGATGGGTCGGAGGTGAAGGGGGGGATTGGAGGGGAGAAAGGAGAGTGGAAAAAGCTACCTCTCTGCTATGAAGCTAACAAACTACTACTCTCTTGTTTTGTTAAGAGATTAATGGATAAAGCAGGATTTTCTCATGACAATGTTAAGACAACTTGGATCTTTAACTATTTGGTACCTGGCTAAAATCTTTTAATATTGCACAGGCTTTGGAGTTATAAGACCCAGCTAGAAACCTGGGCTGTACTACTTCTTAGTGGAGTGAACTCTGTTCATATTGCATAACGTCAGAGGCTCAAATTTCTTCAGCTGTAAAATAGAGATAAGATCACCTCTACATAGGATGGTCATGAGAACCAAGTGAAATATTGTATATAAAAATGGCATCAGCCATTGCCATGTGGAGCTGAAGCAGGAGCCACAGCTGGGAGGAGGGAGGAGGGAGGAGGGAGGACGAGCTGCTGGACCAGGGGAGTCGTCAGTATTTAAACAGATCACATCATGGGTGAGTACAAGTTAGTGGTCCTTGGTTCAGGAGGTGTTGGGAAGTCTGCTCTGATGGTTCAGTTTGTTCAGGGAATTTTTGTTGAAAAATATGACCCAATGATAGAAGATTCCTACAGAAAGCAAGTTGAAGTTGATTGCCAACAGTGTATGCTTAAAATCCTAGATACTGCAGGGATAGGGCAATTTACAGCAATGAGGGATTTGTATATGAAGAATGGCCAAGGTTTTGCACTAGTATATTCAGTCCACGTTTGACTTACAGGACCTGAGGGAACAGATTTTACTGGTTAAGGACACAGAAGATGTTCCAATGATTTTGGTTGGCAATAAATGTGATCTGGAAGATGAGTGAGTAGTTGGCAAAGAACAGGGACAGAATTGAGCATGACAGTGATGGAACTGTGCCATTTTAGAATATTCTGCAAAGTCAAAGGTCAATGTTAATGAAATACTTTATGACCTGGTCAGACAGATAAATAGAAAAACACCATTGGAAAAGAAAAGGCCTAAAAAGAAATCATGCCTGCTGCTCTAGGCCCATAGTCAGCAGCAGCTCTTAGCTAGGTTACAAGAATGAAGAACTATTGCCTAATTGGAAAGTGCCAGCATTCCAGACTTCAAAAAATAAATCTGAAGAGGCTTCTCTTGTTTTATACATTATGTGAAGAATTTAGATCTTATATTGGTTTGCACAAGTTCCCTGGAGAAAAAAATTGCTCTGTGTATATCTCTTGGAAAATAAGACATAACAGATGTGAAAATATACTTGACTCCAATATGATTATACAAAAGACCATGGATGCATTTCAAATGTTAGATATTGCTACTATAATCAAATGATTTCATATTGACCTTTTTATCATGATTCCTCCCTATGAAGCACTAAAAAGTTGAACATCATACTTTGTAATGATATTGATTATGAAATGTCCCTTTTACCTCATTGCAGTAGATAACTTTTTGAGTCATTGACTTCATTTTGTATTTTAAAAATTATGGAATATCCTCTGTCATTATATTCTAATTAAAATTGTACATAGTGCTTTGGAAAAAAATGGGTCTTTTATAGGAAAAACACTGGGATAACTGATTTCTATGGCTTTCAAAGCTAAAATATACAATGTACTAAACCAACTTTAATATTGCTTCTTGTGTTTTACTGTCAGATTAAATTACAGCTTTTATGTATGATTAAATTTTAGTACATTAAAAAACAAATGGCATCATTAGGTCCAGACTAACCATCAGGTCATAGTGAAAGAATGAAGAGGCACAGAGAAAAAGATTTGCCCTACCTCCTGACACCTAACACTCCCACCTATCTCCTTTCCCTCGGGCTTCCGCTTCTTCATCATAGAGATAAAGGGCCCTTTACCCGCATCTCTGCTTCTTGCCCGCTGCCCTCAGAACTCTAATCCAGTCTCAAGGCCTCCCATGTCCTCAATAATGGTATAACTTACAGAGGGATATTCGCTTTTCACTGGTAGTTTATTCAGGTAGCTATAGGTCTTGTCTTTTTGGATGGGACAGTTAATTCCACTTTTACAACCATCAGGCTCAGGAATGGGAAAGGGAACTGGGACGCCCATCAGGATGCCATGCACCACGGCCTTGCTGCTTTTAGACTGAATATCTAAGAGGAAAAAAGAGAATCAGATGGCGAAGAAAACAACCTATTTTCAAACTCTAAATCAAAAATTCAGAAATAATCCCAAGTAACAGCATTCCTAGGGTCTATTTCTCTTGGCAGTGGTGCTTGGTACTAGCACAGTGCAAGCATTCACTCCAAACATAATTATGCAAAACAAAAGCAATCAGCAGAAGTTTTCTTTGCTCTTAACCTCGCTCTTCATGGCCCTTCATAGTTTCTTAGGAGAATCAGAGATACCTAGATAAATAACCTTATCTAACGAGGCAACTGATTTTTGGCAGTAAACTTTCTGTTTGCTATTTATATCAGCTTCTGTCCAAGTATATTGTGTGTCTTAAATGTCATGGTCTGTAACAACAGTGAAAGAGGTAACCCTTTAGTGGGGTAAGATTAGGCTGGATCACGGTAACTCACACCTGTAATCCCAGCACTTTGGGAGGCTGAGGCAGGTGGATCATCTGAGGTCAGGAGTTTGAGACCAGCCTGGCCAACATGGAGAAACCCTGTCTCTACTAAAAATACAAAAATTAGCCGGGCGTGGTGGCGTACACCTGTCATCCCAGCTACTCAGGAGGCTGAGGCAGGAGAATCGCTTGAGCCCAGGAGGCGGAGGTTGCAGTGTGCCAAGATCGCACCACTGCACTCCAGCCTGGGTGACAGAGCAAGACTCTGTCTAAAAAAAAAAAAAAGGGAAAGAAATTGGGTAAGATTAGAAAGACATGCATTTCTTGATAAACTTTACCCTCCACATCACAAGCTAGCCAGGAGGAATAAAGTTATTACAAAATTAGGGCAATCAGACTTATGAGTTATTACGGTATTTTGGAGACCCAGAAAATTGGTTCTGTTTCTTTCTGTCTGGGTTGGGGATGACTTGTTCAGAAGGCTTTTTTTTTTTAGGTTTGGAGCAATAGAGAGGCCAGGGTATAGTCCAGAGAGGAGACAGGGAGCTAGTACTTAGAGCTGTCTTTAGGCTTATGAACAAAAGATGACAGGAACTTTGAGGTTACTTATTAGACTGTCTAGTCTAGCTTCCCAGGATAGAAAATGAGGAAGGAATTCAAGGAACATGCCCTGCTTAGCAATAAAAGATTTTAATTTGTCTAGATTCTTAAAAATCTCAATGTGATGTGGTACAAGAAAGCAACAAGTTCCAATGACATTTCTTGAATATTATTGGAGAAGAAAGCTCAGATTTCTTGGCTGTTTCTTGGGTTCCCAGTGGGTTCCCTAAATCTTAAGGAGGCTGTTAAGTATTAGTTGCACCTTTATTTTCAGGTGGGATGTAGACTTAATAGCTGAAAGGCATTACTGCTTAAAATAACACTTCGGAGGAGTTCCAAAGCTTGAAGAATTGGGGTCCATACTAATACTCTGCAGTCTGTAGCTAAACACAGCTGACATTCCCATCAAAGCCTGCGACGCAATATGGGCCAAGACAGGACAAGAAAAGTCAAGCTGTCTTCTCTAACCTGTGAACACATGGACATCTCCCTGTTTGCTTAAAGGGAGTCTAGGAGCCATGGACCTTGCATGAGAAGGGTGTCCAAGGGCACAGTGAACCCTAGCTTTGCACAAGGTGCAAAAGGAGTCATAAAATTCATGACTGCCAATTCCCTCCCCTCCATTCCCATGCTCATTCCAACACCTGATATTTATGTTATGCTTTAACATAAATTTGAGGTAAGAGCCACTTTTACGCACTGCTGGTAAAGGTGACATTGACGCTGTAAGACTGTCCTTTGCTCAGTTGGCAGGGCTGGGTGGGGCACGGGCTCACATTCACTTCCTTTATAACTCCATCCACAGAACCTGCAAAAGAAAAATGAATTGGAATAGGAGAAGAGGAGAAATAAGCCAGTTAGGCTGCCCACCACCTAATGGGAAGGTGCTCTGCTCTCCCATTTAGGGTCAACTCATTCTCCTCGGACTGTTTCCCAGGATGGAATCTTTAAGAATAATGCCCAGTTAGAAGTCAGAATCTTGATTCACCTTGCAGATAAAATCATAGCCTCTAATTCAGATGATAAGAAACTAGTTGGTTTTTTGACCAAGAGAAAGTTAATATTTGTCAAACTAAATAATATCAAGACCATATCCATAAATGATCATAGCAAAGGGATTAAACTTCAATCAGCGAAATTCCAAACTTTCCTAGAGTCTTGTCTTGCATTCTCAATGGTAAAGGTCACAGTTTAAACTTAAACCTTGAAGACGTTTGCTTCACCCTTCCTTTGGATTAAAATATTCTTATTTTCCCTTTCTTTTTCTAGCATATAGATTAGCAAGTACATTTGATGAAAGTTGTTCACTACAGGAAAAACTGCATTTTTTTTCTTTTTTTTGAGATGGAGTCTTGCTCTGTCACCAGACTGGAATGCAGTGGCACAATCTCAGCTCACTGTACCCTC
>NW_012102343.1:947423-1001173 GCF_000951045.1 Mandrillus leucophaeus
TTTTTTTTGGTTTGGTTTGTTTTTTTGTTCTTTTTTTGAGACAGGGTCTCACTCTGTCACCCAGGCTGGATGCAATGGCATGATCTCAGCTCACTGCAGCCTCAACCTTCCCAGGCTCAAGTGATCCTCCTACCTCATCCTCCTGAGCAGCTGGAACAATAGGCATGCACCACCACACCCGGCTAATTTTTGTGTTTTGTAGAGACAGGGTTTCACCATGTTGCCCAGGCTGGTCTCAAACTCCTGGGCTCAAGCAATTTGCCCACTTTGGCCTCCCAAAGTCCTGGGATTACAGGCATGAGCCACCGCACACAGCCAAAATGGTACTTTATGCAGAAACAGCTAGAAAGCAAATGTAGAGCCTGAAACTCCAAGGAGGAAGATCAGAAAATGAATTACACCATCTTTCTACCCCAAGTTCTACATGAACAAACACTGATTGAGGAAGTCTGTTATTATTGCTTGGAAAGTCTGCCAGATCCCAGAACAGACTGAACCTTTCTTGAATCTGGTTTGAAGAGTTTTTAGTTTCTGAATCATTCATTTTTGGACCCTATGGAAATTGTACCTTGAGTAGCAAGGATGAAGGAAAGCAGAGGCATCTAAAGAAAACATCTCACAACAATGGGATTTATCATCCTTGGTTTAGGGGTTAGAAACCAGAAGAGCAAAGATTACTGAGACTTGTCCAAGGTCACATTGCCTGGAAGGGGCAGATTCAAGACTCAATGGGTGGATGTGACTTGGAAGCCCTTGTCACCTGAACCTGAAGGAAGCTTTAAATATGTAGCCATGGTGACGAATGGAAGGACACCCCAAGGAAATTCGCATCTGATAACTACTTGAGGACTCTGGATGAAGGTCCAGCTCAAACTCAACTCTTCAGGTTTCTTAATTCAGCATCACCTTTTTGCCCCTCACCATGATTCTCTTTCTATCGTAGAGGTTCAACCCCTATATTCTATGTGATTTTCAGTGATGAAGTACCTTCTATCCACATTTTGTACCCTTTCTCCTAAACTCCTGGTAAATCCTTTGCCCAGTATTTTGTCTTCTTGGAATCCCTTCATTCTTTCACCCCAACTTGACTTCCTAGAGAAACAAGCAGTACTATTAAAGGTATAGGTAAAACAATAAAAAGTATCAGAATATCAGTCTTGACTTTTAAAATTAGGCTAATTCAAGGCTGGGCATGGTGGCTCATGCCTGTAATCCCAGCACTTTGGGAGGCCAAGGAAGGAGGATCACAAGGTTAGGAGTTCGAGACCAGCCTGACCAACAGTGAAACCTCGTCTCTAATAAAAATACAAAAATTAACCAGGTGTGGTGGTGTGCCCCTGTAGTCCCAGCTACTCAGGAGGCTGAGGCAGGAGAATCGCTTGAACCTGGGAGGCAGAGGTTGCAGTGAGTCGAGATTGTGCCACTGCACTCCAGCCTGGGTGACAGAGCAAGACTACATCTCAAAAAATAAAATAAAATAAGACTGATTCCAGAAGCCTACTCATTTCCAAGTAAGCGGACTATGGAATTTAAGAGGAACTACTACTTAACACTGAACAGAGGAGTGACCTTAAACAGAAGAACCACCTACCATCTCTGAACTAGGAATGACCCTTAAGAGAGGAACCACCTCCCACTTCTGAATTGGGAACTGTACCATTTTCACTGCACTTCTGCAGTTTCTTCAATGATTTAGTCCTGTTCTTTAAGGCCCACTTATGAGTCATGAAATATTTTGGCTCCAAAAACAACATGAAGTACCTTAAATCTTGACTAAGGTTGTTAAGATCTGGATTTTTTCCAAGAATCAAGGGGATGAAGAGGAGTACAGAGGTTAAGGTCTTTATAGTTTCAATACAAGCTTAGACACAAGTTAAACTTAACTCCAAATAGCACTGACTCACACAGCCAAGATGGCAGAAGTGCCAGCTGCATTAAAGAAGAATACTGCTACCTGAGTCTGGGTTTCATTTCCTCTGAAATATTAACTTGGCCTAGGTCTATATAGCTGCTGGGAATGATACACTTGCAAATACTGCATATGTTGAAAACATAAGGGTGAGACGTAAGAAGGTACTAGAAAGAGTCAGATATAGGATTTATCCCTGGAAATCCTCAAAACAAATAGAAGTTTTTCAAAATTAAAAAGTTTAAAAAAAGAAATAGGATTCATCTGACTTGCCCATGTTGTTTCTAAGTAGTTTCAAAAACTGATTTTAAGCACACATCTGCAATCTACAGATGTATACTCGATTGTGGGAACCTGTGTTCTTAAAATAAGAGTGTATGTGTGTGTGTGTGTGTGTGTGTGTATTTTAATCTCAGTCTAACCAAGGACAAAAGTACTTGTATACAATAAATGCTTGACCAAAAAAGGTTTAAATAAAGTCTTTAAAAATTGCATTTCCTCCTGCCCCAGAGACTTGGCAGTTGAATGGGAGGGCATGCAAGTGAACTGCCTGGTAATGGTGCCTGTAACAGGGTAAGTTAAGTTCTGCCATTCAGCCATCATTGCTGAGAGGCAGACTCTGATGCCTGGGTTTGAAATCTCTCTATCTCTGCTACTCACTGTATAGCCCCAAGGCAAGATACTTAACCTCTCTAGGGATAATACAGTAGCTAAGTTAACACAAATACAGATCTTAGGTAAGTGTTTGGAACATAGTGATACATATATTTACTATTATTATCATATCTGGATTTAGTTCATGAGTTTAATCTAGAATAGCTGCTCCTGGGTAGGTTAGCAAGTTCCCTTCTGACAGAAAAGCTGGGCCTCTTACCTCAAATATACTTCATGGATAGAAATTATGTTTCTAGCCAATAGGATGGACTCTTTCTGTCTCAAAAGTAGAATGCATGAAGACAGAGGCAAACTGCAGGTTGAGAGTACATTATCTGCTATGCAGTCAGTCACCAGATTAGCTCAATACTATAAAAGTATGATATGAACTGAGAAATCTAAGTAGATGTTCTTTGCTGCCTGTACCTGCCGTTGGGTGGAACAGTCTCTTTAACTCTATCATCACATTGACCAACACTGCTCCAGTTAGGTTGGTAAATAGTACCTTGCAGTCCTTTACCCCTCAGCTTGCTTCTCCATCATAGCAAAGTTCTCAAACTGCACACATTATTAAGCATCCAAAGCAGTTGGAGAAGCACTCTCTTCCACTCCAACCCATTTTCGGTGAACAGGGGGAAAAAAAATCCTGAACTTCAATCAACACTCTATTGAAAATCAATGTTAATGTTACGACTTTCAATGTCCAGCTTCCACCTGCTTCTTTCAAGGCTGAGTCACATAATCTAGTAGGAAGTAAGTAAAGGGTAGTACTTATAGCTCTTTCATCCAGTTTTCTGATGACAAGAGGTTCTCAGACTTCCAGTATCAATAGAAGAAACTCCTCAGTTCTAACCAGCAAACATTACAAAACTAGTTTGCTTGGCCCCCTTTCTCACTTGAGGAAATTCCACGCCAGGCAAGGTGGGTGTAGAGTGGAACACAAACCTTTTGATGTGGGCACTGAAGTCTTTATATCATATTTCCCAATTCAAAAGTAAATTAAAAATCTGTAACTGAAACCCTTCTTCCCTTTAAAAACTTCTTCCCATAGGTGTACTCCTGAAGGGGTGGCCTGCCACTCTACACCTGTGGGCGTTTCTTGTTAGGTGGAAAGAGACTTGAGAAAAGAAACGAGACACGGAGAAGGTCAGCAGTAAGACATGTAAATAAAGATCTCTGTGACATAAGTTTAAGGAAAAGTGCTGTGCCTTGATATGCATATGTAAATATCTCCATAAACCTTTTTAGTGCATAAAGAGCAGCATTGCGCTAGCAAGTCCCACCTTTCGCCCTAAGGCGGTTTTCTCCTTTCTCACCAAACAGAACGTGGATTTTACACCGAGATGTTCCATTGCCCAGGGACGGGCAGGAGACAGATGCTTTTCTCTATCTCAACTGCCAAGAGGCCTTCTTTCCTCTTATACTAGTGCTCCTCAGCACAGACCCTTCACGGGTGTCAGGCTAGGGGACGATCAGGTCTTTCCCTTCCCATGAGGCCATAGTTCAGACTATCACATGAGGAGAAACCTTGGACAATACCTAGCTTTCCTAGGCAGAGGTCCCTTTGGCAGTGTACGTGTCCCTGGGTACTTGAGATTAAGAGGATGGTGATGACTTTTAACCAGCAAGCTGCCTTCAGGCACCTTTTTAACAAACCACACCCTGCACAGCCCAAAATTCTTTAAACCTTGAGTCACCACAGCACATGTCTCTTGCAAGGACAAGGTTGGGGGTAGGGTCACAGATTAACAGCATCTCAAATACAGAACAAGATGGAGTCTCTTATGTCTACTTCTTTCTATATAGACACAGTAACGGTCTGATATCTTTCTTTTCCCCACATACTCCTGCTTTTTCAAATAAGTAGAATAATTTCTGGATTTATTTCCCTTCTTTTTTTGGAAACCCAAAGTGGCTCACAAAGACCCACTGTTTCCTACCACTTACTGGGTGTGAGATCTTGGGCAAGTTACTCTATGTGCTTAACTTTCCTCATCTGTAAGACAGCTTGTGAGGATGGAATGAGTTATTTTATTTTATTTTATTGAGACAGAGTCTCGCTGTGTCACCAGGCTGGAGTGCAGTGGCATCATCTTGGCTCACTGGAACCTCCACCTCTGGGGTTCAAGCGATTCTCCTGCCTCAGTCTCCGGAGTAGCTGGGACTACAGGTGCACGCTACCACACCCAGCTAATTTTTGTATTTTTAGTACAGATGGGGTTTCACCATGTCGGCCAGGATGCTCTCAATCTCTTGACCTCATGATCCGTCCGCCTCGGCCTCCCAAAGTGCTGGGATTACAGGCGTGAGCCACCATGCCTGGCTGGAATGAATTATTAAAATTAATAGTGTCTTCATCCAAACGCAGGCTACTAAGTTTAATGGAGGGAAAGGCAGTAATTTGAAGCAATAATAGCTTTCAAGTGCCAGTCTCCTAAATCAATGGAATAGCATTTAAGTGTTAATCAGCCAGCAGTCTAATCCTTAATCAATCCTGTCCCCTAATCCTCAACTTTGCTTTTGTCAACATGAATTTTTATGACATAGGGGAAAAAGTATTCCATCTATGTTTTCAACACATTTCATTGAGCAGTTACTATTACCTGGGCACTGGATGTAAAGCAGCACACTTATGAAACCACCCTTGCAAAAATCCTTAGGCAATTATGTCAGTGAAAGAGATGAGAACTCACCTATCCCATCTTCCTTCTAACCTCTAAACTGTTCATTCCTGGATGTAGGCTGAACTAGTCTTGGAGAGGAATTTATAATTTAAACTCTGAAACGAAATGGATAATAGCCCTTTCCTGAAAAACCCCTTCTTGCCTGGGGAGCAGTCTGCCTTTGTAGGACTAACAAATCAGCTACGAGTTTAGATATCACAGTTTAGGGGCCACGCAGCCTCTGGCTGCAAGAGTCTGAACCTCCCCAAATTGCTCATGGTAATAATATCACTATTGTAAAACCTAAGGTCAGTAGCTTGAGATATTCTGCAGATCCTGCATTCCGATGCAGCAAATGACACCACCCAGAGGTCAGCAAGAACTCACTTCGACCCCCTATGATTTTATCTTCAATCTGACCAATCAGCACTCCCCACTTTCCGAGCCCATACCAGCCAAATTATCCTTAAAAACTCTGATCCCCGAGTGCTGGAAACTGATTTGAGTAACAATAAAACCCAGATCTGAATGCTGGGAGACTGATTTGAGTAACAATAAAACCCCGGTCTCCCGCACAGCCAGCTCTGCGTGAAATACTCTTTTCGCCATTGCAAATCCCATCTTGATAAATCCGCTCTGTCTAGGCAGTGGGCAAGGTGAACCCATTGGCCGGTTACACTTAACCCTAGTTCCCTATTCTGCTGCGTGACTTTAGGTAGGCTACCCAACATCCCTGGAATTCAATGATTGATTATACGATCTCCGTGCTTCCTTTCCACTCACAGATCTTACAAAATCAGTTTCATGCCTCTTTCATTGACAGTTGTATCCCTCTACCTCCACCTCTGAACAAATTTGCTCGAGTTCTGTTCCGACAATTCTATAGACTCGACTCAATGAAGGCACTCAGAATTTCCACCACCTGTTGTATTTTCCAACAAAGATTGCAACCACAGCGGCGAGAGGGAGTTATGTGTCACAAGCTGTGGTTAGAGACACAATGAGATTTATACAAGAAAAAACTGATTAAGAATCACAAGATACCAAAGGCCAAAGGAAGTCCTATTTGTAACAATAAATGATGAAAAAGGGGAATTGACTTTTGACTTGTCAGCAAAAAGGAAATTAAAAGAAAAGCAAAGGGAGCTGGAAGGGGGAGGGCGGGATTCCAAGATAAAGCATAAATAAAAAGAAGTTCTGTGCTCCACCCCTCCACCAGCGCTGGATACAGCCCTTCTGTTGTCAGCCCTACAAACTTTAGGAAACTTCAGCAAAAGGCCCACCTCCTGGAGTTCCTAGGAACCCCAAAACATGCGTTCTAAGAAAAAGACAAAGTTGTGTGCGATCGGGTTTCCTGGAGGCCGGCGCCTTCTCCCCGACCCAGCCCACTCCAGTTAGGGTCCAAGGCTCAGCCTGGCTGCCCGAGGGATCCGCCCAGCCCAGCCCCAGGGGTCTCAGCGCAGGGATCCAGCGGGGGCTTCCGCAGAGGGCGCGGGAACCTTGGGCGGGCCGCGGGCTCACCGCAGTCCTTGAACTGCACGGGTTCGGCCTGGGCGGCGGTGCTGAGCGCCAGGAGCAGGAATGTAGCAGCCAGGAAACGCATCGTGGATAACGAAGTTCCAAGCTCTGGAAAGAAGCGGCGGCCGCCCGCGGTCACAAGACAAACCTGTGGGGGCGGGCCCGGGGAGGAGCCCAGTCAGGCGACCTGTCACCAGTAACCACGGCCGAGGCCCGCCCGCGCCCCGCCCCCGGCTCCGGGAGCCAACTCCAGCTCTCTCGGGCCCAGAAGCCTGCAGTCTCCGCCCATGCCGTCCCCTCAGAGGCCTGACCCGCCCAGACCCACCTCCGCCCCGCCCCACCTTACTCCTCCTCGCCCCGTTCCTTCCCTTTAGAGCACCTCCCCGGCTTCATGGGTGCGTCCCCGCGGCTGCCGTCGGGAGCATTTCTAGCCAATCAGGCACCTTCTCCTCCCTCACTACCCAATAGGTATGTTGGGGGCGGGGCCTCCGTGAGGGCCCGGCCTCCTGTTCGTTCTCCCTGCCTCCCGAGGCTCAGGGCGAGAAACGGGGGAGACGCGCGGGGCGGAGCTTGTGGAGGAAGATGGCTGCCGCCCGGGGGTTGTCCCTAACGGCCGCGACGCAGAGAGCGGTCACTCCCTGGCCAAGGGGCAGGTATCAAGACTAGAAAGGCACCTGGAAAGGGTGTTTGGTTCTGCGCCTCTAGAACAAATGGGAAACCAAGGCCTGTGGGGGAGGTGAGGGTTTGGTGGGAGGCCGTCCAGGTGGGGGTCACCAGGTTTAGCGTGAGGCGCTCCAGGTCAAGGGTTGTCAGGTGCCCCTTCTGCCCCCGGGCTTACCCTCCCTTGCGCGCAGGCTCCTCGCGGCCTCCCTGGGACTCCAGGCGCGTCGGGAAGCGTCGTCCTCCAGCCCCGAAGCCGGCGAAGGGCAGATCCGCCTCACGGACAGCTGCGTCCAGGTAGAAGGCCGGACGCGGGGCGCGGTACCCAGGCGATTGGCGGGAGCAGCGGGAACTGCTCTTCACTCAGCCCTTTAACTCCCGTTGCCCGCTATTCCTGATCCCCCTTCCTGCATTTCAGAGGCTTCTGGAAATCACCGAGGGGTCAGAGTTCCTCAGGCTGCAGGTGGAGGGAGGTGGATGCTCCGGATTCCAATACAAATTTTCACTGGATACAGTTATCAACCCCGACGACAGGCAAGGAGGAAGGGATGGGTTCCCAAAGGAGGTACAGGAGGGATAAAAGTGTGTATAGTTTAAGGTGCACTTTTATTCCAAATTTAAAGGGTTTACTTGGGATGGTTAACACCGCCCGTCTCACAGTGAGGATGCCGTGAAGGTTTGTTGTCCTGAATCAAAATAACTAAGTTATAGGAGCAAAATTGGCCTGCCCAGGTCCATTGGGTAGTCGGTAGAAAGTCAGGCCGGATTAGATTCCAGGCTTAAGTCCCTAAACTTTTCGCAGTATTTATTCCATTGAATCATTTTTGCCTAAAAGAAAATCAGCACGTGTTAAAGGTAATCGGGAAGCTCCCTCTGTACTTTAGAAAACAGACGGTGTGCACCTCTGGGCTCAGGGAGTGTCTTTTTTGTGTTTGAGATACTCGTTAATACTTTCCTCCTGTCTTTTCAGGGTATTTGAACAGGGTGGGGCAAGAGTGGTGGTTGACTCTGATAGCTTGGCCTTCGTGAAAGGGGCCCAGGTGGACTTCAGCCAAGAACTGATCCGAAGCTCATTTCAAGTGTTGAACAATCCTCAAGCACAGCAAGGCTGCTCCTGTGGGTCTTCCTTCTCTATCAAACTGTGATGCGATGACTGGTGACTCTGAGATTGTCACCAGTTGTACCAATTTGAAGAACCTGGAATTAGTAGAATTCTAGAGGTTTCCTTCTAATCATGTCCCTCTCAATTTTATTTCCCACAGTCCAGGAGTGTTGTGTTTTGCCACTATTATTTTCAGAACGTGAAGACTTTGGCTTAATTTTTCCCTCCAACTCCCCTCAGTGCTAAGGCTGAGCCTCCAGATGCTGTTACCTCAGATTTAATCACTGGTTGAAACTCCGTATAATCTGTAGAGCTTCCATGGCTCTAAAATTTGGAATTAAATTATCTGGCCTTAAGAGCTGCTTGTATATATGTGGATAGCTATGTATAAAAGCTTCATTTTAAAGAAAGTTCTTATTGTGTTGTGGATCAGGATCACAGGTCGGGTAGCTTGGACACCGTTATTAGAGGATAAGAAAAGTAAATGAAATGTTCTCTTTTTCATTTCACCCTGCCAGTATGTGCCACTTTTCTTTATTGTCTATGCAGCCCATTCGACACTTCCTATTTGATGGGACAGATACATTTTACTCTCATACTCGTGGATCTGCTAGGAGTCATAAAACCAAGAGCCCATTGCCCAGAAAACTTGGACCAAACCCTCACTGATACTGAATTGTTTCAAAAATAGCCTCCCTACTCATAGAGACATTTTAAGATTCTGTGACAATTTAATGACTGAATCTTTTTAGGATATGTTGCTTCACCTGCCTTCTGTTGTAAAATGGCTCTGGTCTCATGCACAGCAAGAAGTGATCTCTTTATCGTTATAGGTAATAGATTCTTAGGAACCTTTTTTAGATTGGATTGCCAGATGAAATGTAGGATGCCCAGTTAAATTTGAATTTCAGGTAATTAATTTTTTAGTATGCCTATGTCTCAAATATTGCATATACTAAAAAATTACTATTTGAAATTCAAAATTAGGCATCCTATATTTTTATTTGCTGATCTTGGCAACTCTAGGGTCACCAAACAGCTTTTAAAATCACAAATTCTAGTGAATTAAAGTACTTGTGTAGGTGTGGCACTTAAATAGGATTTGGAGCTTGAAATAATCCTATTCCAGTGCTGCGGAGCTGTGTGGACAGACAGTGAAAGAAAATCCATCACCATCACCGCACCGAATGATTTATTAATACTGATGTTGGAGAAACTACAACCAAGTTGATTCTGGAAGAGCTACTGGTTAAATCCATCTTTTGCTTGGGAGCCTAGAAGTTTGTTACAGCAAAGACTTGCATTTCTGCACTGGATTGGAATTAAGGTCATTTAGTAAGAATTTACTGTTTAAAAAAATGGAAATAGAGTTTAAAAAATATCTGAGACAGAAACTTAGATACATTTCCAGCATGGCAAAACCTAGGAGTTAGAGGAGAGACAGGGACACTCAGAAGCCTGAGTACATTTCTTAGAGCCGATGGAAGGAGGCAGAAAGCAGCATACCATGGGAGCATCTGTGTGCACACATGACCAAGACAGTGCTGCCAGTACCTGCGTCTGATAGGGTTTCAGTTCGGACTACCTGTCCTTTCATCCTCCTTAAAAAGATTTTGCTACATTTTAAACATTAGAATCTATTCTTTAAGAATATTTTTGTGGGTTATTTATTGATTTGGTGGTTTTTAAAATTCTTGAGCAGAAGCAGAATAGCTTTTGTTGCTAAATCAATCGATGAAATTACAGTGGTCCACTAGGCAGAAACAGAGTCCCTTAGAATGCAGAAGCTTATATGTGAGCATCTACTGTTAATGGGAGAATTGGAATTTTATGTTTAGAAAAAGGCAGATTTGGGGCTAGGCATGGTGGCTCACGCCTGTAATCCCAGCACTTTGGGAGGCCAAGGCAGGCGGATCATCTGAGGTCAGGAGTTTGAGACCAGCCTGGGCAACATGGTGAAACCCCATCTCTACTAAAGATACAAAATTTAACTGGGTGGCGGACACCTGTAATCCCAGCTACTCGGGAGACTGAGGCAGGAGAATCACTTGAACCCAGGAGGCAGAGGTTGCAGTGAGCCAAGATTGCACCACTGGACTCCAGCCTAGATGGCAGAGTGAGACTCCATCTCAAACAAACAAAAAAGGCGGATTTGGGAAAAATCATGTTACTTCACACTGAGAAAGCTTCATGGGGAAACCAGAAGTGGCAGCAATAAGTCTCCATTGGAGGGTGGTGACTTAAGAACACAGAGCATGGGGGAATGATAGCATCGGGGCCACTGGGCAGTTTGTTGAGAATAAACAGTATACATGGTAAAATGGGTTTAGGATCTGCTGCAGGCCCTTTCTGACCAGATGTGTCTTCTTGGTGGCCAGTAAAAGTCATTTTCACAAATTTTGCTCACTGCACATTCATTTAGGAAAACTTTGTACTCTTCCAGGTTCAGTTGGAAGATCTTATGCCTTCCCATTCTTTGGAGGGGAGTTGTCAAGGCCTATTTGTTGCAGAATTGGCATTAACTTTTTATGCAAGCCAGTGCTGGGGCATCAGGTAAGAACCAAAGTCAAGGGAGCTCTAAATCTGCTTTATATTGTGAATGAACTTAATGTTGTTTTTCAAAGAGAAGGTCTCTTGGTCAATGCCCAGATCTTATTGTGGTACCATACTTCAGTTATGTGATGACAGTGACCAACGGTATGTAAATTATATGTCCCATCCACTCTTAGTTTTGTTTCTTTTCTTTTTTTTTTTTTTTTTGAGGTAGGGTCTCAATCTGTCTCCTAGGCTGGAGTGCAGAGGTGCAGCCTCTACCTCCCAGGCTCAAACAATCCTCCCACCTCAGCCCCTGCAAGTAGCTAGGACTACAGGCCACACCACCAAGCCCAGCTACTTTTTGAATTTTTTGTAGAGATGGGGTTTCACCATGTTGCACAGGAGTCTCGAACTCCTGGGCTCAAGCAATCCTCCTGCCTCAGCCTCCCAAAGTGCCAGTATTGCAGGTGCAAGCCACCCTGCCTGGCCCACCCATAGTTTCTTGGTATGAGAATGTTGACTGATTATAAGGAGTAGGAGAAAAGAAGTTGGGAAGTAAAAGATTAGGAAGGACTACTAAAGTAGGTGTTCAGGAAGACTCTTCTTTCTATAACTTCTGAGAATCGAGCTCTGTTCTTTTGTCGTTTGTTATAAAGCATTAGAGTGCAGGGGTGGCATTTGGTAGGATCAACCTGGTATAGGGAAGTGGGCAGCGCTGATCATGATGGTACAGAAGCTAATGTGCAGCCGGCTTTGGGCAGGGCCTAACACTGTTCACTGCATGTTTGTCTGAAAGGAAGGAATCTCTTCTATTTTTCTTCATATCTAGCACTGATGTTTATGATTGCTCTTTTAAAATCCATATCTGCCATTCTTCATAAAAATGCCACAGGGCTGCCTAACAGAAATTTGTGTTATGGAATTTTGACATAATTAGCACCTGGCTTTAGTTGTAAATTATAGTCAGATAAATATATAAAGAGAGGGAGCATTTAAGCAATCTGTGGCCAGCAACTGTATTTAAAAATATTTTATTTTTTTTGAATAGGTGATACATATGGTACAAAATTCAAAAGAATACAAAAGGAGATACAGTGAAAAGTCTCCCAATCCTGTACCTATCCACCCTGTCATCCTTCCCACAAACCACCATTGTTTCTAAGAATTTATCCTGCAGATATAATCCCATAAATTAATGTGAAATATGCACAAGAATATTCATTACAGCATTATTTATAGCAAAAGAAAACAATGGAAATGTCTGTCAGTAAGGGACCGATTAAATAAATTAATGGTTTATCCATTCAATGGAATAGTATACAGCTATAAAATGAAATGAGGCAGCTCTACTTGCAAGTATAAAGCCAAAAAAAAAAAAAAAAGCAAAGTGCAGAACAGCATGCATAGTATGCTATTTGTGTTTTAAACAAAGGAAATATGTACACATACATGCAATATCTCAAGGTTGGGCAGGAAGGCGAAGATTGGAGTGTTGTGGGGGCAGTGGGAACAGCAGTTATGAAGGTGTAGTGCCAGCAGGATATATTTGGGGGATGGTAAGAAGTTCTCTGAATGGTGAGGTATAAGGCGAAGTGGCAAGGATGAGGTGAACAGACAACTGCTTCTCTTTCCCCATTCTTTAGACAGACAGTGTTATGTTACACGCTGTTATGCAACCCCCTTTTTCCCTTAATTTGTTTTGGATATCTTTCTTAAGGAATTTACAGCCACCTTTTTTAAGGGTTCCATAGCAATTAATTGTTTCTAATCTTTTGCTATTACAAATGATGCAGTAATAACTTCTTACATGTCATTTTATATCTGGTGAAAATATATCTGAAGGTTAAGTTCCTAGAAGTGGAAATTACTGGATCAAAGAATTAGTGCTTTTATAATTTTGAAGGGCATTGCCATATTGTCCTCTTCAATATGTACTTCTGGCAGCTATTATGAGAGTGCCTATTTCCCACATGCTTGCCAGCTAGGAGTCTTAACAAGCTTTTTGATATTTGCCAATCTGACAGTTTTAAAAAGGATCTCAGTATGATTTTAAGTTGCATTTCTTTTATTATGAGTGAAAGAATATTTTTACATGCGTAAGAGTGATTTAGTTTTGTCTGCTGAAGACATCTCAATTAGTATAGGGACATAGAGCAAATTATTTAAGCTTTCTGTGTCTCAGTTTCCTCACCTGTAAATTGAGAATAAATAGTAAGTAGGATTATTGGATAATTAAATGAAATGTATGTATGGCACTCAGCACAGTGCCTGGCACATGGCAAGCATTCAATAAGTTATGTGATGGCTAATAATCAGAGGAGCAGGTAGGCTAGGGCAGATTAAATTAAGAAAGCAGCATTCACTTCCATGCTCCAGTCACATGGAGCCTTGTTCATTTACATTGCCATTCATCAGAGAAGTGCAAAGTCAGAGCTTTCCTTGTCTTTTAGTAGTAAAGAGTAATTTCCCATTGGAATCTATCATAGGCTATCAGCAGAGCTGGCCAGGGAGTAGGCACAGCTTTGTCTCTAATATTTAGACTTAGCCAACATGGTAAAGAAATTTGATTTGATATGAAATAAAAACAAGAACAGAAGAGACCAGATGTACATTTCTTTATTCCACCATGGTTCTGAACTCCCAGCTAGTTTGGGTTGGTGTGAGTCTCTGCTTGTAAACTCAGAGGAATGCCTGCCATCATTTTCTGAAGGGAAGGGGCAGGGGCTTCTGAGTAGAGGGGAAAAACAATATTGGAAATCTGGCTTCTTCTGAACAAGACCACACTAGAAAATAGACTTTTTACTTTTAGCACATCAAACTGGTTTTCACAAAAGGAGAGCCCAGAAGAGGTTTGTTTCCTGTAAGAAGCAGTGTTTATGTAACAGAGGTCTTTGTAGATGGGTCCTCTGTCCCGTGGCAGCCCTTGCTGCTGGTGCACAAGGGCTATCACTGGGCGGATTTTGAATGTTTACAGCTACTGAATATTTTCTTTAGACATATAAAGCCTTGGCTCCCCTTTCTTATCAACTCCACATATTTTTCATAATGTCCTCTTGCTGCTTTCCCCAGGTCTTTGTTCTTCATTTGTGTCTCTTACACTCAACAAGCTAATATCAGTCTTGCTTCTCTGAGTGAAGGGATCTTCTGCCACTCCTTGGGGTCAGAGAATGGGCTACAGGTTGGAGGTGCGGCAAAATCAGGGCCCAGAACAGATTGGCTGAGTGGTGGTGATGGTTCTTGGGAGGCACTGGAGTCAGTCCCCAAGCTTCCCCAAATCCTTTCTTGCTCCACAGATTTTGAAGGACCTCCCTAGGGCAGATGTAGCCTCTGTCCCAGTTGTGGGATCATCAGGATGATGGTGGATTGTGGCTGGAAAGGGGTGTCTGCAGTGTGAGGCCACAGGGCCTTGCATGCTTGCACAGCTTGGGAGGGTGGATGAGGGCCATCCTTTGTTAAGCATCCAATAGCAAGGCCAGGAAAGGTGGTGGACAAGGCCTCATGCGGTGGCTGAAGCATAAAGTGATTGGTGGTGCTTGAGCCAAGCAAGGGCATGGAGGCAGTGACCGAAGCTTACAGCCAGAGGCTAAGCTGGGAGAGATGAAAGCAGGCAAGGCTGATTGGGAACCTCTGGCCTGATGTCGCAGTGTCTTCCCAGCTAGGAAATCATCCTCAAGGCCCCTGCCTGTGACTGGAGGCCATTTCCAAGTAGTTGCCACACTGACCACTGACTGCTACTCCTTGGCAGTGCAGTGGGGGGGGCCTGCCTCGGCCACATATCCCGGGGAGCAGTGGCAGCGGTAGGAGCCCTCTGTGTTCTCGCAGTAACCGTGGACACAGAGCACAGCAGGCCCGTTCAAGTCATCACACTCATTCACATCTAAGAGGAAACAAAGGAGAGAGCTGTAGGGAGCCCAAGTGCCTCTGCTGGCTGCCTCTACCCCTCTGGTTACTAAGTCCTGGCCCCTGTCCTGGAGTGAAACCCTAAGTGTGACAGCCAGAGGCTGAAGTCACTTCCCAAAACCAAGCAACTCAAGGACAAAGCAGGGGGCAGCAAGCTGATACCATGCCCAAGACCGTGCTCTCTTGTCTTTGCCTTTTGTCTGGGAACCTGCACGGAAGCGGCTTTCTAAAGCACACAATTAGACCTTCCTTTGGTGCTTTCTTCCCTCCCAGCCTGATGCAGAAAGCGCCACTAGGAGGCAGCAGTGGCTCTTGTAGCCTTCCTGAGTTCAGGCGTCTCTGTGGGCAGTGGGCCAGCCTGATTGCTCCATCAGAATTCTACTCACCTACGCAGGCCATGTGGGCCGCATCCAGCTGGAAGCCCTCAAAACAGTCGCAGGTGTAGCCCTCCCGCACGCGCACACAGCGGCCATTCTCACAGCCGTTCAGGATGCCGCACTCCTCTGCCTGAAGCCCTTCGAAGCCGGCTGGGGCCTCTGGGAGGAGGGAATCAGAGAGAGAAGGAGGCTGAGGCCTGTGTCCAGACTCTCCCTAATGCTGGGACCCTCGCCCTCCTGGACAAAGAATGCCCCTGTGGAACTTTGGGGGTGGGGGCAGAAAGGATAATAAAATCTCATGGAAAGATGCTAGAACAAAAGGCAGTACTCTTGGGAAAAAAAAAGTGTGTGTCATTTTAGATGGGGAGAGGTGCTCTGGGCTTTAAATGAGGGCTCCAGGGAGGCTGAGACTTGCTGCTTCCACAGTGCCCGGCTCCTGCTGGGATTCGGTGGGTGGGGGAGTGTGTTGTTACATAGTTTTTGGGTTTGGACGTGGGGATGGGGTGAGGTGTTTTGTTTAAATCTTCACACTGTGTTTTGGGGAGTGGGGAACAATTGGTAGCAGAGGGGTCTCGCTCAACACAAAGCAAAAAGTCGACCAGATCTCCCTAACCCTCTTCACTCTCTAAGCACCCCTTCACCCCATGGAAAATGCCCCACCCTGCCCAGCGGTATGGTCTTAGTTTGATGTGATAGCTTTGCCTATGGTGGATACTGTGTGCATTGCACAGTGCTAGGCCTGACTTCCTCATTAGACTCCAAGGCCTGAGTGTTTGGATCGCACCATTCACAAACCGAGTCATCACAGTAGGCCTTTAAAGTCCTTAGAAAACCTTAATCCACATTTCAGGTCACAAGTGTGAATGCTGGGTGTCCTTAGAGCAGGTTCTTCTGCAGCCTGTAGGTGGCGTGGAGGGAGAAAAAGACTGCAGCGAACAGCTTTCTCTGGCTCTCAGTCCCCACAGGAAGCTTGTAGGTTGGTTGGGATAGGGGCAGTGTCCTGTACCTTTTTGTGTCCCTGTGATAGTTCATGACAGAGTTGTTAGGGTCGGACCTGGGCGTATGTACTTGTCTCGAGCGAGCTGTGAACGGGGACCTCTGGCTTGGTGTGTCTTTCCCCTTGCCAGTCCTCACCCTGCTGGCAATATGACTAGCAGGTGGAGGAGATGGAAGTGAAACAGCTTTGGTGCCCACCTCTTCCCCATTTTTGCAGCAACACAGACCTGGATGGCTGGCCACGTAGTGGGGCTGGAGTTCTGAGGGCTGCAAAGGAGACTCAAGGATGGGTGTGCGGTCCCCTGGGTGGCCGGCTGTGTTGGGGAAGGCAGGCTCAGGCACGGTGTCTTCAGGGCCCAGGTAGTTGTAGAAGGGGGCCCCGTCTGGGCCATAGATGCTGTAGTGCAGGTCATCAGGCCCAGGGCCATACTCATAGCCTGGCCGGAAGTGGACCCCGGCCTCCCGCTCTGCCTCAATGCGAGCCACGTTGCACAGCTGAGCATAGACCTCTGTCAGGGAGGAGGGAGAGAGGGAGCCAGGTTCCAGCTCCTGCCAGCTAAAGCCTGGTTGGCTTTGTCTCTGGGAGCATGCAAGGACTGGTACCCTCTGGGAGATCCTGGCAACATTCCTCTCCCCACCTCTCCACTGCCCTACTTTGTCCCCAAACAGCAGGGATGGAAGACATGGCCTGATTGCTCTGCTACTTCTTTCTAGATCCCCCTTCCAAGGTGAGGGCATCCCCCTCCCTGGGGCCTGGCCCAGCCCTGCAAGGTCTCCCCTTTGCTCCCCCTCACCAGAGCTCCTGGGGGGACACAGAGCACACTGCTGGCTCCAGGCCTCGCCGTCCTGGCAGCAGCATTCCGTGTAGGTGGTGCGGTGCCCACGCAGGGGTTCACTGCATACATCATTGGTGACTTTTTTCCAGCAGACGTCCATGTGGATGTCGTGATCAGGGAGGTCCTCTGGTGGCACAGGGCACGGAGGCACATGAGCCCCCCAGCCCAGGTCCCCTTCTCCTGCTGCCCCACGCTCAGGCCCACTCACCCGTGCTGCTGGTGCTGTTCATGCAGCGCTGCTGGCTGAGGTCCAGGGTGAGCGGGGGGCTGCAGAAGCAGTGGAAGGAGCCCTCCGTGTTGACGCACTCGCCATTCTCACAGGCCAGGTCCTGGCACTCATCATGATCTGGGGAGGCAGGAAAGGGTGGGGCGATGCCAAAGTGGCCTGTCCACTGGCCACCCTCAGGGAAGGGGGTTTTCCTATCACTGATAATGAAGAGTTAGTGCCCTGCCTCCCTCCCCTCAACCCAGCCCAGCCTGGAAGGCCCCTCCCTGGGGACAATCTCTGACAGCCCAGAGCTCCTTCACCTGGGACCAGCCTGCTGCAGTGGGCAGCCTCCCTAGGAAGGGAGACTCTCAGCAATAATGGGACTGGCTGGCAGGGGCTGGGTGGGCCATTATTCAGCTGTGGGCCTGGGGTGGGGCAGGGATCATGTGTGTCCTCACCCTCACACTTCCTGTGGGAAGCATCGTAGTGGAAGCCGGGATTGCACAGGCAGACATAGCCAGGCACAGTGTTGAGGCACCGGCCGTTCGGGCAGAGACCAGGCCCGAATATCACACACTCATCTGCATCTGTGGAAGGGCAGAGCTGAGGTGAGAAGAAGGTGAGAGGCAGTATGAGGGGTACCTAGAGCAGGGAATCCAAAGCCAGGCTGGGTTTGAATCCCAGCTCTGCCACTTACTAGCTGGGTGGCTTTGGGCAAGTTGCTTAAGTTTGCCTTGCCTCTGGTTCCTACATGCTCCTTAACCTCTTAGAGTTGTAATAAGGATGAAAAGGTGTTAATATGTGTGAGGTGCTCAAAAAAGTGCGCAGCGCGTAGCCAGCACCCAAGGAAGGCGATCTCTGTCTCCATCATTTCCTTCTCAGGACTACTTCAGGACTAGGGTGCTGAGGGGCGCAGTACCTGGACCATCCTACTGTGAGTGTGGGTTCCCCAGAGTGTCCGGCCTCATCAGTGCGGCCAGGGAGATGAGCGCAGCCTCTGGCCTCCAGGGCAGTGCTCTCCACTCTGTCCCTGTGCCCACACGTGGCTGGGGGTGACAGTTAGTCAAGGCATCATAGTTTGTTTCTGGAGGTGCAGCCTTGGGAGAGTAGGGAAACTGAGGTGAGGCTCATGTGGACACTCCAAGAGCAGCTTGGGTCAGAACTTCCAGCTAACATTCTGCAGGGAGTCAGCCCTGGGACAGAAAAGGTGGAGGCAACCTGGGAGGCCAGGGTTGGATGCAGAACTTCCCCAGGAACCCTGTGGAGGAGCAGGCTAGGGCCCATTCAGGTGAATGGAGTTTGGGACAAAGGATGGAGCAGGAGGTTACCTGTGTACATGGTCTGTCCAAACGTCCAGGCTCCTTCCACAGGAATGTAGCCTTTTCCACTCGGGCAGATCTCGCTGAATTCAGCTATGTAGAGAGGTGCTTCAGCTCAGAGCGGGGAGGGCCTTGCCCCCTTCCTCTCTGCCCTTCTTTCCATGTCACCTTGCAGAGCTGACCCTTCGAGGATCTGGAACTCTTGGGCCTTACCTGAGTCCTCAGACGGGCAGAGGTCACAGGCTTCTCCCCAGCTAGCGCCCTGGGTGCAGCAGCATTCGGCCTGCGTGGTGTTCTGGCCCAGGACGCTGGAGCAGGGCGCATGGCCATTCTGCCCAGAGTAGCAGTCCATGCGGATGGGGGCCGGGGCATGGTCCCCCGTTGGGGCCTCAGGGATACTCTGACCTGTGCGTGACAGATGCTTATTACTGTCTGTTCATGACCCTCTGAGGGGTCAATAGTCCTTCACTTTATTTCTTAAATTTAACATTTGTGTAGCACTTTACAGTGGAAAAAATGCTGTTACCTGTATTACCTCACCGATGCTCTCGACAGCCCTAAGAAGTGGCCTAATTATCATCTCAAGAAATTGAGGCTTAGAGAGGCTTGGGGTCTCACCTCCACTGTGTGATTAAACTATTAAGCAGTGCGGCAGGGATCTGACCCCAGTTCCTCCTCACCGAAGCCCCTGCTCTTTGCGGTACACCACCCCGCCTGTCTCCTGTGATGGGCTGCCCCCAGTCGCTGGCATGCCACATGGGCAGCCCTGTGGTCCATTCTGCTTCACAGGTACCCCAACCCCTTCCACCCTTCCTTGTCTCCCTCACTTTCCCCCAAGGCAGTGAAAGCCAGCTGAGTCCTAGTCCAGCCTGGCGTGAGAGGCTGAACCCAGTAGCTCTCGGGTGGGGTGGGAAGTGGGAAAGGGAGAGCCCAGTTTAGCTCAGCTTCAAGTCTTCTCTCATCCAGAAGGTTCCCAGGGATTAGATGGATTCAGGGTCCCTCCAAGGCTCAATCTGTGGTCCCTGGGGTCATCCTAAGTCAGCATCAGGGTTTCCTGAGCCTCCTCTAGGATCGTCCTGGTTTCACTGCCTGTGGCCCTCAGCCTCCTCACCCCTCCATGCACCAGGCCCCACCTGTACCTCCCTATGCTGCCCCAGGCCCTGGCCCAGTGTCCCCCTCAGTGGCTAGAGGCTAGAAGAGGGATGCAGAGGGACACGTTCTCTGTAAACCTCTGAGTCGCCATGGATAATGCATCTCCCAGGCCTCACCTCCAGCCCCCCGCGGGCGGCAGTGCCCCTCCTGGGCATCGTACTCCTCCAGGTCACTGGCGCAGAGGCACAGGAAGGAGCCCTCCACATTCTCACAGAGTGCGGCCCCACACACCGCCAGCATAAGCTCACACTCGTTCACGTCTGCCAGGTGTGAGAACAGGCTCATGGGCAGAAAAGAGGCAGCCCGTACCCCTTGCCCCCGACTCCGGCCCACTGCCCCCAAAAGAAGCAGGCTAGGCCTTGGGGAAGAAGCAAGAGTGAGTATAGATTTGCGGGGAGGAGGAACTGATGGACAGAGGGCATGGGAAGGAAGAGAGGAGAGGAGTGGCAGCAAACGGTCACAGAAGTGCGCAAAGAGGAAGGGTTACCCCTCAGTGCACATTCTCCAAACCTCCTGCCTCCTGAGGCCCTGAGGCTTGAGGACACCTGCTGTCCTGCTGGCAGAGTGCGGCTGTGCTTCCCCTTACCCGCCCGGCCCACATGCCCCTGGGCGGGGAGTTGAAGTCTCTCTCTTCTTTGAAGCCTCCCTTGCCCATGCTCTGAGGACCCATGATGGAGCCACGTGACCAGGACCAGTTCAGGAGAAGGACCCCAGGACCTTCCCTTCCCTGGCCCAGACCGTGGGTAGCCCACAGGCTCCTCACCCACACAGTCCCAGCCTGAGGGAGAGATCTCGAAGCCCTGGTCACAGAGGCAGCGGAAGGAGCCGTCAGTGTTGTCACAGAAGCCGTGGCTGCCACACATGGTGTCGTTGGTGCACTCGTCTATGTCTGCGGGACAGTGGGAACCACGGTAGAGGGTGTGTGCGTGTGCGTGTGTGTGTGCACTCTCTCACACACACGCACACTCTCTCGTTCTCTGCTGAAAATACTTATTCGGCTTATTGGCACCAAGACCTGTGAAAAGCAGCCTCTCAACCCTGTTAGGGATAAGAAAACCCTAACATTCACAGTCCTGTGGCATTTTTCGTAAGCTCTGCTGGATGGAAAATATACAAACTACAATCAGCTGCAAAAAAATCGTGTCCTCAGGAGAAAATCATGTCTCGCTCAATATATGAAAAATAGGTTTTCTCAGCCCTCTCTCTTCTCTCTCCTCCCTCCCTACTCACCAATGCAGTCTCCGTTCGGGGCCATGTGGAAGCCAGGCTGGCAGTCCAGAACACAGCGGTAGGAGCCAGGGCTGTTTTCACACTTCCAGGCGCCACACACCGGGTCTCCATAGTCCTCACACTCGTCGATATCTGTCCCCAGAGCCATGCCATGAGAGAGGACAGAGATGGCCAGGTCATTGCTCTGGTCCCACAGGGTCAAGCCCCACAACCTCCAGGGTTCTTGATCTGTTCCAAATGACTGTGCTCAACCCAACCCCAGCACATCAAGGTCAGGACAATTTCCCCTGCCCCTGCAGGGCTGAGCATCTGGGAAGAGAACCGTATGCTATTTAGGAAGCAGTGAGCTCCTAGCCTTCTGTGACACTCCCTTTCCTCCGCCGCCCCATCTGTCTCCTATCCCTACCAGCACAGCACTGTACTTCTCTTTACACGAAGCCTTCAGCATAGTGTATTACAGAGAGCTGTCTTCATATCTGTCTCCCTTGCTCAATTTCAAGATCGTCCTTAACTGTCTATTTGTCCTAGCAAAAGACATTGAGCATAGCAGGTGTTTAATGTCTATTGAATCAATTTGGCCTTTAAAACTAGATTGTGTGCCGGCACGAAGATGCTGGTTGTCTTCATTTTGTCATCCTTGGACAGCCCCTGAGCCCTGAATCTCAATACATGCACTATTTGTTGGACACTGCATCTGTGGAAAGTGCTCTGCTCCACGGGAGCTGAGGACCAGGCAGGGTAGAGCCGGGCAGACATGGGCAGAGCCCTGTCCCCTCCCCCCAGAGCCCTTACCCACACACTCTCCACTCTCCGGGGAGGGCTGGAAGCCAGTCTCACACAGACAGTTGAAGGAGCCCTCGGTGTTGACACAGTGCCCTCCCAGACACGGGTCTGTGGCGGCACACTCGTCCACATCTGCAGTAGAGATGGCTGTCAGCAGACCCAGCCATGGGTCCCTTCCCTGTTAGGGTCCTGTGTACCTTCCTCTGGGCCCTGAGGAGCCCATAGGAGAGGCAGGGAGTGGCTTATGTAGGAAAGGGCTGGAAGCCAGAGGCCAGGCTGTGGGAGGTGGGCGCTGGGGTGGGGGTGGGGGGTGAGGGGGGGCTCCTGGAACTGAAGCTCTGTAAAGGGGAGAAGTGACACTCGGAGTTTGGAGTTGCCTGCTGTCAACGTCGTGAGGAGGCCCTGGTGAGAGACTGAGTCCCTCCCTCGCTGAGCACCGGGCTTCCTCACATCACTCCTCGCTCCCATCTTCTCCTCCCTGGGCAGGGCCGTGAGCACTTGCTTTCCGTACTGGTATTAGAAGGGACACTACTCTAGTCTTAGCCTCTAGCGCCCATGCTCCTGGCCGGTAGAGGTAGCTGTGCTGGCTTCTCACCCAGGCAGCTGGTGCCCCCCTCTGCGCTGACGAAGCCGGGTGCGCACAGACAGAAGAAAGACCCGTGGCTGTTGAGGCACTCGCCGTGGGGTGCGCAGTGCTCCTCCCCCATGCATTCGTTCACATCTGCAGGGAAAAGATGGGGAGTGGGTGTCTGCTGGGGATGTGCCTGCCTCCCTACACACTCATGCCCCCCAACCCCAGTAGGGTGACCTGGGTCACTCACCCTCACACAGGGTGCCATTGGCCAGCTGGAAGCCCTGGGGACAGAGGCACTGGTAGGAGCCTGCGGTGTTCTTGCATTCCCCTCCCAGGCAGCTGCTCTGGGGGTCTTCACACTCATCCACATCTGCAGGGCCACACAGGGGAGGAAGACAGCCGATGGCAGCACCTCCCAAGGACAGGAACCAAGGGGGAGGTTTCCAGAGGACCTGTCACCTGCCTGCAGAGCTGGACCCACAGGGGCACCATCCCCTCGTGAGGCAGCACAGCTGGGAGAAGCTCATGAGCGACTCTTGGGGAGCAGGATGATGGCAGCTCCTCCAGCCCCAGCAGCCCCCCACCTGCTGGGCTTCACCATGGCCCTGACAGAGGGGCATCCCATTTGTGTCCTCTCCCACATGGAGGCTCATACCTTCACAGGAGTCACCCAGGGGGCTGGGCCGGTAGCCCCCATCACAGTCCTTGCAGGAGAAGGAGCCAGCCGTGTTGGTGCAGACTCCCGAGGGGCAGACTTCCGGGAAGGCACACTCATCTAGGTCTGCAGACAGACAGTGCTCACCCAGGGACCTAGGAGGGCTCCCACTCCCCGGGCAATGCAGGAACCTCACCGTGGCCTCCCTTTCTGAGCCCCTGGGGGGTTTCCTAAAACCTCCTCCCTAGAACACTCCCGGGACAGCCCTGCCCTCAGCTTCTCTCTTGTCTCTGTGACTGGATTTTCCTCTTGTCCTCACTCTGAACTTGGGGATTATGATAATATAAGCTCTTGTTGGGGCCAAGTCCATGTATGGGGTCCTCTAGCCTAGCCTGGAGCCCCTCGACATCAGCCCCAAACTGGGGACAAATGAAGTGTTCTTCAGGAGGTAAGACTGCCTATATTCTGTCCCCTTCCACCACTGCCTCCCCAGGGTTACCTTCACAGGCAGTGCCGTCTTCATTCACCCAGTACCCACTCTCGCAGGCAGAGCAGGTGAAGGAGCCCTCTGTGTTGAGGCAGAGGCCTGTGGGGCATGAGGCCCGGTTGGCACACTCGTCCACATCTGAAACAGGGCATTGCATTCTGTGTGGGACTCTGCAGGACAGACAGGCCAGGACAGCCAGAGACTGGTGGGTAGGCAGGGGTGGGGGAAGGACAGGTCTGGGCAGGGATGTGTTAGGTCAGTGTGGATAGGGATGCAAGGCGAGGGGTGGATTCAGGGCACCAAGCGTGGTGTGCAGAGGGGAGGGAGCCACAGGCTGGATTGGCCTGTGGAGAAGGGGTACTTCAGCATCTCTGTACCTCGGCAGCCCTTCTCATCTGAGGTGACCTCATAGCCCTGCTCACAAGAGCATCTGAAGGAGCCTTCTAGGTTGGTGCACTTTCCATGGGCACAGACCCCGGGGGTCAGACACTCATTCACATCTGTGGGAGAGAGGTCCTAGATGGTGGGCTGGCCTCCTCCCCATGCTGCAGCCCCCACTGGCAAGCTCCAAGCATCTCAGTTATGAGGCCGGGAAACCAGCCTTCAGAGGGGCCGCAGGCCACCCGGGGGACGCCATGAGGCCATGTTCCCTCCTCCCACCTAGGCAGGGCAGGCCGTCCTATCCCCCGGGCTCACTTCAGCCCTATCTAGTAACTCAGAGCACTCTGCATGTACCCACGCAGGGGGCCAGGTCCCCCAGCCCTGGGGCTGGTTTGGCTCATCTGAGGATACTTGGAAGGATGTGTCCAAGACCCTTGACTCCCCTCACTGTGTGTGCCAGGAACCCTACATGACCTCCTACCTGCCAACCCAACAACCCACGATCCCAACCCAACAAGCAGCTTCAGAGGGTGGGCGGGCAGTGTGGAGAGAGGCCAGTCATGCCGAGGTGGCTGAGTGGCAGCCTCAAGGGCCTGGGAAACGTCTGCCCTCTCCAGAGCCTCAAAGCGTCTATTCAACACTCCGTCCCTCCCAGCATTCTGAACCCGAGCCTTTCTTCCTGAGGGGGCTGCAGGAAAAGAGCACACGCCTCCTACTGCAGACCTGCTGCCCTTCTGAGGGAGGAGCACCCCGCTGTGCGGTGGGCGGGCTGTTTAGATGCTGCTTTAGAGGTGCAGAAGAGCAGGAGACCCCTCCTCCCTGGAAACTGCAGAGGGGCCCCATTCTAAGACCCTTAGGCTCCTCGCTCCACCACAGCATCCAGCTACTGAAGCTGCTGGGACTTTGGGCAGTCACTCCAGAATGAATACGGCCAATGAGCAGAAAAGGGCCCCACCCTAGCTGATTCAGAGGGCAGAGCCCTGGTGATTTGTGCCCAGCGTCATCTGGGAACCCAGCTAGATCATGGAGGACAACAGCCTCCAAGCCACCTCCCTCTGCCCACCTCTTTCCCTCTCCGTGTGTGGGCTCAACCAGAGGTCCCAAGGCCGAATGGCCTGCTCAGTGCCTTGGCCAGCAGCCCTCACCTACACAGCTCCCACTCTGGCCCCGGTAGCCCTCCTCACAGGCCAGACAAGTGTAGGAGCCGGGGGAATTGACGCATCTCCCATCAGGGCAGGTACCGGGGTGACGGCATTCGTTGATATCTGCAAAACAGCAGCCCCTCCCTTGGTCATCCCTGGGAACATAGCACATGGGTAGGTCTGTGACACAGCAAATCCTTGTCCCTGCCCTTGGTTGGGGAGAGGGATGGACAGACAAAAACTAGGAAAGAATGACAGCTGCCCTGTGTTCCCAACTCCACCTCTCACCCACTGTCCGGGACAAAAGAGGGAGATGGAATAACTTAAAAATTAGAAAGGGAGACTCCCTGGGTGGGTGCAGTAGGCTGTGGTTACCACCAGCTGTGGGAGGGTCAGAGGATCCACTGTTTGGGATGGGCTTTCATCTATCCCCTGGCGAATTCCTAATCCTTTAGAAGCAGTGACCATTACTGGGATGTGCTTGGCACAGCAGCTCACTGGATTGCCAGAGACTCCAGAATAGATCATCAGAGGGGCAGCGAAGGCAACTTGGGCTTCCTTGCATCAGGAAACGAGGACCATGGAGGAAGCCCCAATCTTGGATATGACCAAGACCAGCCCTGAGGCTGAGTGCAGACTGCAGGGTAGAGCTGGCAAAGCTTCTCTGCTGCAGAGTTGTCAGACATTTCTTCCAGCCAGGAATCACGTAGGGATCCTGGCACCCACTCTGCTGAGATCCAGGAAAGTCAGCCAGAAGGGGTGAGCCTGGACACCAACTGGACACCCAGGGGATGAGGGGACCCAGGAAGGGAGAGTGGCAACAGGAAGAGGAGGGAGCTAGTTCTCCCCGGAGCCGTGGAGAGGGCTCTTCCCCATGTAACCTGGCATATCATGGGCTTCATCATCAAGGCACCCAGGGGACCTGGACTGAGTGAGGGAGGTCCTGTCACAGGGTCTGAACTCTGAGTCAGCACTGCCGGAGGACATTATGCCCCTCTGGCCCGGTATCAAGGCTCTGGCTCACTCTTCACAACAGGTCCATTGGCCAAGAAAAGAGGAGGGGTTCTTCTTCCTGAATGGGTAATTGTCATTCTCCTAGAGGAAGTATACCAGCTTATGCAGATTTAGAGGTCCTACTGCCCGAGAGGAAGACCTACTCAGCACCCATGGAGGAAGTGTGGGAGGCAGGCCTAGGGTCCGAAAACAGGCTTTCTGCAGAGGGACTAAAGCCAGCAGCTGTCACTGCAGGAGAGGACATGGACCCTAAAGGGGAGGGTGAAAGTGAGTACTCGCCGAGGTTGTTTGGTTTCCAGAAGTCAGGACACATCAAAGCCCTCTGTCCCAGAGGACTGGGACCCTCTCAAGCCTAAAGTTTCTGCCTGAGGGTCCAGAAGACAGGGACATCGCCACAGGACAGGTAGTTTTTCAGGTGGGTCTCTGCATTGAGAGTCCCACAATTCCCATATAATCTTGGGGACACTGAGATAAGGCTCATCTCTGGCAAGAGGGCAGCCACAAGTAGGTGCCCCAGCCCCTATTTGAGTTGTGGTGATATCATCTTAACTATTCTAAGGGCTTCTGTAAAGACAGAGATGGAGAAAATAAAGGATCTAAGATGAGTAACTTTGGCCACCCAAGAGACAGAGGCCAGTGCCATGACCTGTTGGCCTTGGCCGAGGTACTTGAAGGAGGATGGACAAAGCCACTGAGAATAAGCAGCAATCCCTGTTTCAGGGATGCTGGATGACCTCTTCCAGGATGAAGAGAACGAGATTGAGGCAAAGCTCCTCCTAAATCCATGCCAGGAAAAATGAAGTCTTCAGACCTTTCCTGCAGGGATCAGGCAACGTGGGAAGGAGACAAGGTTTGCCAGGAACAAAGGGCCCTGAAGTCTGTCCTGCCCCAAACAGGCTGGGCACATCTCTTGGAGATGGTGTGTGTAGTGTCTTAATGCTGGGCATTTAGGATGCATGTGGCATTCCAGCTCTCCACTTTCTGCACCATGGTAAGCTGGTGCCTCCTAGTCCCTTGTGGTTGGGTGGGGCCATGAGACTAGTGAGGGCCAATGAACTGTGAGTGGGTATGATATGGATATTTTATGGACCAAACCATTTAATTTGTGCAACGCTCCAGAGTGCTCTTTTATTCTTCCACAGAGACTGGCTATTCCTTTAGCCTACATCTCCAATGAAGAAACATGGGGCAGAGCCTCCAGCTGACCCTAATGGACATGCGGCACTGATGAGATAGAAGCTTGGCTGCTGCCGGGTGTGGTGGCTCGCGCCTGTAATCCCAGCACTTTGGCAGGCCAAGATGGGCGGATCACCTGAGGTCAGGCGTTCAAGACCAGCCTGGCCAAAATGGTGAAACCCCATCTCTACTAAAAATACAAAAATTAGCCGGGTATGGTGGTGGACACCTGTAGTCCCAGCTACTCGGGAGGCTGAGGCAGGAGAATCGCTTAAACCCAATCGGGGAGGAGGTTGCAGTGAGCCAAGAGACTCTGTCTCAAAACAAACAAACAAAAACAAACAAACAAACAAACAAACTTGGCTGCTATGTCAATAAGATAGGTGCTGTTTGTTAAGGCAGCATAACCTTGTCTATCTTGGCAGGCCGCTGCTGGTTCCCTTCCTCAGACCAGAGCCCCAGCCAGTGATGATCACATGTGAACGGGAAGGGGAGGGCAGAAGATGAAAGCAGCCCCTCAGACTCTACCTGAGACAGGGAAGGGCTCTCCTGGATGGAAGTGAATATCACTGAACCATTAGCCAAGCCAATTCAAAGGAGCCAAAGGAAGATTCTGAATGAAGCAGCTTCTATCACCAGCTACCCTGAGGCTATCCCACCAGCATCTTGGTGCCTGGACTGGAACCAGTCACTGGATGCAGAAATATTCCAGTTTTTCTGCCTGGCCTAGGGTGTGAATGTTAATCTGAGATTACGGTTTGTTTTGGAGGGTTTTAATACTCTGTCTTTGAAGCCTGGAGCCATCTGTCTTCTTCCTGTGTTCCCAGCCCAAGCCCGACACAGCTGGTGCTCAACAAACGTTTGCTGACCAAAGAGTGGGAGAGTACGCCTCAGACCTCACCCTTCGTCTTTTTGGTATAAGGCTGCTGAAGAGACCCCAAAGGGCCCATGGAAACAATCACTCCAGAGACCAGCTTGCCAAGCTGCTGTCGGTTTGCTGGGAGAATCCTGGAGCTTCTCTAACCACAGATCAGCCTTTGGATGAGGAAATGTACAGACATTCACCTCTGCTGCTTGTGAGAGCATGGGGTGGGGGTGGGGAAGGCACTCAGGCAGGGGCCAGAAGCTCAGGTGACCTTGGTTATGGCTGGGCGACATGAAAGGCCCTGGCGGTCTGCAGGGAAGTCTATCCCCTGTCCGTGGGAACCTGGAGTCCCGGTACGACGGAAATGCCATTGAGACTGCTGGACGGGCCTCTGTCCAGACCACTCAGCCTTTCACCAGAGACTTTCAGTTTCAGTGGAGAGAGTGGTTTCTGAGTTGGAGAAAGAAGAAAGAGGGAGAGGAAATTGACTGGGCTCCCAGGGTGATGGGCCGGGTTTGTGGTTACCGATGGAAACCTGGAGAAGTGTGCGAGCTACATCATTCTTTCTTTCAACAGACTCAGAGTGTCTGCCCTGGGCCAGGAACTCTGCCTGACCTCCCAGATGAGGTGTGTGTCTAGAACCTTTCCTTGGGAAGGGAAGGAGAGGGCTGGGGTATGGGGGAGCCTGGACATGAAAAAGAACTACCCTCTGACGGTAACGTTTCCCCTACTTACTCAGGGTCTGTATGTGCCAGACAGTGCCTAGCACTTTGTATACATTAGCTTATCCAGCGCTCACAAACATCTCTGAGATGGGCATTACAGTTCCATTTCCAGACATGCGTCAAAAGCCAAACCCAAGCCTGTCTGCACCAGAGCCTGTGCCCTTAACACAGACTGGTTAATATAAATCTGATTTTGTTTGTTTGTTTGTTTTTTTGAGACAGGGTCTCACTCTGTTGCCCAGGTTGGAGTGCAGTGGTGCGATCTCGGCTCACTGCAACCTCCACATCCTGGGTTCAAGTGATTCTCCTGCCTCAGCCTCCCAAGTAGGTAGGATTACAGGCATGTGCCATCATGCCTGGCTAATTTTTGTATTTTTAGTAGAGACGGGGTTTCACCATGTTGGCCAGGCTGGTCTTGAACTCCTGACCTCCATGACCCACCTGCCTCGGCCTCCCAAAGTGCTGGGATTAATTACAGGTGTGAGCCACCACACCCAGCCTAAACCTGATGTTTTTAATGTTCTGGTATTCGCTTGGTTCATTTCCTCTCATTTTACTTTTCTTTTTGATAAAGTCTAATGTCAAATTCACAGCGTCATTGTGATGCTTAAATGAGGTAATCTATCGAGGACCTAACCCAGCCACCTGGGACACAGGAGGCACCTGTCAGTGGTGGGTGCCATCACTTTCTGTTCTCCTGAAGATGCCAGGCTGTCTTATCTCCATCGTGCTAAGGAGGACAAGACAGGTGGGTTCTGGCTTTGGTCATGGGTAGGCCTGAGTTTTAAAGGGGGAAGACCAAGAAGGAGTCATTGGGAGGTGACACACTGGGGCTGAAGGCAGAGCTGTCTGTCCTACACCTGCTGCCACCTCTCTGCTTTGCTTCTCTGGACTTTGCTTCCATGGTAGTGGCATTGGGAAGGGAGGCTGCCCTTTCACAAAGTACACAAGCTCTTACTCTGACTTCCAGGCCCTTCTGAAAGCAGGCAAGTCCCAACCAGGGAAACCTAGAGGCTGGGAGGAGTCTCAGCCTAAGCTTGGACCCAGGGCCGTGTTCTTCTTGGACTGTGCCTGGATGGATTTACCCTCATTTCTTCCTGTCCCAGCCAGTCTCGAGAGCATATACCCTGGGCCTCCTACAAGCCTGTGACACCCCAGCCTGACAGGGACGTGGTGGCAGCAGAGCTGCCAGGGGTCTTCAGAGCTGGCATGAGATAGGCGCGGGTCTGTGAGGAGTCCAGTTAGCAGTGTCACAGCACCTTTTGGCTGGGTCTGGGAAAGAGAAGGATCTGGGGTCCCTTCCTCCCTCCCTCCTTTCCTCCCTTTCTTCCTTCCTTCCTCCCTCTAGCATTTGTTGGGTACTTATCAGGTGTCCATGCATGGGCCATCTAAAGATATGGCCCAGCCCTCAGGAGCTCACAATCTAACAAGCTTAACAAGAAGGCTGACACTCCCAGACACACCGACTCTTCCTCTGCCCCATGAGGAGAGCACATTTTTCAAGGCAAGAGGGCAGAGGTTACAGAGATGTTCCTAAGGTGTCATGTGGATAAAGCTGCTCATGCTCCCCTGCTGCAGCTGGCAGACAGGATGCCAGAATAGCACTGAGGGGATGGAAGGGCTCAGAAATTCCCATACGTGTCTCTGTCCATAGGCGTGGGCTCAGCATCAAGGGGCCGGGGCAGGGACAAGCTAGAAGGCGCGTTGGAGGTGGGCAGTGTTTGGGGAGGGAGAGGTGGGTAGTGGGGTGGCAGGGCGCCTCCCTCCTTCCCGTTCCTTACCTTGGCAGTGTCCTTTCCTGACCATGATGTAGCCCTGATCACACTCGCAGTGGTATGAGCCCTCGGTGTTGGTGCACTGCCCCCCGCTGCACACCCCTGGCTGCTCACACTCATTGATATCTGTGAACACACAGAAAAGCCCTGAGTCACAGCCAGCCCTGGAGGATGGTGGAGGGGGCGGGGTCCTGGAGCATTCCTTCTAGAGGCCAAGGACAAAGGATGCCATGCTGAGGCCTGGGCAGGGAAGGCATGCTTGCTGCAGCCACAATTGGCTGGAGGGGCTCCTGGGCCCAGTCTGAAATTAACTAGCTCAGGCCCCTGATAACCCTGAGTTCCTTTCTCTCAGGGGAGGCTACTCTGGGGACCCATGGGGATCCTTACAGCTGTTTCCTCACCCTCATGCAAGGGCTGGTCTGGAGGTGGGGTGGCAGTCCATATGGTATACCTTCGGAGGCCAAAAGGACTCCCACCCTGCTCCTGGCCCCACTATATCCCCTTTGGGTATGCTCCTGGAGTCCGTCCTTCCTTCCTTCATCGATTGATTGATTGATTGAGACAGAGTTTCGCTCTTGTTGCCCAGGCTGGAGTGAAATGGCGCAATCTTGACTCTCTGCAACCTCTGGCTCACTGCAACCTCCACCTCACTGGTTCAAGCTATTCTCCTGCCTCAGCCTCCTGAGTAGCTGGGATTACAAGTGCCTGCCACCACACTCAGCTAATTTTTTGTATTTTTAGTAGAGATGAGGTTTCACTATGTTGACCAGGCTGGTCTTGAACTCCTGACCTCAAGTGATCCACCCTCCTCAGCGTCCCAAAGTACTGGAATTATAGGCATGAACCACTGTGCCTGGACTCCTAGAGTCCTTCCTAAGGACCTTCTTAAAGGTTAGGAACCAAGCAGCCAGTGAGGGATTGCATTTTAGGTAACCATGGATCTGTAGGGTGTAGTTTCTGTCATTTTTCCAAAGTATGTTGGTGTCCCACCATGGCTCTAAAGCCCAACCCAGCTTACACCCCTCCCCTGCTTAAACTCCTACCAGAGACCCGTGCTACCTCCAGTTCTGCTTGCAGCCTGGCTCACAAGGCCTTTGCCACCTGGCCCAGCTCTGCTGTATTTGCTAATTCATACAAGTCCCTTGGTATAGCCTCAGCTATTGCGGATTTCAGTGGTCCAACCTCCAAGCCTTTGTTCACACAAATGCTTCCACCTGGAGTCTCTTTCCTCATGATGGCCAGCAAATCCCTGCCCCCATTTCAAGGACTGGTTTAAAGCATCACCTCTTGGTCCTCTGGGTTCCCATCCCCTGTCCCCACAGTCAAATTAATCAAGGCCTCACCTTCCCACTCTCCCCCTTAAACTGGGACTGACACAAACACTTTACAGAGTCCTTGTGCAGATTAAATACAATAATCCAGGTGAAGGGTTAAGCACTGTGCCCGCCTGGCATAAGGTAAGCACTGCAGAAATGTTAGCTATTATTATCCTAATGTTAAACCCCATAAAATCCCAGCTCCTCAGCCTGGCATGTGAGATCTTGCATGACCGGCCCCAGCCTGCTTCTCATCTGTTTCCTGCTGCCCACACCTCTCCTACCCTTGCCTAACCTCAGGACCTGTTCCTGAGCCTCTGCCCGCACTGTCCCCTTGCCTGGAACAGCTTCCTACACACCAGCGTGACTGCCTCCCAGTCATCTCCAACCCAGCGTCCCCTGAGGGCCCAGCTCTCAGTGTACCTGTTCATTTACTTGCTTCTTCCCTAATGGGAACATGCCTTACTATCTCAGCATCTCCAGTGCCCAGCACAGAACCCCAGTAAGTGCTTACTGAAGGAATCGAATAATAATCATTTGTTCAAGGACAGTGTCTTCATTTGAGCAATACTTCATAAAACTCCAGTGCACAGCAAAGTCTCCGCCAGAAGGTGGGAAATGCACACTCCTAGGTCCACAGCCAGAGATTCTGATCCTACTCTACTGGTGGGCCCAGGAACTAACGTTGTTATAACTCTTCAGGCAATTCTGGAATAAGTGGTGTTCACTGTGAGAAGCCCTAATCCCAATGAAAGAGAGAAGGGAACTTATAGACAGAGTCATGTGTGGGAACCATTATCCCCTGAGGCCAGGACGACCGTCTGATACATGGTGCTGGAAAACTCCCTCGCTCCATGGAGAAAAATGGAGACGTGAATAGAGAAAGACCAGGTTCTTAACAGCCATACAAAGATGGACTCCAGATGAATCAAAGCATACCATAAAAGGGAGAACTAGAACTCAATTAAGGTACAGGAGAATATCTTTGTGACTTCAGGATATGGAAGGATTTCTTAAACAAAGCCCCCAAAACACACACAAATAAGGCAAAATGGTGAATTTCAGTACATCAAAATTAAGGATTTCTGTTCCAAGAAATGCGGATAAGCTTAAAGGATAGAGGACAAAATGGGAGCACTGCAATTTCTAAACCCAGCCAAGAATCTAGAATATATAATGGACTCCTAAAGAGCCCCAGGAAAAAGCAGCAACCACTATTGGAAAACTGAGCAAAAATGGGAGCCAGCAGTTTACAGATGAGGAAACCCACAGGCTAATGTATGAAGAGAGCCTTACATTTTTTGGTAAACATTTACTTAGATATTTAATATGTAAACAATTTATCTTATTGATAATATAAATTATAATGACATATTAATTATATACATTATTTAAATAATCCATAAATCAGTATAAGTATCAAATCATTGAAGTAATGAGATATTACTTTATGAGACTGGGAAACTTCAGAAGGTGGGTGTTATTCTGGACAAGGCCTCTTCCAGTGGCAGCCAAGCCCCACTGGGAGAAGCACTTAGAGCCAGCCTTGAGCCCCAACTCCCGTCTCCCAGCTGTTGGGGCTGGCAGAGACATCTTGGACATCCGGGCTGGCACGTAGCAGAAACCCGTGTCTGCACCAGTCCTGGTGACACCATTCCCTGCAGCAGCTGCTGCTTATCCCAGGTCAGCTCCCCAGGCTGGGTCTGCAAAGAGCAGTGCCTCTGGCCCACAACACCCACCTAGACCACTGGAGCCCAGAGAAGCCCCCTTCCCTTAGCCTCTCTCCTGACTCCCCCAGCCTGTTCTGAGCCCTGCCCCTTGAGACAGCTCCCCGGAAGGCAGCTGACCCAGTCACCACCGTTCTGCTCACAGACTTCTACTGGCAGCCCCTGCCTGTGAGACAGTGTCCAAATGCTTCAGCCTGGCACTCGAGACATTTCCCACACTGGCCTCTTCCTCCAGGTAGCCCTGCTCCAGTCACACTGCATTCATCATTATTCCCAGAGCATGCCAGGCAATGTTCACTATTTAAGTCTCTGCAAAGACGCTTCCCTCTACCTGGAGTACTCTCTGCTCCCTCCATTCCTATTCATGCTCCATGGTGGTGTCCAACACCCTGTGTGTAAGGGGAGTGTGTCTTTGGAAGCAAATCATGCTTTGGAGCTAGAGTGATTTGATTCTGTTTCTAGCTCTGTCACCACTAGGTATGAGGCCCCTGGGTATTTCAATTCACCTCTGAGCCTCAGTTTGCTAACCTATTAAATGGGGCTAAGGATTTCCACAACATGGATTTGGGATGATGAGCTTCATATAACAAAATGCGTGGGACAGTGCCAGCATATAGTAAGTGCTCATTAAATGGTAGCTATTCTTGGTCAGGTGCGGCGGCTCACACCTGTAATCCCAGCACTTTGGGAGGCCGAGGCAGGTGGATCACAAGGTCAGGAGTTCGAGACCAGCCTGGCCAATATGGTAAAACCCCATCTCTACTAAAAATACAAAAATTAGCCTGGTGTGGTGGCGGGCACCCATAGTCCCAGCTACTCAGGAGGCCGAGGCAGGAGAATGGCGTGAACCCAGGAGGCAGAGGTTACAGTGAGCCAACATTGTGCCGCTGCACTCCAGCCTGGGCGACAGAGCAAGACTCTGTCATAAATAAATAAGTAAGTAAGTTAGTTAGTAAGTAACTAAGTAAATAGATGGTAGTTATTTTTATCTGCTCCAGCTCCAGCACCCAAATAATCTCATGCAGAACTTGCTTCCTCATCTGAACCCTACAGTGTCACCATTCACACCTCACTCATCTCAGCATCGTCAGAGCTTGGCACACTGCCTGGCACATCGGTGGTGCCAACGCATAAGAGCGCAGTGAACACCGCCTGTGATTCTCCCGCTCCTCTGTTAAGTTAGGAGGTCTGCCCCTTCTACTTCCCTTCCCTCCATAATCAAGTGATTGGACCTGGATGGCTTTGGTTTCTGTAGACTGGACCCTTGGAGGATTAGAACCCGAGGGGATCCTGGCAGCAGGAGGATACACAGCTTCCCTGGCCTCCTTGGGGGTCTGGCCAGAACCAGCCATGTGAGCCCCAAGCACAGGCAGGGCCCCTCTTGAGGTGAAGGATTTACAACTGGATTATGAATCTTAAGATGTTGCTTAGAAAGTGCTCCTTATATTATTTGTGAACTTAATCATAAAAATGTATGTGGAAAAAAATGTATGTGGGGTGTTTTGCATCATTAAAGGGTTTGAGTTGGAAGTGTATTTATCAAGGGTCCCCTGGCAGTGGGCCACATCTTCCCAGGGAAGTTCAAAGCCCTACAAGTATCTCCAAGCTGCTGGGAACCTGTGCTCCTCGTTCAAAGGCACGCTACTGCCTGGTCTGCCAATAGTCCCAGCCTGGTGTCCTCATGGGTCTCCCTCCTTCCCTAAAATGAAATCAGCCCCTTGTCACTCGGAGTTTGGGGGCCTGGTATATAGTCCTCATCTCCAGCCATGTCTCCTGACCCTGTGACACTCTTGGTTCCACCCACAATTCCTTAGGGCCTTTGCAGAGATTGCTGGCTTTTGGATTTCTACCCCTCCTTGCCATCGGCATAGGGTCAGCCTCCTCCCAGATCCAGGTCAGAGTTTTAGTCTCTCCTCCCTCAGCTGCTCACTCCCCATTCTGCAGCACGGTGTATGGGGGTGTGAACCCCTGGTTCCTCTTCCACCCCCTTGAGACTGTGGGGCCTGGCCAAGGGCAAGGGTGGACTTGGCTTACCTTGACACTCCTGTGTGGCCTCCGAGGTGGCCAGCGTGTAGCCAGGGTAGCAGAAGCAGGAGTAGGACCCCACACGGTTGATGCAGCGCCCTTTTCCCCTGCAGGGGTCCCTCAGACACTCATTGTCATCTGACCAGAAGGAGGCAGGGAGGGAGGTCAGGGAGGCCAGCAGTGCTGTTCTTTGGGCAACTACCAGCAACCTGCCCACACTAGGGGCTGGGCAGGGGATGGTGCTCTGTGGCAAGGAAGGGGTGAGGGAGTGGAGGAGGCTGCGAAGATGAAAATCTCTAAGGCTGGAAGCCATAAAGTCAGCCCAGCGGGCCCACTCAGGCACCAAAAGCCTGGGGTGACTGCCAGCCCCTCCTCTCTGCCACTCGACTCCTTCCCCCAGTAGCCTCATCATTCCTTTCTCCTTTGAAACCACAGTGGACATTTCTCCCTTATTTGAAAATACTGGGGGGAAGAGGAATGAGGTCCACACTTGGTGATTTATCTTAGCCTCAGACCTCCCCCCAGGGATGACCCTGCTGGAGACATTTACAACTGGGGCAGACCTTGGTCCACCTCCAGGCAACAAAATGGTCAGTTTGATGGGTGGGCTGATCTCAGAGCAGAGGGCTGCCAGGCACAGGTCAGGATGCATGCAGTGGGCTGGCTTCCATGCTCCTGGAGTCCTGGAGACTCATCGGATGGGACTCACTGAGACTAGTCTTCCCCTGAGGGTTAAAGTTAGCTTTGTCCACAGGGACTGCGCTCCTCCTAAACTCATCAACCACCCAGCACTGCTTGGACCTTCTGCTTCTTCCTGGACTCTCAACTCGGCCTCCTAGCCCCTGCTCCCATCTACCCCAGCCGCCAAGTAAGCCCAGGGCACCCAAGTGAATACCCGTGCAGTAGGCCTGGCTGGGGTGCAGCTGGTAGCCGGGGCTACAGACACATCTGTATCCATCTGGGAGGTTCACACAGGTTCCAGGGCCACAGATGTTGGTGGCTCCAGCAGCACATCTATCAATGCCTGTGGGAGCCAGAGCAAAGCAGAGGTTATGGCAGGGTGGGTGCTGGACAAAGGCAGTGGAGCAGGGTGGGGACAATGAGTGGCCAGGGTCTAGGGGCCTCAGAAGGCCAACCTTAGCCAGGCCCTCCCTCCCATACCCATGCACAGCTTGGCCTTGCATAAGACCCTAGGGGACCTCTGCCCAGCACCCCGAGCTCTACCCAGGATGGAGGTCACAGTAGGGCATCCCCCCCACCAAGATCTAATAGATCACCCATATTTCCAGCAAATTTGCAGCAAAACTCCTCCATCCTAACCCCACCCTGAAAATGAGCCCGACTCCTACCCAGTGCCCAGTGCCATCCCTCCCTGCAACTCCTGTCCAGTTTTCCCTGGACAGACAGAGAGACCTGGTGCGTAAGGTGCTTGGGGAAAACTGCCAGGGGAAAATGGGAGAGGTGAGCTGGGGTCAACTGAGCAGAGCCTTGAAAGCCACATTGAGACTGGCCTGTAACAGGGAGTTTGTGAAAGGTGGGGGTGGGTCAGAGCAGTCCTGGAAAGGCCACTCGGGCAACAAGATGATGGATGAACTGGTATGGGAGGTATGGTGGGTCCTTAAAACCTGTTGAAATAATGTAAATGAGAGTCTGCCGTGGGTGGTGGTGATGGGGTGAAAAGTGGGGAGACAGCTGCAGAACTGAAAAACAGTTTGGAGGCAGACTCACTGGGACTCAGGGCTGAGGCTGTGTAGACAGCAGAGACTGTAGCTGTCTGAATGGTATCCCCAATACTAGAAAAGTACCGGGCACTTAGAACATGCCAAATGAATGAACAAATGATGCTTTTGCCGTTGTGTCCACCCTGAAGTCTTTGCCTGGAGCCCACATGCTCAGGGGTCCCTGCCCTGCCCCCATAGCTCGGGAGAAGCTGAAGACCCAAGAGAATGGGTTGGGAAGTGGTCTGTATGTGGGTATACAGTCTGCCAGATTGTACTGAATTGAATGTACACCCAAGGCTACCCTCTCCCTGGGCCTGGCTCCAAGTTTGTGTCCAAGAATGTACACCCAAGGCTACCCTCTCCCTGGGCCTGGCTCCAACCCCTGGGGGTTGTGGGGGCCCTCAGCTGGGTCCTAAATGTCTGCCCAGAGGGGTGAGGTTACAGAAATGGCAGAGAAGGGGGATAGGGCAAAAGGCCGAGGCTGGTGGTGGTAGTGGGGACACTCATGCACATGCCAAGAGCTACTGCTGAGCTTGGCCTGCCCCCTGCCCCCTGCTTCCCATCCCTTCCTCCAGGCTCACTTTCCTCATCAGAAATTCAGCACTCCTCTGCACACTCTGCCTGCGGAGCAGAGGCCAGAGGGGACGCTCCCTGGCGCAGCGCTTTCAGCCAGAAGAGACAGGTCCCGGGAGAGGTCAGTGGGGTGCACCTGGGAAGGCTGGACCCCCTCTCCCCACTCTCTGGGCTGTTCCACCAGGCTGCAGGGGCTTTCTCTTTGCTGGAGGAAATCCAGAATCCCACCATCGCCCTCACCCCCAACACAAGGTGACTGGGTCTCTGGACCCAGTCATGAGGTTAAGAGAGCAGGAGCCCGGGGAGCGGGCACACACGTGTACAGTGGGCAGCGGCTACAACACTCGCCTTGCTTCTCCTGCACCAAGTCCCCAGACAATGAGCCTTTAAGGAGGGCACATTCCAGAGCAAGGTGGATTTGCCAGGATCACCCCCACGCCTGCCCCTCGCCCCCATCACTGTAGCTGACCAGAGGGAGAGGAATGCAGACTTGGTTAAACAACCTTGAGAAATAGAACCATGTTCCTTCCCGAAAATCAGCCCTCCCCGTGGGCAGGCAGTTGCTCGCTGCCAGGGCACTCTGCTGACTCAGGGGAGCGGCCTGAAAGAACCAGGACCCCAGCGGCCCTCACTCCCCATGCTCCCCTTCCTTGAGAGGGACCCCCAGATTCTCCTGGAAGACCCCTGGCTTCCCTCTCCCATGGTGTCCCTTCTCTTCCCCGTTCTGGGCTTGGGCAGTGCTCCAGACTGGGCTCTTATTTTCACAAGAGGGACCCTGTGCTCTTTGTAAGATGAGGCCAGGGGTGCAGAGCCCAGCCGGGAGCCTGCTGGAGACTTTACCTAATTGGAAATGCGAGGGGGCATTCCACTCATGCCCCTGCCCTGGAGTTGGCTCTGGACAGACACAGCTCACAGGGCAGGGTGCAAGGAGCCCCAAAGGTCTGGCTGCAGCTACCTGGGGTGCTCAGGGTCACCAGCACATCGGTGGAGGGGGTCACTTGTTCTTCCTGTATCTCTGGAATCCCCTGTTCAGGCATTGGTGGGGTTGTGGCATTCCCTGCGGAGGAGAGAGGGGAAGAGGTGGGGTCACAGTCCCTTGGCCGGCCGTGGCCGCTCCCTTTTCCCTGGTGCTCAGACTTCCAAGAACGAAGGGTGAAGCCTGGGGTGGGTCACTCCCATGCCTTCCAGTCTCCTGAAAGTTGATCTGGCCCCACCTAGAGAATCTGAGAGCTCTAACAGGCGTTGGAGCACATCCAGTCTAATGCTCTTTTATTTCAGGGCCAGGAGACTGAGGCTTGTAGAAATGGCCACTTGTCCAAGGCCAGCCAGCTTGTTGGAGGCACAGCTGACACCTGGGTTTCCTAATTCCCACTTCAACATTCTTTCCCTTCTGCTTACAAAGTATTTCACAGCTTACAGAGCTCTGCCACAAATACCAACATCTTATTTGCCTTGAGAAGCCACAAGACAGGCTTCAGTGTCTTCTACCATTTTATAAGAAGCATGAGCTCAGCCTTCCAATGTCTGAACCCAACACCAGTGACCGGCAATTAGTGGTTTCAGGACGAGGCCTCCTGGGGGAAAGAGTCTAGCGACCCAACCAACCACCTATTTCAGCTAGTGCTGTCTCTTTGTTCTGATTTATGTGCCAAGTGGTGCCATGAATTTTGCAAAGAGTTCTGTGGCTAGAAAACTATCTGTGAAGTGTCATGGGGTCTCTTGCTGACCTCACAGCACCTTAGGTGTATAGAGAGCTCCCAGAAACAGCACTCACAGGCCACGTCCTTCTCACCCTCCTCTGATGTGTGTAAGCGTGGACCAGCTCACACATAGTAACTCCACTCCTGATTAAGGCCTCTTTCCTTCCCTTCTCTTTTGCCTGGGAGCCGCCAGGAAGAGGGACTCACCTGTGACCCAGGCAGGTGTATGGGTGACACTGGTCGTGACCTGCACAGAAACAGGAGAAGGTCACTTTTGGCTCCTCTGTCGTCCCTGTGATGTGCCACCTTCCATCACACTCACCCCCATCTCTGGGCTTCCTACCAGCTAGCTCATTCACGTTTTCATTCATTCCAGGTATTGATGAGTTCTTACTCTATGCTGGGCATTCTGCCAGACACTTTATACCCACTCACTTCATTAACTTTCTCAACTATCTTATGATGGGAGATTGACATGATTAAATGAGCTGATGTACACACTATGCCAGCTTGGTGTCAGGTACATAGTAGAAAATCAGCAAGTTTGGTGTCAGCTATAACCCTCGCATCTCAACACAGTAACTGAAGCTCTGGAGGCTCACTAGAGTGCCTGGAGCCACAGGGCCAGTGTGGGAAAGCCAGACTGCAGGTTACACTTGGTGTCCCTCAACACAGCCAGTGGACAGAGGTTGCTGAGAGGGGGGACATAACAGAAGAGCAGGCAGAGGGTGGAAAAGGCCCTGGAGGCCCTGTGTCTGTGGGGACTGGAGTTAGAGCTTTGGCCTGGGAGGATGTCATATAGTAGCCCAGGGAGAGAACAAGCCCCCTCGAAGAAACTGTATTTGGGGACAGTCAGGTATGCAGGGTGGAGGGGCAGGGGATAGAGTAGGGACTGAGAGGCTGATGAGGGAAGAAGCAGATCCCCTCTTCTGGAATGTTTTCCTGGGAGGACACCCAGTTTTTCCCAGGGGAATCTTGGGCACAGGGAAGGGAGTTGGATGCGCCTTTCTCAGTGAGGTGGTTTGAGGCTGTTCACAGCTGTGCCCGCACTTCCCCGTACACCACTCCCAGAGGATACCTGGAGGTTCAACTAAACCGGCGCAGAAAGTGCCAGACCCAGAATGAACTGGAAGCAGCTCCACACCTCATCTGCAGTGCTTAAAGCTTGAGTGACAGCCGGGCCTAACAGGACATGTTCCTACTTCCTTTCTGAAGGGGCCCCGGCCCACCCCAAATGGGAAAATGCTTGCACAACGGCTGCTCTGTAAACAGGAGCTGTTGTTATCACTTCGTTTAGGGTAAAACGGTCTTTGGATCAATCCTCGCACTTGGTCATCTCTTCAAGTAAAATCCAACAGACGCTCCATCTTTCTCCCTCTCCTCCGTCATGAGACACTGCCCTGGGGCCTGAGCTGCTACCAGGTCCTGCTCTCTGCCATGCTTGCCCGGCCCCCTAGTGGGAGGACGCACTCACCTGGCCAGCCTGAGAGTCACCTGGAAGGGAAAGGTGACAGCGTGAGCTCAGGGAAGAGGGTCTGGCTGCCGTCTTCCCTCACCGCCACCTGGGCGCCTTCACAGTCTGCGCCCCAGACCACGTCCCCAGCAGGGCCGGCAGCACAGGAAGCACGGACTCTTCTTACCTGCCTCTGCCCCTTCACCCCTGTAGGGACTGGCCACCACACAATTCAAGGACCCCAAGTCTAGAGAGCCTGAAGATAGCTCAGTGCAGCCTCTCTCTTGGTAAGTGGAAGCCCCTGCTTTCCTGTAAGGCCTCGGGTGACAGGAGTCCCACCGGCTCCCGGGCCTGTCCACCCCATCCATCCTGGAGCCACCTCCTTGCACTGCTACCTCCTCTCTCCCACACCTCCCAGCCAGGCTGGGTCACACAGCCCCCTGCCCTGGGCTTTGGGCCAGGGGAACAGTTTGAGGAAGGAGTGGAGTTGCTCCAGGCTTGGCCGGTGTCCTGTGTCCACAACAACTGGGGCTCTGTCCTCACTTCCCTGTCTCTTCCAGATTCCTGGAGCAACCTGACCAATCACATAGCTTGTTGGCCCTATGATGTTCCAGGCCTCCTGCACTCAGTGTTACCAGTCACCTGGGCATGACTTCTCCACGGTTTTCAGGGCACTTGCAAGGAGAGCCTCATACCCAGCCGCCCTCCAGCTCCGTACCTCTGGGGTCCAAGGCCATTGAGCTGGAGTTAGCACTCTGACTCTAAGGCCGGGCCAGGGGTCTGGCATGCAGGTCCTCACGACCCGCCTGCCAGCTATTCAAGCCTGTAGCAAGCACCAGCCCCAGAAGCTGCATGGCCAGAGGGCAGGAGATGGAGAGGCCTGATCGCTGGGGTGGGGGCTGCGGCTGACCTTTCCCACTTCCACAAGCTACTCCCTAGGGCGTGGGCACCTCTTGACCCCATATGGAAGAGGAAGTGGGTGGGGCCTTGCTGTTGTAACAGGCCATGAGAGAAGGCTGCCAGGGTTGGGTGCTGCTGCTCCAAGCTCCCTTTTCTAATGCCACAGAGATGGGATGCCCAGGCACCCAGGATGGACACCCACACTTCTCTGAGGTGCTGGAAACTTAGGGGAAAGGGGAATCCCTCAGGCGTCTCCCCCAGCTCAGATACCCTTGTCAGGGACGGTCCCGGCCTCGAGCCAGGTGTCTGTGATGACCCGGAGTGGCTGTCTGTCTGCTGGCCCAGGCAGTGCCCCGCTGCTCCTCTGCCCTTGCTCTCTTGGGGGCCTTGCCAGTTCCTCCTCCTCGGCTTTCCTCATGGACAGGCGAATGTCGGAGCTGGCATAGGTGTAGCCGTGGCCGGCAGGGCAGATCTCTCTGAAGGCCTCTGCAAAGCCAACAGCCGGAGGACAAGCTGAGAGGTGCTGTTCCTGCAGGAAACCAGGGCCCTCCTTTCCCTCCCTTTGGGAGACACGGCAATTATGGCAGCAAGGAGGGAGGGAGCCCCAGGTTGGGATAAACACGTGAACAGGCAGGGAAGACTACTTTAGTCTTCCAGATTGAGGGAGGTCTACCCAGGCCCGGCAACATGGTCACTAGCCTTGAGGAAGCCCCTGGGCAGTGAAAGCTGGGATGGGGACAGGGGGTTACCTGTGCCAGGCAGAGGGCATTTCTCACACTCGCTGCCCCATGCTTTGCCCACACGGCTGCAGCAGCATATCTGCTTGGTGATTCGCTGGGCCAAAGGCAGGGTGCAGGTGTCAGGCCCAAGCGACCGGTAGCACAGTCCCTGCAGCATGGAGATGGCCTTGTCCGCTGCAACAGACACAGCACGTGGAGGTGGGCAGGTGGCCAGTGGGAGGGGAACACATAGCTGGGAGGGCAGTGGATGGAGGTGTGGCTGGCCACATGCACTCAGACTGGCCTGGCCCATATCTCAGTCGGGAAATTTGGAGCCCTGCAAATGCTCACAAGAACTTTAGAAGGAAGAGGCGTAGTGGAATGTTTCAGCACCTCCCCATGTCATGTGCTTGATGAGACCCGTGACTCCCCACCTGCATGTGGAGAACCTGAGAGCAGGAACTGAGGATGCAGCTCCTTGTCTCCAGTGCTGAGTTTAGAAGTGTTTGCTGAAGGCCCCACGTGTCCCTAGGGTTGAGCAGGGAGCAGTATGTCCTAAGGACCACGGCCTCTGTGGGAAGATGAGGCAAGCTAAGGCCCGATGGGGAGCTCAGAGGACAGGGACCCTATATTGGGTCATCTCTGTCACCCAGGCACCTTCCATAGTGTCTGGTGCATGCAAATGCTTAGTAATGCTTGTTGAATCTATGCATGGATGGCTAGGCCAATGAGCCAATCAAACATGGAATCAACCAGCCAATCAAAATACTGAGGGTCACTGTGCGTTTGAGCTACACTGGGCTTAGGTCATAGCAATGCCACCACCCTTATCTCCTTTCTTGTACTTTGATAATAAATATTAAAGAACCGTTTCTGTATGTTATCTCAATGGAAGACGAGGAGGCCATGCCAGGTTGGAAGAGTCTGGAATCCATAGAGGGCTGACTGGATTCTAAGAGGAGGAGAGGTGGGGTGAAGAGGACATCAATCAAAGTTTAGGAATGAATGATTCTGGGGAAGTCCTGGTCAGGCCCAGGACGCAGCAGACCAAGTTCGAATCCCTGCTCCACCATGAAGTACAGGACCTCCTTGGGCCTTAGCTTCTTCACATGTAAAATGAAGATGAGAATGATCATTCCATGGCAGGGGACACCTGTATTTCTGCCTGCCCAGAGTCTATGTGCCATATTCCAGTATAATCACCCTGTTTCTCCTACGGGAACTACCCCTTTCCCACCCTTGGTCCATGTGACTGGAGTGGAGGCTGGCGCCTTTCTGGCTAAAGGCTTGTGGTCCATGCCCCTGGTTCCAGTGACTGGGTCAGGGATGGGCACTTCACCAAGGAGGCCCAGTGATAATCAGCTTCGAGACTATTCCTGGGTGATGGGGGAAAAGGGGCTCATTTTTTATTGAGTTTGCAAGGCTGAGAGGGTGTAGGCCTAGAGCATCTGGTGACCACCTTCGAAGGAACCATGAAACTGACACAGAGGAAAGAGCAGGACCCCCCCTGCAGACACTGTGGCTGACTGATCAGCCAGCCTGAGGCCACACCACGCCTGCACTTCCTAGTTGTGTGAACCAATGCTTTTGTTTTTTTTTTTTGAGAAGAGTCTCGCTCTGTTGCCCAGGCTGCAGTGCAGTGGCACGATCTTGGCTCACTGCAACCTTTGCCTCTGGGGCTCAAGCCATCCTTCCGCTTCAGCCTCCCAAGTAGCTGGGACTACAGGTGTGCACCACCGTGCCTGGCTAATTTTTAATTTTTTGTAAAGACAGGGTCTCACCATGTTGCCTAGGCTGGTTTTGAACTCCTGAGCTCAAGTGATCCGCCTGCTTCAGCCTCCCAAAGTGCTTGCATTACAGGTGTGAGCCGCTGTGCCCAGCCCCAGCAAATTTTTTTTTGCTTAAGGCAGTTTGAGTTTGGTTTCTGTCACTTGCAATCCAAGGACTCCTGATTAACAAACTTCGCCATGGAGATTAAATAGAGTGAGGTGTGTGAGAGCAGCTTGCCAAAGGTCATGTGCTTGCCACAGGTAAATCACCAGCCCGTCTGTGAGCCCTGGATCTCCAGGTGCAATTTCTGCTTCTAGCAGCCACTTCCCTCGGGACACTGTAAGGAAGGGCTCCGTCCCTTTGAACCCCAGGGTGGAGATGACCCAGGTGGGAATATCAGGAGGCTGGGGCAGCCCTGCAGACTGCTCCACTGGACCTGGTCAGGTGGCAGGGAGGGAGGGAGGCAGAACCCAGAAACAAAGGGAAGAGAAACTTCGCACTGCCCATCCCACTTGCAGGGAAGTGAATCGCCGTGGGAGGCTTGGGGGAGTAACACCAGGGACAGAGGGGAAAAGGACACTAGAGAGACATCTCTGCTTCCCTGTATTAAGGATCTCTTTCTGGTACTCATAAATAAGTCCCCTTGGATGTCAAACACACCTGTCTGGCAAAGGGATCTTAAGTGATGAGGAGTAGAAGGTAGGGTTGTAAGCCTCTCAAGGCCTTGATCACCTGCCACTGCCACCATGGAAGTTTCTTGAGAGCGGCCTGACATGTTTCCCCCACGCTGGACCCCTCACTCTCTGGGCACCCCCTTCCTATAGCTCTTGCTGTCTTATCTCCCTAGAGCCACTGGGTTCAGTCTCCGGGTGGCACTGGAGTCTTGTTCAACCCCATGGCCCTCCCAAACCCAGTACCAGAAAGTTTGCAGACTGAGGGCTTGGCCGATTGCAGGGAGCTCTGCTGAGCTGACAGCGGCCCATCCAACCTGGGCTGCTGCCTCCCAGAGGCCAGTTGGGACTGGTTTTATTTAGCTCTGGTCGGGCCTTCCGGTCCAGGGAAAGCCCCATCTGGGCTGTGGTGTCAGTTCTGCCACTGGGGGTTACTGATAGCCTGGGCCACTCCCCCTGGAAACCACAGAGGTCTCTGGAACAGGGCTGCCTGGCATACATGCAGGCACATACCTGGACACAATGCTAATGCCTACTATGTGTTCATGGATGAGGAGAAACTTCAGAACCACAGGGGCCACAGGATTGCGGAAAGGCCCTCAGGTCGGGCAGTAGCTCCATGAATGCTATGGATAATCCTTCTGGAAAGGTCACTCAGCAGCCAAGGCTCGGCCAGACATCACAGCAGAGGCCACCCCCACCACCCCCGCCGCCAAAGAAAACGAGGCTACGCATGCAACAGAAATGATTAGAAAGAAAAAAAAAAGAGAAATAGAAAAGATGAATTCTAAACTGCAAAGGCCTGGAAGAAATGCCTAGTGTAAAAAGGGAAGTAGTAACCATCTCTGTTCCAGCAGGATGGGCTGATCAGGTTTTCACACTGGGCCCAACTCCAGGTTGAGTAGCAGACACAGGCCCTGAGCATGGCATGATCAGGTCTTGGGAAAATTACTGCCCTGGGCTGGCCTGTGGACCTGAAGGGTCCCATCTTGCCTCCCAGTGTCCCCCCCAACCCCGTCCCTACCAGCACTCACACACACAGCGGCTCCGCGATGGATCCAGCATGAGGCCAGGTCTGCATGTGCACAGGTAGCTGCCCCTGGTGTTCACACACTCCGCATCCTTGCACAGGCCCAGGGTCAAGCACTCATTGATATCTGCAGAGTTGGAGGAGATGACCAGCTCATGCCCCTGCCCTGGAGTTGGCTCTGGACAGACACAGCCCACAGGGGGCCTGATGGAGGGGAGGGGCGGGGTGGAGATCCTCAAATACCCTCTCCAGACAAAACAACAACAAAAGGGCTGCTATGTATTCAGTGGGATTCCTCTACCTGGGCCTCAGTTTCCTCACTTGTAAAATGAGGATAATGATAGTAACAACCAGACGGTGTTAGATGGATAAAATAAGATCAAACTGCAAACCACTTAGTTCAGTAACTGGCATGTAACAATGATCATAATATTAAGAGCTAATGTTTGTTTGTTTGTTTGTTTGTTTTTGAGAGACAGTCTCACTCTGTCACCCAGGCTGGAGTGCAGGGGTGTGATTTCAGCTCACTGCAGCCTCCGCCTCCCAGGTTTAAGCAATTCTCATGCCCCAGCCTCCCGAGTAGCTGGAACGACAGGCGCGTACCACCACATCCAGCTAATTTTTGTTTTGTATTTGTTGTAGAGATGTGTTTTCACCATGTCGCCCATGGCTGGTCTCAAACTCCTGGCCTCAAGCAGTCCAACTGCCTTGGTCTCCCAAAGTGCTGGGATTATAAGCATGAGCCACCTCATCAGGCCTCAAGCACTAGTATTTATTGAGCACCTATTACATGCTACATACTCTGCTGGGTATTAACATACAATACCCCATTTAACTCTCACAAACCATTTTATCAAATAGGCCCACATGTCCTCATTTTACCGGAGAAGAAACTGAGGTCCCAGGAATAACCAGGTCACCCACTGGTTTGGGGAAGTTGGCACTGGGCACAGGAACGAGGGACTGAAAGGTGACCCAGCCTGAGCACCAAGGGGCACTACTCCTTGATAGGATGCGCCATTGTGACAGGGTGCCAGTAAGAGCTGGGAAGGTGCTACTGAGAAATGGGAAAGGGCAGTGATCCATATGCATCCAGACTGTGGCCACAGTGGGATGTGGACCTCCAAACCCAAGTCTGACTTGCTTCCCTCTGCTTAAGAAGCTTCTGGGTTTCCCATCACTTCTTAGAGGGAGGCCCTAAACCCTAACATGGTATCCAAGGTTCTCCACCGTGTCCCTAAAGCCTGTGGGTAAACAGGTGGCTCTGATGAGACACTGGCAGACCTGTGGCATCTCCCGTGTGTACACAGGCCACGTACATAGTACTTTCTGGGACACTCCAGATAGCGCAAAATGTTCTTTTGCTGATGGTGTTCACATTGCCTGGAGAGCTTGCATCCTCTTAGTTGGCCAACTTGTACTCATTTTTAAAGTCTTGGCTTGGGTATCACCTCTTCCAGGAAGCCTTCCCTGATCCTCCCAGTCTGGGAAGGGGCCCCCACCATGGGATCCTGTAGCACTCAGTGACCGCTGCTTTCTCTCAAGAACACTCTCTCTGCTCATTAGATGTGATTGTTCAGGGGTCTATCTGCACCTGGGGCAGGACTGTGTCTTCTCCATCACTGTGTACTCAACACCTAGCACAGTGTATGTAGCCCATAGTAATCTCCCCTCCAATAGTTTGTGGAAGTAGGAGGGAAGGATGGAGAGAGAGAGGAGAGATGACGTGTGCAGGTGCAGAGGTGAGCAGGTCCCTTCGCAGACACGGAGACCACAGCCACATACGTGGGAAAGGGAGGTTTCAGGGGCAGGGCCTCCTGAGGGAAGGTCCTTTGGTGTCCTGAATCTTGGGGCTCAGTGGAGGGAGGGCAGAGAACCCATCTGAGATCCTGAGAATAACCTTAAAGCTTCAGACTCGGAAACCCACCAGGAGGAAAAGCAACTGGCGACCGTTTAGATATGAACAGCCCCGATTTCCCTCCAAGGGCAAAAATACGTATTTCTCCCTAGAGCCACTGTCTGCTTGGCCCTCAAACCACTGGCTCCTGAGGGAGTCTGACCCTGGACTAGGCTGGGCCAGAGGTCTGCCCCTTTGCTCGACCCCAGCACCTTTGCTTATCCACAGGCTAGGGATCACTTCTGCAGCCTGGCACCCCGGAGGGAGACAGCCCAGTCACGCAGAGCTTCCCCAGACTCCTCTCTCGGAAGCAGCCTCCAGAGGGAGGGTACCGTGGAGGCCACCTGGGTCAATCCCCTGTCTCTGACCCAGCTCCATCCAAAGCAAACCATACAGACAACTATTTGTCCAATTGTCCAAGCTCCTCACAGGGAGGCCACCTTGTTCCCCACTGGCCTCTGCCAGCCCCAGGAGCCTGTCCCTGGCAGGAAGCCCCCATGCTCCCCGCCCCCCTTCCTGGCTGTGGGTTGAAGCAAGTGGGAGGGAGGCCTGAATAGCTAAGGGTTTTCAGTTGGGAAAAGCCCACAGAGGCCCCAACAACTCAGGCTGACTTGATTTCCCACCCTGGAGCTGAAATTCTTCCCATTCCAGGGAGACCAGCTCAGGAGGAAAGCAGAAGTGCAGGGACTGCGGCGGCCCCTTCGGACACAGCCCCGCATAGCCTAGAGACCCTAGCCTGTGTTCCAGGTTGGGGTGGGTGGAGATGGGGAGGAGGGCAGGTATCAGCCGCTTGGCTTCCTCTGTCACTCTCAAGTGAGTCCCTGGATTTCCTTAGGCCCCTGGAATCAGCAGCCTCCCACCACTCCCCCAAGCTGGGGCTTAGAGGGACTCAGTGGAGACCACTCGACCAATGACAGACACTCCTCCTGTCTGGTGCTGGGAGTGTGTCCCGGCATCCCTGAGCCCAGCCCTGGCCCTAGGGGTCCTACCTTGGCAGTGAGTGAGGTTCAGTCTCTTGTATCCCTGAGGACACTCCAGCTGGCCATTCTCAATCACCGGGGAGGCTGAAGAGTGGAGATACAAACAGGTCTCACTGGAGGGCCCCTAGGCTCCTCTGTCACCCATGCTGGGAAGGGGTGCAGTCTGGATGTCCAGCCCACCCAGCAGCCGTGAGCCCCAGCCCCTGAAGCCATCGTCCTGGGCAGCTGTGCTTCCTGGTTCTCACCAGACTCCTCTCGGCCTACCTTGCTTTTATTAAAAGCAGTACTAAGTGAAATAAGCCAGGCACAGAAAGACGAATATCACAGATCTCACTGATATATGGGACCTAAGAAAAACAAACCCACAGAAGCAGAGTAGAATGGTGGTTACCAGGGCCTGGGGAGAGGGGAGACAGTGATCAAAGGGTACAACATTTCAGTCAGATACAGGAGGTGTAAGTTCAAAAGATCTGTTGTACAACATAGTGACTATGGTTAATAACAGTGTCTCGTATTCTTGAAAATTGCTAAGAGAGTAGATTTTAAGTGTTCTCACCACAAAAAATAAATATGTGAGGTAATACACATATTAATGGATGCAATTTAGCCACCTTACAATGTATACCTATTTCAGAACAACAGTTGTGCACCGTCCAGGCGCAGTGGCTCACACATATAATCCCAGTGCTTTGGGAGGCCAAGGCAGGTGGATCACCTCAGGTCAGGGGTTCGAGACCAGCCTGGGTAACATGGTGAAACCCCATCTCTATGAAAAATATGAAAATTAGCTGGGCGTGGCAGCACATGCCTATAATCCCAGCTACTCAGGAGGCTGAGGCAGGAGACTTGCTTGAAACCAGGAGGGGGAGGTTGCAGTGAGCCAAGGTTGTACCACTGCCCTCCAGCCTGGGTGACAGAGTGAGACTCCATCTCAAATCAAACAAAACAGTTGTGCATCACAAATATATACAATTTTTATTTGTCAATTAAATTTTTAATCCTAAAAATTGTATTATATACTTCACATATATAGTTATAACATTACATATAGTATATACTATACTAGGTGCATGTCATATATATAACATGGGTTTTATCGTTATAACTTTTTGCTTTTTATTTTGAAATACTAAAGATACACAGATGTCTGATTGCAGATTGACCAACAAGGAAATTATTCTCAGTATTTTTATGCTGATACACATCCTGCCTTGATATCACAACATTCCCCCTTACTTTACAGAGAAAAAAAAAAAAAAACCTCAAACAGTTGATATTAAATAAAAACAGGGGAAAAAAATCTCCATTACTTTGGGGCAACAGACTAGTGTGCCAACCCTCTTGAAAAGCTCTAGCAGGGGGCATACTTCTGATCACCACCTGTCTTCACAGGAAAAGGCAGGGGAATACTATATTTTGTGGAACAAAAAGAGAACTCAGCTATAAGTTTGACAATTCTTTTGCCTATAGCTAGCCAGCAATTCTAAGCAGGCGCGAGCAATTGCCACAGACTTTATTCCATACAAATTTCCAGAAAGACACTATGATGTTTCAAAGGTCTTGCTCTATAAAGCTAGCTGCATGGTGGCTTCCTGTAGCAATTTGCCTTCTTCTAGCTTTGACTCCTTTGTGGCAATAGCTTGTCTCTGAATGCTGCACCCTCCATCTCTGTCACCTTATCCCAATTCCTTTTTCTCCCAGTCGTAACATCAGCAGCTACACTTTCAGAGTTGTTTGCTAAAGCTTCTTGTCATCCAGGAAGTCATTTACTGTTGAGAATATATGTTCACTGGTTCATCCTTTAGTGATTTACAAAAAGAGAGGTCTTCACATATATATATATATATATATATTTTTTTTTTTCTTCTTCTTCTTCTTCTTCTTTTTTAAGATGGAGTCTTGCTCTGTCACACAGGCTGGAATGCAGTGGTGTGATCTCGGCTCACTGCAACCTCCACCTCCTGGATTCTAGCTATTCTCCTGCTCCAGCCTCCTGAGTAGCTGGGATTACAGGCATGCACCACCATGCCCGGCTAACTTTTGTATGTTTAGTAGAGACAGGGTTTTGCCATGTTGGCCAGGTTGGTTTCAAACTCCTGACCTCAGGTGATCCGCCTGCCTCGCCTCCCAAAGTGCTGGGATTATAGGCATGAACCACCGCACCCAGCCTTTCATGTATTTTTATTGTTGAAATGAATTATTGCAAATACCAAGAGGCACGTTAAAGATATCTATACTTTTGTCCAATTGTACAGCAAAGTTGAGTGTCTTTGTGGTTTAAAATGTTTTTCTAATCAAGATAGCTTTTATTTCACCATTAGCTGCTGTCTCTGGGCACTTACACAGTTAGTGCAAGGTTTGTTATTAGTAATGGCCTATATCAATCTGTATTTCATATGGTCTTCTTGATCATTTGGATCCTGGGGTACTTGGGGGTCACATCTGATAGGTTGTCACGATTTTTACATTGTAATATGGCTGATGACATGGTATAAGACTCCCTGAGAAGGGTCAGCATTGCGTTTTTTAATGATTGCTTATGATTATGGGACTAGTATTATTTTGCATCCACGGTTTCTTTGCAGGAGCTTTTCAGAGCCACCTCTCCATTTGGTGTGGGTTAGTTTAGTTAACACCAGAACACATAACTAAAAAATCCAGTAATCACAGCACTGTGAACTGCACTGCGTTGTAATATGCCAAAGACAAATAGAAGGAGGTACCACATTTTCTTGGAAGCCCCACTCTTCCCTGAGGACACACTGTGTGCCAAGCATGACATGTGACAGCCTGACATAGGGACAGACCAAGTGAGGACATAAATTAGTAACACTTAACTTTTTTAAGATTAAAAAATGTAAACTGAAGTTCAAAAATGTTTTCCTGCCAGGACTGGCCCGCTCCGGGTTTGCACGTTCCATGTAGGGACCAGGGTCCAGCCTAGAAGGCCGCTCTTGTGGAGACACACAGGGATTCTGAAAACGCTGAGAAGGAGATGGAAAGATGGGAGTGAGGCTGGGAAATATGCATGTCCCTGGCTCGGGGCCTAGTGGTATAAACTGAGGACAGAGAGGAGGGAAGAAAGAGAAGTCGTTTGGAGAAACTCAGAAGGCAGGCTGATTAGATGCAGCCCGTGAACACTATGAGGAGCAGAAGGTAGGAAAGAATGATGCAAGGCTGCTGCCAGAGGGCCGAGGAAAGAGACCAAGTGCACATTTGTCCAGTGCTTCAGAGTTGCAAGGCCATGGGTGCACATGGTCCTGTCTGTTTCTCACAACAATTATACCCTAAGGCAGGGACCATCATCCCCAATTTACAGATTAGGAAAGCAAGGCTCAGTGAGGGGTAAGTAACTGACCCAGGTAACAAAGTTGCTGGAGCAGAGGCAGGGTTGAAATCGGGCCTCTAGCTGTGAAGGCCACATCCTTTCTCCTACCTTCTACTGTGCTTCTCTAAGAGAGAGAGAGATCAGGAAGAGCTGGGGAGCCAGCAGGCCAGGATGATATCAACTCTCTAGATGTCAAGAGGGAGAAATGATGCTGGGCATGGTGGCTCACACCTGTAATCCCAACATTTTGGGAGGCCAAGGCAGGAGCATCACTTGAGCCCAGGAATTCAAGACCAGCCTGGGCAACATGGAGAAACCTCGTCTCTACAAAAAAAATACAAAGATAAACTGGGCATGGTGGTTCGCGCCTGTGGTCCCAGCTGAGGCAGGAAGATCACTTGAGCCTGGCAGGTCAAGGCTGCAGTGAGCTGTGATAATGCTACTACACTCCAGCCTGGGCAACAGACGGAGATGGAGACAGAGACGGAGAGGGAGAGGGAGCAGCAGAGGGAGGAAGCAGAGGCCCCTGCTTCTTTAGTGATCAGAAGGGGAGCAGCAGAGAGCTTGGATTAGAGCAGGAAGCAAGAGTGGAAACAGCTGCTGGCACCTGTGGAAAACTGTGAGAACCCAAGGAATGGGTGAAGCTGAGAGGAGCTAGGTCCACCCATTAGTCTGGATACATGTATGTGCTTTTTATATAAAGTGGTCTCCTCCTTAATATGGGGAACCTGCCCCCCCTGCCGCTGGCCTGAAGGGAGTGTGTGTCGTGGGCAATTCTTCGTGAAGGCAGGCTTCTAGAGGGAAATAAATGCCAAGCCACTGTCTCTGGGGAAACTCCCATTTTTGCCAACAACCTCCACCCTGAAACCAGGGCCCTCAGCGCCCCTCCTCGCACCTCCCAGAGGCAGTCTATAAGGGGCTAGTTCCTAGCTTCTGTAAGACCAAGTACAGCATGGAATCTGAAAGATCAGGTTAAGGCCGGGCACGGTGGCTCATGCCTGTAATCCTGGCACTTTCAGAGGCTGAGGCAAGTGAATCACCTGAGCTCTGGAACTCAAGACCAGCCTGGGCAACATGGCAAAACCCTGTCTCTACCAAAAATACAAAAAGTCAGCGGGCATGGTGGCATGAGCCTGTGGTCCTTGCTACTCAGGAGGTTGAGGTGGGAGAATTCTTTGAGCCTGGGAGGTAGAGGTTGCAGTGAGTCAAGATCATGCCTCTGTACTCCATGCTGAGCAACAGAGTGAAACTATGTCTTAAAAATAAATAAATAAGGCCGGGCGTGGTGGCTCATGCCTGTAATC
>NW_012102343.1:1001848-1004263 GCF_000951045.1 Mandrillus leucophaeus
TTTAGGTGGCCAGGTGGCTCAGGGTGAGAATTCGGCAGCCAGTGAGCTTTGTGACAGGTGAAGGCAGGTGACACCTGTCACTGTCCCTGCCACCCACACCAGGTGTCCCTCTTGCATGCTCCCCACACATATAGACTTCCCAAATCACAGCACTAGCTTTTGAGCTGAAAAACTCAGTTCTTGGTGTGCCGTGGCTGCCTGCTCACTCTTCCATCCTTCCACAAAGTATAAGCTACGTGAGGACAAGGATCTTGTCTTCTTCATCACTGTTATGTCTCCAGTGCTATGTCCCAAGCATGACACCTAGAGCTGTGTGGGCACTCAGTCAAAATAGGAACAAATAAGAAGAGCAAACACTCAAATGGCATTTACTATGGGCCAGGCCCTATTATAAAGGCTTCACACTAATTAACTTAGTTAATGCTCATAAGAGGCCTTGGAGAGTCTTACTAATATTATTCCCATTTTATGGATGAGCAAACTGAGGTTCATCCATAAAATGGATGAGGTTATGAAACAAACCAAAGGTCGCCCTGTTGGTGGACAGAGCTGGGATTATGAACTCAGGCAGTCTAGCTCCAGAGGAGAAATTCTGAACCATTCTCCCCACTGCCTCCAAATAAACAAATAGATTCGTAAAAAGCCTTAGGGGTGCCTAGGCAGACAACCCTAGGGTGCAATGGAGGCACCTGCCCAGTAGAAAACCTAGCACCCTTCCTAGGAAACCTCTACCCTGTTTTTAAATGAGGGATCAGGAGAGAGAATAAGAAAAAAAAAAAAAAGTAGGGATACTCAGAAGGAGGTCAGAAGAACTGATCAGATGCCTGATAAGGGCTCCACGATGTGCATAACCAAAGTGCCAGGCAGAACTGACAAAGGAAATGGCGTAGAACCCGTCCTACCCCTTGTGGCTCCTCAGCCAGATCAAGGTTATCACAAGGGGTAAGGGGTCAGAGAGTAGAAAGAAGAGAATCTGTGAGACCTGGGGAGAGAGACTGGCTAAGCTGTGACTTTCACGGATGCCTCAAGGAGGCCTTGCAGGGCTGCAATGTGCTTGCCTTTGGGACTCTTAGACTTGCGAAAGCCAAAGCAGCTGCCCAGGGTCAGTGGAGACTGACCTGAACTCCAAAGCGTTCACATCACAAATGCCTCTGAAGCATGCAGGGTGGATGTGGGGAACCTTCTTGGTAAGGACATCGGGACATATGGTCTTCTGACTCCCTGGCCTCGGCCCTGTCCACCCTCTGCTGTGTCTCGGTTGCTCACAAACTGAAGAAAGAAGCAGAGGGGTCCCTGGCTGCAGCCTGCCCCTGCCCTCCTAACTCTCCCCCTCAGCCGCTGGGACTCCCAGGGAGGCCTCAGTAAAGGCAAACTAATTTCTCAAGACAGTTTTGGCATTGACTGCATGAGTAGAGTTGTGGAGGAGAGGGTGAAGACGTATCTGGCCACAGGGCTGTTTACAGGCTGTGCCAGTCTCAGACTGTGATGACAGGTGCCTGCAGCAGGGAGATGTGAAAGGTCCCCACCACACAGCCCCTCTGCCCAGGGACAGACACATACACACCTGGTGAGGCCAAGCTCAGTGCCTCAGGGATGTGTGAGCCGGCTGGCGCCTTGCCCTTTGATTTGCAAACCTCAGATGGGCAAGTTGGAGAGAAAATTCTACTCCCCTAGTAGAAGGAGTGCAGGCACTGGGGCAGCCAGACCCACATCTAACCCCTGGCTCCACTATGACTAGCTATGTGACCTGGGGCACATTTCTTAACCTCTCAGACGGAATTTTTTTGTTTGTTTGTTTTATTTTATTTTATTTTTTTTGAGACTGAGTCTAGCTCTGTCGCCAGGCTGGAGTGCAGGGGCACAATCTTGGCTCACTGCAACCTCTGCCTCCTGGGTTCAAGCAATTCTCCTGCCTCAGCCTCCCAAGTAAACAGGATTACAGGCATGCGCTGCCACACCCAGCTAATTTTTGTATTTTTAGTAGAGACAGGGTTTCACCATGTTGGCCAGGACAGTCTCAAACTCCTGACCTTGTGATCTGCCCATCTTGGTCTCCCAAAGTGCTGGGATTACAGGCATGAGCCACCATGCCTGGTTGAATTTTTTCATCCGTAGAAGTGGGGACTGGGCTGGGTGCAGTGGCTCACGTCTGTAATCCCAGCACTTTGGGAGGCCGAGCCAGGCAGATCATGAGGTCAGGAGATCGAGACCATCCTGGCTAACATGGTGAAACTCCGTCTCTCCTAAAAATACAAAAAATTAGCTGGGTGTGGTGGCGGGTGCCTGTAGTCCCAGCTACTTGGGAGGTTGAGGCAGGAGAATGGCGCGAACCTGGGAGGCAGAGCTTGCAGTGAGCCGAGATCACACCACTGCACTCCAGCCTGGGCGACAGAGTGAGACTCCATCTCAAAAAAA
>NW_012102343.1:1004709-1018588 GCF_000951045.1 Mandrillus leucophaeus
CTTCCTGCCTTCCCTTTTTCCTTCCTTCCTGCCTGCCTTCCTTGCTTCCTGCCTTCCCTGCCTTCCTGCCTTCCATTTTTCTTTCCTTCCTTCCTCCCCTCCCCTTCCTCCCTTCCTCCCTTCCTCCCTTCCTCCCTTCCTCCCTTCCTTCCTTCCACACAGTCTCAAAGTTGGCATGCTGGCCTACTGTCCCTCACTATCTGGGTGAATTTGGGCAGGTTACACAACCTCTCTGAGCCTGGGTTTTCTTATCAGTAAACAGGAGATGACAACTCCCTCTTCATGGGGTTATTATGAACACGAAATAAGCATGTATAACTCTGAGCACAATACTTGTCCAATTTTAGGAATTCTCATAATGTCCATTATTCAGATTTCCCTCCTTGGTGAAAGACCAGTGGGGCCCCCCAGTGATTATGGACATTCTGCCCAAAGATGGCCTCTGACTGCCTCCTCAGAGCAAGATAGAAACAGTCACCACAAAGAGAGAAATCGAAAAAAGAGTCTGGTCAGACCCCTGGCTCAGGCAGGTGCCACCTAGCCACTCCCGCTCCAGCCCTTCCTCCGCTCTCCAGGCTAGAGGTGCCACATGTCAGTGACACCCACCCTGCTGGGTAGGGAGGGTGCTCACTTAAGCCTGAGGCACAATTCGTTCCCAGCAGGCTTCAAGTCCCTTGGAAGAAGCTCTCGAACATCTCTGAGCCAAAGAGACACTGCCTTTTCAGCTGACAACTGGAATTCTGAAAATCCCATTTCCTTAGAGTAAGGGACTGGGCATCTCATCCAGAATCCCAGAGAACAGAAGCCCCACCCCAGCACAGCTGTTCCCCAAGCCAGGGTCCTCTAGTTCAGCAAACGCTTGTGCCCGGTACAAGAAGTGGCGCAGAGGGGCCACTTACAGAGTGGCTGGAAGCAGGTGTCTGGAGTCAGATAGGCCTGGGGTGTCAAGCTCAATTTTCTCTTCTGTAAAATGGGGAAATAGCACCCAACATCTAGAAATATTGTTAGGATGCAAGAAAATAAGAAAGCACTTAGCACCGTGCCTGGCACTTACAAGTGCTCTGAATAAATGGTTGCGAATGACGACGAGGGTGATAATAATGGTGTTGCTGCTGTGGCCTGCCCTAAGGCTCTCTGCCCCTCATGCTCCCAGCACCCTCACATACCCACCCTCCCCAGGGGCTGGCATCACAGAGCTACACGTATAACTCTCGTCAGGGGCAAGGGTCAGGACCAAAGCAAAGCCTTCTTTCTGTTGGGGGTTTCAAATACATTTTCAAACATTTCTAAAAACCCCCATTTCCTCAAAAATCAATTTTCTTTGTCATCTCCTCTGAAAAACCTGTTCTTGGTAGGCATTCTCCCGGTGATCTGGAGCCCACTACTTTTAGTTTATTGCTGGGCACCTGCAGTTTTTAATAAGTTGTCCCTTGCGATCAGTTTCAAGTCGAGCTCTGGTTACCAGAAACACCACACATCAGATAGTTCTCTCTAGAACCGCGTGGGGAAAGCCTACACCCTTCACCCTAGGGCAATTATTTCTCTTGACACAGGCCGGGGCTACATGTTGATAACCTGCCTGTCTATCCAACCTGAATCTTCTTGACGGATATAGCACAAGGAACTCACAAAACCCGATCTTGATGCGCATCCTCTTGGCTGCAGCATTCCAGTCTAGCATCCTGATCTTTGTTTGCTTCAGGGAGGCTCAGGTCTCCCCAGAATGATTAGGGAGATCTTGCTCAGCTGAGAGTCAGACATACTGTGGTTGGAATCCTGGCTCTACCTGCCCTAGACGTGTGACCTCGGACAAGTTCCTCAGCCTTCTCAGAGCTCTATTTTCCTCATCCATCACATGGGGTTAAAAATCCTGGGCTTGCAGATGGCTGTACAAATTCAGTGAGACAAAACAGGTGAAGGGCTCGGCATAATGTGAAAGTTCAGGAACCGGCAGCTAGCCTTGGTCTAAGAGAGAAAGGTGCAGAGTTCCTTGAAAGGGCAGAGCAAGAAAATCTGTTCTCCCTGGAGATACAGGGGGCCCTGGGTTCAGAGGTGAACTCAACCCACCCCAGGCAAATGGCAAGACGATCTCATGGCAAACAGCTGGAGCCCACCACTGCAGGCCCCGAGCCATGTGCCAGCCCTGCCTGTCCCAGCAAAGGGGCCTTGGGGTTGACACAGCCAGTGCCAAGCCAGATGGGGCAGTGGCCAACTTTCCAGTCAGCCCAGATGTCTGTCTTTCTCAGATGAAAACTCAAAAATGTGGCCTCAATCAAAGTGGCTTTTGAGAGCCGTGTGTTCTCCAGACTCTGACAGGAGGATTGAAGAGGCCTATGAGTCGGGATCCTTTGATAAATCTCAAGGGGTCAGGAAGACCCGGCTCAGGCTAGGTCCTGGGAGTTCAGCTGAGTACACATTACCTCTACCACTCAGAGTGAAGGGAGCAGAGGCGAACTGTGGGCTGGTCTAGACTGACTCCCGGGCCAGCTCTCCACGCAAGTTCTGTGGCATTCCAGAAAAAAAGGGATTCACCTATGCCACGTAATTAAGACTTCAAGGCAGTCCTTTTCCATGTCAGGAATAGTGGCATTCTGGTGGGACCTTCTTCAACAGTCCAGCACAGAGCCTCAAAGCCAAAATGTGACTGAAGGGAAGCCGTGAAGCCACTCCCAGGCTGCTCGCCCTATCACTCCCACTGCCACCTGATTTGCTAGAACACCTCACTGGGGATGACAAAGGCTTCCCCCAAAGAAGCATAACCCTATTTTATCAGAGGAGAAATAGGGGCTCAGAGAGGCAAAGCCACCAGGGCCAGGGACGATCTGGAATCCAGAAGTCCTGTCTGTCTTGCCAACTTTCCCCAAACCTGCCCTGACAGCTTGCCTTTTCTTCCTCTGCTTCTTGTACAGAAGCTTCCTTGTCATCCCCACTTAAAGAAATGTGCCCACCCCAGCCCCAGGCTCAGGCATGAAGTGAAGTGCCTGGCACTCTGTCAACACAAACAAGGCTCCCCAACATCTTGCCCCGTCTCTATACAATGCCCAGCTGCACTTTCATGTGTTTTTGATGTTTATGTTGCCCTGGTCTTTGTTATTTCTTGCTCAGTGTGCTGGGATGCTTGACATTCCAGGGTCTGTACCCTGGTGCCCAGCATGCTGAGATGTGCTGGACACAGTGGGGGAGGCCACCGTCTGGGATGGGGCGGAGTGAGGGCAAGGGCTGAGCGTTGGGTGTGTTGGCAGAGGGGTACAATTGGTGTTCTGCATGCACCTGATCCACAGAGCCCTGCTCCCACGCCCACCGCCACTGGGCTCCAGCCCTGCCTGAACCGAGCTCACCAGCTGTATTTGGAGCAGGGTTCTTGGGCATCAGGTGGGCTGAGCTCTCAAGGCTGGCACACAGGTGGAACCAGGAGTGGAGCAAGTGGCCGAGCAGGTAGCCACTTCAGTATGGACTCTGGCCTTTTTCTCCTGCTCCCCACCCTTCCAGTGGAGGGCTCCCCCACTCTCAGAAGTGCTTTCAAGATCTGGGGATGTGGTCACTGTGCCTGTCAGCCCTGGTTGAGGGGAACAGGCCTAGAATCCTCCACTGGCAGCAGCCAGCCCTGGCATGGACCTCACAGCCTGCCTCTCTGCATCCCTGATGGGCTCCAGAGCTTGGGACAGGCAGGCCCTGTGCTCCCACCCTCCGCTCCAATCCTACAAGTGGCAGATGTGACATATAAGTGAAGAATCCAGAGTGGCTCTATTTTCATTTTCACTAATGTCACCTGATATGTGGCTATTAACATCACTGTCAGATTGGCTTAGTGAATTAGAGAGGAGATACTGACCCAAGGACCCTGTGGGGTCCTGACTGCTGACACCCCACCCAGAGGGCTGCATCTCAAGAGCTCAGGATTATGCTTGGTACCCAAATCAAGCACACCTTAAGGCCTGAAGACTTGCCCAGTGGAAGGTTCCATGAAGGGCACAGACCTCAGCTGGGAGGAGAATCCCAGCAGTGAAGCGGGATTCTGGGGAAGGCCCTTCTGGAAGCCTGTTTCTCAGCTGCACCACTCCACTCCTTTATACCCATGCTGTTGGCAGCTGAGCCCACTCTTCCCCTTCATTATTTTTCAGACTCTAGAGGCAACAGTGTGACAGCTCATGAGCCCTGAGACAAGGAAGGGAAACTTCTAAGTCTGCCCCTGAATTGCCACTTGGATGAAATCTCACTGTTCCCACCACCTAGAAAAGCCAGCTCCCTCTTAGGACAGCCCTACTGGGTCAGGAGGTCCCAGGGTAGGTCAGCACCTTGGTCAGCGCAGCAGGTACTGCATGCCCCTCAGAGGGCTGATGGGGTAAATGGGGAGAGACTCCCACCCACTTGTCTGAATGAGCCAGCTCTTGGGAACCAGAACCTGCCCAGAGCAGGGACGTGGGAGCCCTGGCCCCACCTAACCCTTCTGACATGCCTGCCTTTCTACAGGAGAGCCAGGGCTGAGCAGGGCTCAGCAAGAGACACACTGTGCTCCAGAAAATGTTGCTCACTCTCTTGGACTTGCCTGCATATGCAATTTCCTTGGGTTGTTAAACTCTTCCTCACTCTTTAACTGTCCTACCCCTAATTATTCTTCAAATCTCATCCTGGAAGTCATCTCTGAGAAGCTTTCCCTGATCCACCGGCTTTAGCCCGTAGGGCCCCCATCCCGTAGTTTACAGATGTGCAGGTTGTGTGCCCTAAAGCACCATCTCTAAGGGAGTCATTGGCATCCTAGATTGGCATATTTATGAAGATGATCCTGAACAAACGGAAGGGCAGGTTTTTCTAATTTGCACAAAGGTGCTACTGGACTTATGAGGGGCCTGGGTTCCACTGCCTCGGCACTTGACCAGACACTGCTCAAACCTCTTCATTTCTGATGCCCACCAGCCACCTATGACTCCCTGCTAAATTGTGAGCTTGGAGAGGAAGGCGCGGTTTTTACCACCTTGTCTACTCTCCGTCCAGGGCCTGCACACTATGGCCTTTTCAAATAGTGGTTTGGTCAATGTAAATATTTGTCAACTGATTAGAATGTGGGATATAGAAGTTTCAAGGGTTCAACGCCTGATGGGAAACAGAAAAGAAAACAAGGAAAGAAGAAAAGTGGCAAAAACATCTCTGGCCTACAGGGGAGACCTGGGCAGTTTGAGGTACATTTCCTGGTAGGGTAGTGGGTCCATTCCTTTCTCGCTTTCTTGAGGGATACTTTCTAATAACAATAATGAAAATGACAATAACAGCCAGGTTTATTGACCTAATACTAAGCAGGTGCATCATTTCCTTTAATCTCTACAGCAGCCCATGAGGCTGGCACTATTACTCTCTCCATTTTACAGATCAGGAGACTGACACAGAGAGAGGTGATCATGAGGAGCTGGGACTGGTACCTAGTATGTGTTAGACGTTTAAGCCTGGGAGCTGAATACTACCTTTTGCTACTTTGCCAAAAATTCTATCACATTGTAAAACCGTCCACACTTATTTTAAGTTTGGAAAATATAGTCACTGCTCCACAGCTGAGTCTGATGTGAGGAACAGCCCTGCCCCTCCCACCTTTGGGCTCCTGTCCAGACTCCTGACAAAGCTGATTGACCAAGCTGACTGCTGACAGGCAAAGGAAATACACACCAGGCTCACGCCCAGGCCCAGGAAGGAGGCCTGAAGGGAGAAGACAGACCAAGTGGGCAGAAGCCACACTCAGGGACAGGCATCTGGTCACCCTCCTCCCAACTGTGCAATTAAGACTGGGGAGAGCATCGTGAACAGGCATCTTGCTCACTCCTGAAATCACGGTCCGTGGCACATACAAGACACCCAGTGAGTATTTGCTGAATGAATGAATGAACACTTGTTAGGTTTTTCCTATCCTCCAAAAGAGGGCAAGGAATTAGGGTTCCCATACCCCAAGGATGAGGACATCTAGGACAGACATTCAACCCTAATTAAAAGTCAGGGAGGCTGGAACAGGAGGTAAGGAGATAAAAGAGGAGGCCTGGGAGCCCCACCAGAGAGAGAATAAAGAAAACACTGAATCAAATCAAGACCCCTGGACCCCTGGCATCTAGACAGGGGTGTACAGGGGAGCACTGAATAAAATCCCTAAAATCTGATCAAGAATCTCTGCAAGAGGGAGCAGGCCCTTGCAGGCAACCAAATGGAGCAGGCAGGCCAGACTGCACCAGCAGAGGGCTGCCAGGACCCTCAGTGCTGGCCAGAAACACCTTCAAAGCAGGTCTGGGAAGTTTGCAGTTTACCAGCCTGTTCTACCTGCCTGGCCTCTGACACCCTGAAGGGGAAACCCTGGCAGGAGAGGGCAGGCACGGGGAGGGCTTCCCCCGCCACTCTTAACCTTGGACTCCAGCACTCACCGGGTCTGGGTGGGCATGGGGCACACAAAGTCACCCCCCAGAAGGCTCCCACACTGCCACAGCAGTCCTCTTGGGTGGTCAGCTCCAGCAGAGGGTTGGCACACTGGAAGAGAGATCATGGACACCTGTGACCACCCCTCTTCCCTCCCAGGCTGTGCACAGAGATGTCCCGGGAAAGCCTAGGACACAGAGCTCACTCCCACATTCTGCCAGAGGAGGTCCCCAGCCAAAGAAGGGGAGAAACAAGTCAGCCCATATCCCAGAAGGCAGCAGAGAAACCTGCCGTGCACTCTTCGAGCCCCTAACCTTGTGTGTGGATGGGACACCGCAGACACAAGATCCGCCCTGTGCGGGGCTGCAAACCACCACCCTCCATGGCCCTAGCCACAGACAAAGGGTCCTAAAGGAAGAGCTTCCTCTGCCTACCTCCAGGGAGCTGCAGGGTCGCCCACAGTGTGGGCCTTCCTTGTGAGCACTGCCCCAGGTTCAGGAATACCCCAAGCTGAGAGGCCAGGGACTATCTGGAAATTCAGAGTGTTTACCCCTTGGCTGTCCCACTTCCTCCAGTTCCCTAACCTCAAATGGGGTTTCTGGAAATACCTTAGTTTCTGGAAACTAAGCGGTTTCCTGGCAACCCCAAGAAAAACCATACTGGGCCTGGTCTAACCCCTATTCTTGGGTGCCTGGCGTCAGAAAAGCTTCCCTGATTTCCCATTATGAGCTGAGGATGGCCCCAGGGGGCAATAGGGTATCTCTCATCTTTGTACCACCAGGGTTTTTGGGTTAACCTCCATTTGTTAATTCCACACCTCTGTGACCCCAACTGTAGCCTCAACTAGATACAAAACTCCTGGCCAGATGCTAACAGCCCCACTGGTCCATGTGCCAGGGGTCATAGGATCAGCAACTCGAGCCTGCCTTCACCTGAGGATGCTGGTGACAGCTCCTCCAGAGGGGAACTTCCTTGGGTCCTCTTCTGTGTGCCTGGTATTGACAAGCACCAAGTAGAGCCTAGGAAGGAGGCCCAGCCTCTCCATACATAGGCAATTTCATGCCTTGGGTTTTCCCATCTGGGAAATGGGAGACTCTGCAGACACTCATATTCCATAAGAACAAAGAGGACAGAGAGGAGGAGAAGGGCAGACTGGGGACAATTGCTGTCCTGGAAGCATCCAGGGCTGAGGCTAGAGCTGTGTTCTCACCTGTCCGTTCACAGTGTTCAGGTAACACCGGCCCAGCAGTCCTCGAGGCCTGGGTGCTGCTGGGGGCAGTGGCCGAGGGGGCTCTCCAGACCGAGCCGGGATGTTGTTGCTGTCCCAGAGGCTGTGGCCAGGGCTGGCAGGCAGCCAGGGCGGGGGTCTGGTCTCCACGCTGTTCTCTTCTAGGGCCTCCTCCACCCCGCCCCGCACCCGGGCCACCTGGTGGATCTGCACTGAGGCCTCGGGCGGGTGGTGAATGTGCACCTTCACCAAGGAGGGGTTCACAGAGGCTGGGCACAGGGGCTGGGGTCAGAGCCAGGGAAGCAGGGCCCCACCCTCATTTTCAACCCTCTGAAGGGTATCCACCACCCCTGGGCCAGGCAGGCCACTGGCTATGTGTCACCCTAAAACTCTCCTTCCATTTCCTTGCTCCCAAGTTAGAATCCCAGAATGATCCCTTGGGACGGGATGAAGTGCAAACTCTGTCACTGAAGGAGCCTCATTATCATGTTCTAAGCTACCTTCCTGATTCCACCTCCCCCATGACCCTGGCCAACCCTGGAGCTCCAGCCCCCTGGCTCCTGCATGGCTCCACCTCTGTGCCTTTGCTCATGCCAGTCCCTCTGCTTAACCAGATGCTACCCATTGTTTCAGGCCTAACTGCAGTCCATCCCCTCCATGCAGCTGTGCCAGAGCACTCTGGGCTTAGGCGCCTCTCCATCCCCTGATCCCCTAAAGCATTCTGCATTTTTTTGGTACCTAATAATGGAAGGCAGGGAAAATGAAATGTTTTATGCTGATATTCTATTTCCCATCCATTCTCCCTCTATTACCCAGGTCCATGGGTTCCTTGAGGGCAGCACCCTGCCCTTACACTGTTTTGTCTTCCCCAAGGTACCCAACACAGGGAAAGGGCAAAAACAAGTGGATGAATTCCGATGGGAGGGGGCCGAGAAGTTGAGGGAATGAAACTCAGCACTGAGGGCCAGGAGAAAGAGGGAGGTTTGATGGTAAAGGAAGGACTAGGCCGGGCGCAGTGGCTCAAGCCTGTAATCCCAGCACTTTGGGAGGCCGAGACGGGCGGCGCATCATGAGGTCAGGAGATCGAGACCATCCTGGCTAACACGGTGAAACCCCGTCTCTACTAAAAAATACAAAAAACTAGCCAGGCGAGGTGGCAGGCGCCTGTAGTCCCAGCTACTCAGGAGGCTGAGGCAGGAGAATGGCATGAACCCAGGAGGCGGAGCTTGCAGTGAGCTGAGATCTGGCCACTGCACTCCAGCCTGGGCGACAGAGCGAGACTCCGTCTCAAAAAAAAAAAAAAAAAAAAAGGAAGGACTATAGGCAGCCTGTCACAGCAATGGTGACAGCCTCCACCCAACTGGTACTCCTCCCAGGGTCCCGCTGGCCCAGCTGTGCTGGCACTCACCCAGCTGGTTGGAGAGTGGCAGTGTGAAAGTGGACTGCCTCAGGGGGGCTTCCAGCAGGGCTCTGGAGCGGGACCCCCTCCCTGGAGGCTCCCTGTCCGGCTGCGGGATAGGCAGGTGGCAGAACTTCCCGGTGGAGTTGGCGGGGCACCAGCACTCGTCCCTGCCGATGCAGCGGCCTCCGTTCAGGCAGGGGATCTGGCAGAAATCTGCAACATCAACCGTCAAGGTAAGCAGCGGTGGAAGAACAGTAGCACCTGTTCTGTGGCTGGTGACCATCACAGAGAAACGGGCGGCAGAACCCTGACCCTAGATGGCTCCTGTAGCCTGGAGCCCCCTGAAATGTAGGGACTTTCCACTGCATTCATGTAGAGTGAAGAAGGGTGGATAATAACCAGTCCCTGCCTTCCTAAAAAGCCCGTTTAGGCCTTTCCCTGTACCCCACAATAACCTGGGAGGTGGCATTATCATAAACTGTCTCTTCTCTGTTGAGGAAACTTGGACTCAGAGAGGTTATGTGACTCCTAGAGTCACACAGCTAGGCTGCCAAGTGAGGACTCAGCTCCCCATGTGATTTGGGACACTTGTGGAGCCACAGTTTGGGAGCAGCGGGCTCCCGTCCAAGGCAGACCTGGCTCTCTGGCTATTCACCCTCCGGGGCCAGCTGGGAACCATCTGAACGGGAAAGGGACTCACAGATGCGGAAGCCAGACTTGGGATCGTGCCCATGGCCGCCCTGGCTGTACAGGGTGGTGGTGTCGCCCCTCTCACAGCTGTTGGCACAGTGTCCACGGGCACAGGTCTGCTTGCAGATGGTGGGAGTGAAGACGATCTTGATCTTCTTGATTTTCTCCGTGAGGTTCAGCCCTGCAGAGAGAGGGCTTGGGTCCAGGGGGCAGGGCTGAGAGGCACAGCTGTGACCTCCAGAGTCTGGTTAGAAAGCCCCATGGGACTAGGGCTGCATTCATCTCAAGGGCATTTGCTGAGTACCTACTGGATGCAGGGTCCCATCGTAGGGGCAGGGTGATACCTTTGAGAAGCTCGCAGATGTGCCAGCCACCAAGCTCACACTTCACGCACATCAACCCTCTTGAGTGGGTAGTATGTTAGGTTGAACTATTAGAAATTGCCATTTTTGTAGGTTCCTAATGGCTGAGTGTTGGTATTTTTCATACATCCAACCTACTATGTCCATTTTACAGCTAAGAAAACTGAGGCCCAGAGAAGTTTGGGTGCCCAGGTGACGCAGCTAGCAAGTGATGCAGCTGGGCTTTGAACCCAAGGGCAGGGAACAGAATGCGGCTCAGGCTTGCCAGAAAGGAGAGTTTTCTAAGAGAAGAGAAGAAGATGAAGCCTGAAAGGATTAGAGTCAGGTTTTGGAGGGGACCTGATTACCAGAACAAGGATCAGGCACTTTATTTGGTGTGTGGTGGGGGAAGCCGCCAAAGACTTTTAAGCAAGACATCATGCTGGCTGTGATGTGCAGGGGGCTCCAGAGGCGGGGCGAGCACTGGGGAAGTCATGGCAGCAGTGCAAGCTGAGGTTGCTTCATTTACCAAGAGCGGTGGCAATGGAATTGGGGTATTAATTCAGTATGGGCAGCCTGGGGACAGAAGCCAGAGGCAGAAGGTTGAGGGAGAAATGGGAGGGGAGGAAGTTGAAAAAATATGTGTTGATCATGGGTTTGAGAAGCTTGACTGTGAAGGGAAGAGATAGGAAGGAAGCGGAGAAACAAGTGTGTGTGTGTGTGTGTGTGTGTGTGTGTGTGTGTGTCTGTGAATGAGAGAGCTGTAAGCAATTGTACATGCTGAGGGGAAAGGGCTGAGAGGGAGGGACAGAGTGAAGATACAGAAGACGGGGAACAAGTGATGTCAGCATTCCAGAGGAAATGAGAAAGGGTGCCAGAGTGTGCCTTAGATAAGAGGGACACCTCCCTCTCAAGATGGCATGAAAGGAATCATCAACCATGAAAAGGAATGAAGCACTGATACACGCTGCCACATGGATAAACCTCAGAAACGTTATGCTAAGTCAGGCACGGGAACTCGCGCCTGAAATCCCAGTACTTTGGGAAGCCGAGGCAGGAGGATCACTTGAGGCCAGGAGTTCGAGACCAGCCTGGGCAACATGGCAAGACCCCATCTCTGCAAAACATTTAAAAATTAGCTGGGCATGGCGGTGCATGCCTGTAGTCCCAGCTACTCTGGAGGCTGAGGTGGGAGGATCACTTGAGCTCAGGAGTTCCAGCTTATAGTGAGTTGTGATCATGTCACCACACTCGAGACTGGGCAACAGAGCAAGACTCTGTCTCTTAAAAAAGAAAAAGAAAAGAAAAGAAAATGTAATGCTAAGTGAAAGAAGCCAAACACAAAACATGGCACATTGTATGACTCCATTCATGTGAAATGTCGAGGGTATGCAAATCTATAGAGACGGGAAGTAGGTGAGTGGTTGCCAGGGACAGGAGGGGAGATAAAGAGTGACTGCTGCTTAATGGGTACAAGGTTTCTATTTGGAGTAATAAAAATGTTGTAGAATGAAATAGTGGTGATGGTTGCACACAATTATAAATATACTAAAAGCCACTGAAGTGTAGCCTTTAAAATGGTTAATTTTATGTTATGTGAATTCCACTTCGATTTTTAAAATGGAAATAAAGGAAGGAGGTGAGCTCAGGCACAGATGTAGACACAGGAGTGGTGTGTGTGACGGGCAGGAAGTTGAGGAGCTCTCTGGGAGGTGGGGGCATGTCCGTGGGCTGACAGATGGGGCCCTGGGAAAGGAGGGGAGGGCAGGGGAGGCCTGGAGCAGCTGCTCTGAGAAATGGAGGGAGAAAATGTCCAGGCACACAGGGAGGGGTCATCAGGCAACAAAAAGAGTGTGCCATGGCGTAAATCCACAGAGATTCTGTTTCCTCCTGTGGGAAGCAGAGGCGCAGCTGTAGGTGCTGAGGAAACAACTGGTTGGGTTGATCCAGGAGGGTTGGGGTTTGCAGGAGGGATGAGGTGGAAGGACCGGGACCAGGGAGTTGAGGATCACAGTGGGATATGAGGGAAGCAAAGGCAGGAGGGGATGACAGATTGGGCAGAAATAGAGCAGTCTAGTTCTAAGGGTTGCAACAGGGGTGAAGTCCAGGTCCACTGGTTTGGGACCCCTGGAGCCCGGCACAAAGCAGGAGATCAAGAAGCGTTTGTTGGTTGGCTGAAAGAATGAGGACAAGGTGACAACTCAGCCCCTCTGTGAGAGCAGAGGGGGAAAGCTGAGGTGGGAGAAGAGAGTTCTAGAGGCCCTGCTCTTCTAGGACCCAAGACAGGGCATCCTTACCCCAGGGGGATGAGGGGTGCTCCAGAGGTACCGCCTGCTGGGTGCCATCTCTCTGCTCAAGGCCTGGTCCCGGGGGCAGGGCGTTGGAAGAGAGCTGGCTACTGACCGTGGCAGTCGGGTGAAGTCGGACGGTGCGGGACAACCCCACGTGCTGCTGGGAAGGGTGGGTCTGGCCGAGGTCACTCAGGGTCCTGTGGAGACAACCGCGGCATGGGGGTTTGCACCCTGGGAACAGTGTGTCTGTGCCACTCCTCATCCAGCCACCCACTCCCTGCCTTTGCACAAGAACAATGCTCTCTGGCTGCCTTCTCACCCATGTATGGCTGACTCCAGGACATGAACGTGCCCTGAGGCAGAAGGACTGATCCAAAGGCCTGCCGGCTAGTTTTGTAGAAATACCAACCCCTATGTGGAATCACCAGGCTTTTGGTGGGTTATTCCAGGCAAATCACTCAGCCCCTCTGGGCCCCAGGACCCTTAACTGCAAAATGGGGGTGTTAGATGTCCTCATGGAGCTCTGACATTCCGGGGGTCTTTGAGAACCCACTACGGACCAGCCCCCGCCCTGAAACCAAGTCCTGTACATACTCCCTACCACTTCTTAATATATCCCTTAATATGAATTACCTGTAGAAGAGGTGCCCAACAAACACACCTTCACAGATTGATTCAGAGCAGAGCTTAGAATCTCCCTCTCATTTATTTTTATTGTAAGAATAATATAACAACAATATTCAAAGAGAAAAACACGAATTCATCATCTCCCATCCTGACCCAGCAAATACTTTTGCATATTTTCTTTCAACCTTCGCTCACATATATGATTTTACACTATTGTCATAACCTAGAGATACAATTTTAAATTCCGTTTTTCACTTAACATTAGATCACAGTTTACACAATTCAATTTGTCATATTTGTCACGTTCATCGCTACATGATAGTCCAGCTAAAGATGAATCACAACTTATTCAGACATTTACCTGTTACATATTTAGATTTTTTAAAAAGTTTTTTGTTTGTTTGTTTTTGTTTTTGAGACCGAGTTTTGCTCTCGTTGCCCAGGCTAGAGTGCAATGGCGCGATCTCAGCTCACTGCAGCCTCTGCCTCCTGGGTTCAAGCAATTCTCCTGCCTCAGCCTCACCAGTAGCTGGGATTACAGGAGCCTGCCACCACTCCCGGTTAATTTTTTGTATTTTTAGTAGAGACAAGGTTTTGCCATGTTGGCCAGGCTCGTCTCGAACTCCTGGCCTCAGGTGATCCACCCACCTTGGCCTCCCAAAGTGTTGGGATTACAGGCGTGAGCCACTGCACCTGGCCTGTTTTTAAGTTTTAAATATGTACATCCTTACCTATATGACTTTGTCTTCTGTTAAAATATTCCTTTAGTACAGGGGGATTTGTTGTACTGTTCTATTTTGTATGTTTGAAAAAATGTTATAGGAAACATTTTGAAGGATTAAAACTTTAGGATGAGGCTGGGCATGGTGGCTCACGCCTGTAATCCCAGCACTTCGGGAGGTCGAGGCAGGTG
>NW_012102343.1:1018638-1020712 GCF_000951045.1 Mandrillus leucophaeus
CTCCCTGCCTTTGCACAAGAACAATGCTCTCTGGCTGCCTTCTCACCCATGTATGGCTGACTCCAGGACATGAACGTGCCCTGAGGCAGAAGGACTGATCCAAAGGCCTGCCGGCTAGTTTTGTAGAAATACCAACCCCTATGTGGAATCACCAGGCTTTTGGTGGGTTATTCCAGGCAAATCACTCAGCCCCTCTGGGCCCCAGGACCCTTAACTGCAAAATGGGGGTGTTAGATGTCCTCATGGAGCTCTGACATTCCGGGGGTCTTTGAGAACCCACTACGGACCAGCCCCCGCCCTGAAACCAAGTCCTGTACATACTCCCTACCACTTCTTAATATATCCCTTAATATGAATTACCTGTAGAAGAGGTGCCCAACAAACACACCTTCACAGATTGATTCAGAGCAGAGCTTAGAATCTCCCTCTCATTTATTTTTATTGTAAGAATAATATAACAACAATATTCAAAGAGAAAAACACGAATTCATCATCTCCCATCCTGACCCAGCAAATACTTTTGCATATTTTCTTTCAACCTTCGCTCACATATATGATTTTACACTATTGTCATAACCTAGAGATACAATTTTAAATTCCGTTTTTCACTTAACATTAGATCACAGTTTACACAATTCAATTTGTCATATTTGTCACGTTCATCGCTACATGATAGTCCAGCTAAAGATGAATCACAACTTATTCAGACATTTACCTGTTACATATTTAGATTTTTTAAAAAGTTTTTTGTTTGTTTGTTTTTGTTTTTGAGACCGAGTTTTGCTCTCGTTGCCCAGGCTAGAGTGCAATGGCGCGATCTCAGCTCACTGCAGCCTCTGCCTCCTGGGTTCAAGCAATTCTCCTGCCTCAGCCTCACCAGTAGCTGGGATTACAGGAGCCTGCCACCACTCCCGGTTAATTTTTTGTATTTTTAGTAGAGACAAGGTTTTGCCATGTTGGCCAGGCTCGTCTCGAACTCCTGGCCTCAGGTGATCCACCCACCTTGGCCTCCCAAAGTGTTGGGATTACAGGCGTGAGCCACTGCACCTGGCCTGTTTTTAAGTTTTAAATATGTACATCCTTACCTATATGACTTTGTCTTCTGTTAAAATATTCCTTTAGTACAGGGGGATTTGTTGTACTGTTCTATTTTGTATGTTTGAAAAAATGTTATAGGAAACATTTTGAAGGATTAAAACTTTAGGATGAGGCTGGGCATGGTGGCTCACGCCTGTAATCCCAGCACTTCGGGAGGTCGAGGCAGGTGAATCACTTGAGGCCAGGAGTTCGAGATCAGCCTGGTCAACACGGTGAAACACCATCTCTACTAAAAATACAAAAATTAGCTGGGTGTGGTGGTGCATGCCTGCAGTCCCAGGTACTTGGGAGGCTGAGGCTAAGAATCGTTTGAACCTAGGAAGTGGAGGATGCAGTGAGCCAAGATCGTGCCACCGCACTCCAGCCTGGGCAACAGAGTGAGACTCCGTCTCGAAAAAGCAAAACAAAACAAAACGAAAACTTTAGGATGAATTCCTGGGGCTAGAATGACTGCACCAAAGGTTACAAACATTTATGTCTGTAGGCACACAGTGGTGTATTGCTTTCTGAAAGGGTTGCATCCAAATATATAAATGAACCACTTAGAGCACAACCTTGCCAGCACAGCATATTATTAATTTTTAATACTTTGCTAGCTTTGAATACGCACAAAGTGGTACTTCAACGTTCTTTTCACCTCCCCCCTCTTTTAAAAAATTATTTTTGAGGTTGAAATATTTCAGGTATTTATTTACCACTTGTGAAAATCCTCCGCTCATGTCCTTTGACATCTTAACTGCTTGAATTGTCTCATACATTTGGACACATTCTCTTGATGTTTATTATTGGGCAGGCTGTTCTAAAAGGCAGCCTCTGTTGTAAATACGCTGTCATTGTCACAATGTCTATGAACCACTGTGTATACGACAGTGTCTGGACTGTGGTGGGTGTAAGTATATTGCAGACTTCAAAGCTGAGAGAGGCTCAGTCCTTGCCCAAGGTTATACAAGAGCTAAATCGGGACACCAGGATGCCA
>NW_012102343.1:1021247-1027248 GCF_000951045.1 Mandrillus leucophaeus
GCCAGGGAGAGAGAGGTGGCTGAGCTGCTGGCTCACTGGGAGCCTTGTCCTGGGTACCAGGCTGGTGCCATGCTCAGGTTAGTGGCAGTGCCACAGAGCATCCCAGAGAGGTGAAAAGAGTAGCTCATGTTCTACCCAGACCACTGCCACTTTTCTGAACTTGACCCTGACAAAGAGCTCTCCAGTCTGGTCAGGATGGACACTCCAAGTGTTCTTTCTTGGTGGTTTGTTATCATTGTTATGTTATTGCTGCTGTCAGTTTTTTTCTCTAATTGGTGCTCATAGCTCATGGCACCAAGATCCCAGGGTTCAAATCCCGTAAGGGCCAGTGGGGTAGTTTTGCAGAGAAGAAAACCAAATAAACAAACCATGCATTCCCTAATCACAGACAGGACCTGGCTGTACAGAGGAGAGGGGTTGGGACTGGGCCAGACAGATGTCAGTTCTGCCTCTTACTAGCAGCACAGCCTTGAGCAAGTCACTTAGCTCCCCTGAGCCTCAGAATCCTCATCACTGAAACAGAATAGCAATACTCACCTCATAGCGTTGGTGTGAAGATGAAGAGAAGTGAGACTGTGCAATTATTTCACAAATACAAGTGAATGGTCAAAGTAGGAACATATGCCAGAATTTTTAAATTGCAGGAACAAGGAAGAAAAAAGGAGTTAGCTACAGTTTGGACTAAACACACCTCCCCAAGCAAATAAGAAAATGTGACTGCACCACTTAAAATTCTTCTTTAAGGGAAATAGACTCCAGAAAAAAATGTGATTGCTGTCCAAGTGTCCTTATATATAAACAGGGCCAACTGTCTAACCTGGTGTCAACACATTTTTAACAACCGGAGTCCTGTGAGCCCAATTCATTGTCACCTACTGCTGTTAATGGGGATTGGGGGTTAAATGACAGAAATCAAAAAGTCCTGCATTCTGTGAGGCTCATAGTGGAGTAAAGGAGGATGCTCCCAGTTTTTTTTTTTTTTTTTTTAATAGGTCCTGCCTCTTATTCCTAAAGCATCCATATAAGGAGGTTGATATCTCCCTTTATAAGTCCCAGCCTAATCCTCAGAGGTGAGAAGCGAGAGAGGCTGTCACTGTGTGGAGGGCTGCAGGTTCTTGGCTCAGCTCTGGCTCCCTGGTGGTCTCCAGCTGGTTGTCACTGCCATCGCCACGTAGAAGGGCACAGGCAGCTAGGATGGAGTGGAGACTGTGAGCTGCGGAGTTTGTAAACCCCACTGTCTAGCCTTATATTATCTTTGCACTCATTTCCTTTAAGCAAATTGCAAGCCTTTAGCCAAATCCTGTTTGCAAGTTCCTTCCTAGTCTCAGGTTGTAGGACATCAAGAGAATGATGTGGTGCCATGTTTGCCCCAGGCTGGTCCAAAGAAGCAGTATTCCCCCAGTTAAGGACAGTAGAGATTTGATAACAGAACATCGCAAGAGTCTCAATGAGAAGGTGACCACAGCCCCCAGGAGAGGCTCCATCTACTAACAGCCTTGGAAGAACTGCTGCAATTTCATCAAAGGACAGAGGTTTCCAAACTCACCAGCACAAGAATGGAACTTGCTATCTTTCTGGGATTGTTCCAGGGAAGTCCTGGCCAAGCCTCCACAATGGACCAAAATAGTCGTCTCTAGACTTCAGGATTTCATGAATCCGTAAAATTTTGGAACAAATTTGGGGGAACAACATAAAGTTGCTAACTTTTTATTTAGGTTGCTAAGACTTTCAGACACACACACACAAAATTGTCAATCATTACCACCAGAATTTCATGAAAGAAAAGACATTTCAGAGCCAAAAGAGAAATGTTTGAATAAGCCTAACTTCATGGAAATCTCACCAAATGACTTTATTTTCTTCATTTCTTTGTGGACCATGAAATCCCCATCACAGGCCAGCACAGAGCCAAGAGACAGCCACCAGATCCACCACAGTCTGCTCTCACCTGTGGACTCTGGGCTTTTCAACCAAGATGAGGAAAAATTATCATCCCAGTGAGTGGGGTTTTCAGGCCCACATGAAAGCTGCCTGGGCAGTTTGTGCCCATAATGATGCCACTTACTTAAATGTGCAAGGTATGCCCACACCCTGCCCGACACACTAAGGTTTCCAAATAGCGATGGGAAGACAAGTGGGCGAGGAGCTCTGTGCCCTCCACCCCATTCACCCTCACCCTAGCCTGGCAGCTCTCCTCTATTTACTTCATAAACTGGGCTTCCAAAAATAGTTGACCCTTCATATCCATGGGTTCTGCATCTGCAGATTCAACCAACTGTGAATGGAAAATATTTGGGGGATAAAAACCCCAAAAATAGCAATCGACAATGAAAAATAATACAAATAAAAATGACATGACAACTATTTACTTAGCATTTGCATTGTATCAGGTATTATAAGTAATCTAGAGATGATTTAAAGTACATGGGAGCATGTGTGTAGGTTATATGCAAACATTATGTCATTTTATATCAGGGACTTTAACATCCATGAATTTTGGTATTCACGGGGGTCCTGGAACAAATCCCCTGTGGATACTGAGGGATGACTGTATTATTGTTTGGAAAGGGTCTTGCTGCTAAAAGAAAGTTTAAGAGTGTTGCTAAAGATGCAGAGAATATGCCTGTAATCCCAGTACTTTAGGATGCTGAGACAGGCGGATCACTTGAGGTCAGGAGTTCGAGATCAGTCTGGCCAACATGGTGAAACCCCATCTTTACTAAAAATACAAAAATTAGCCAGGCGTGTTGGTGGGCACCTGTAGTCTCAGCTACTCGGGAGGGTAAGGCAGAAGAATCACTTGAACCTGGGAGGCGGAGGTTGCAGTGAGCCGAGATCTTGCCATTGTACTCCAGCCTGGGCGACAGAGCAAGACCCCCTCTCAAAAAAAAAAAAAAAAAAAAAAGATACATAGAATAGTTGTAATTATCATTATGAACATGAAGCCAGGTATTTTATATACATCATCTTATCTATGTTATTTTAGTGAATAAAAAAACTAAGTTGCAGAATATACAGATAGTATGCTTCCAGTTTTGTGTTTTAAGAAACTTTTCTCTCTCTCTTCCCCTACGGATGTTTATGTAAGCATAGGAAAGGACCAGAAGATCTGTAAATAGTGGCTACTCTTTAAGAATGAGAGTGTTGGGGGGATGGGGGAGGGATAGCATTAGGAGATATACCTAATGTAAATGACGAGTTAATGGTTGCAGCACACCAACATGGCACATGTATACTTATGTAACAAACCTGCACGTTGTGCACATGTATCCTAGAATATAAAGTATAATTAAAAAAAAAAAAAGGAAAAAATTTGCTTGCAAATTCTGGGGTTGATATCCGACAACGACAGCTTTCTTTACTTTTTATGCATTAAAAAACACACATAATCAGTTTTTCCTAAAGTTTGCAAAAAACCATGAACTTTGGAATCAAATAGATCTAAATTTAATCCTGGCTTTACCATTTATTATTTGGGAATCAATGAGAAAGATACCTTTCAAGTCTGAATTATTATTTATCAAATGATGAAGGAATAAAACTGCTGTTCCTGTTGTGATCATAACCTGAAATAATGTAAATCTTCGATATGTAAAGTCTGGCACAAAATAGACACAAAGTAAATGTTAATTTCCAACTCTGAAAAAAAAAAAAAAGGAATGAGAGTGTCTGTGTGTACCTCCCATTTTAAACTTTATAATTTCTATATTTTTGAAATTTTTACAATAAATATGCATCACATGGAATAAATATGTATTTGTTTTGTAATCAAAATAAATCTCTATCCTTCCCACAACATCATTTTATAGATAAGGAAACTGAGGCTCAGAAAAAGCATAGTAAACGTGTCCACATAACTAGGAGCCACGATGGACTGTGTTAGCGAGCAGAGGTACAGGAGTTCAGACAGAATACAGACCATATCTAGGAGAAGGATCCAGGGAACTTCAGGGATAGGTAGGATTTTAACAGCCCCAAAATGAGGAGGCAGACATTCCAGATTAGAAAAACAACAAAGAGCCAGTCGCGGTGACTCACACCTGTAATCTCAGCACTTTGGGAGGCCGAGGCGGGTGGATCACCTGAGGTCAGGAGTTTGAGACCAGCCTGGCCAACATGCTGAAACGCTGTCTCTACTAAAAATACAAAAATTAGCTGGGCACGATGGCGGGCACCTGTAATCCCAGCTATTTGGGAGGCTGAGGCAGGAGAATTACTTGAACCTGGGAGGTGGAGGTTGCAGTGAACCGAGATCGCACCACTGCACTCCAGCCTGGGCGACAAGAGTGGGACTCCATTTCAAAAAAAAAAAAAAAGAAAGAAAGAAAAATAACATAAGAAATGCATGGAGGTGGGAAGCACAAGCCATGTTTGAAGAATAAGGAGCACCATTTGGACAAAGCACAGATTACAGGGGAGAGCGGGGACGGGAAATCATTTCCATTCAATGCCTATCAGGTGGCAGGTATCATGCTAAGTGTTTTAGCTAATATATCATTTACTTGTCCAAACAATTCTATGATCAAAAACCCCTGCTTGGCCAAAACCACCTTACAGTAAAACGACAAATGACATGGTGGGAAAAATACGTGCAACTCGTATCATAGAGAAAAGACGAATCTCCGTACCTAGAAACTAGAAACAGAAATGACAGAGACCAACAGTCTTAAAAGAAAAATCAGCAAAGAATATGAACAGGTCACAGAAAAAAAAGAATACAAACATTTCTTGAACCCAGAAAAATATGCTTAACCTTTCTCCTTGTAAGGGATGTGCAAATGAAAACTATGCTGAGCTAGCATTTTTTAATCCATCAAATTAGAAAAAAAACCCAAAAGTTTAATAACATACTCATTTGTGAGACTATGCAGAAACAGACACTCTCAGATGCTGCTGGCAGGAATGTAAATCGATAGGACCCTTCTGGAAAGCAATTTGGCAATGTCTATCCACATCCCATTGCATCCGCGCTTTGATCCTGCCACTCCACCTCCAAGACTATCCGGCAGATAAACTTTCTGTGGTAGGTGTTGCTGCCCTGCCCAGGTCCCCTTTCTGGCTCGTATATCTGCAAGTGTAGTGGCTAAAGGCTTACACCTGTGATTTCTTCTGAGTCATGCTCTTGGCTGATGGGAACCACCTGAGAAGCTCCTCCCACCACCAGGACCACACAGCCAATGACTGCCTGAAAGGGAAGTTCAAAAGCCTGGGCCACCAGGCCTTAAGGAGAAACAACTTTGTAAGCTCTATCCTCAATCAGGGCAAAGCTTGATTTACCTGGGACCACATCTTTACTTGGCTCTCTCCCCTTTCCCACACTGCTTTCTTCTCTCCTTTCTCATCTCCCCCACTCCCCCACCCGACAAAATCACACACACCCGAATCCCACCTCTAGGGGACCCGACCTAAGACACTTGTAAATACCTAAAATGATATATGAACAAGACTATTTATAGAAGCACTATTTTGTAATAGCAAAATAGTTTGTACAGAATCAAAACAACTTAAGTGTCCTTCAGTAGGAGACTGGTTAAACAAACAAGGATCTGCCCGCAGAATGGGGTAATAGGCCCTGGAAACACAGCGGCAACTCCTTTACATCAATAAGTTAAGCTTTCCAAGGTATACTGAAAAGTTAAAACACAACAGCCCAATCCCACCACCAACTGTTTTTGTACAGACTATGACCTAACAATGGTTTTCACATGTTTAAATGGCTGAAAAAAATCAAAAGAAGAATAATACCTCAAGACATGAGAAAACGATATGAAATTCAAATTTAAGCATCTGTAAAGTTTTACTGGAACACAGCTGCCCTCCTTGTCTGTGACTGGTTTTGCTCTCCAATGGCACCGCTGAGTAGTTGCAGAAACCATATGTCATAGAAAATCTAAAATATTTACTGTCTGGCCATTTATGGAAGTGTACTGGCTCCTGGTGTGGGGCATGTGAACTTCTGTGTAACATACAGAAAATAAGGATATATGTTGCAGTTATTTGC
>NW_012102343.1:1027843-1073436 GCF_000951045.1 Mandrillus leucophaeus
ATACTCATTATCCCCATTTTATCGTCAAGAAAACAGAAGCTATGGGGGTTCTATGCCTTGCAGAAAGTGGCTGAACTCCTAAGTGCTGAGGCCAGGTTACCAAACCAAGTAACTTCACCCTAAATCCACCCACCATTAATCGTTTCTTTATCGCCATTTTACAAATGAGGACATTGAGGCTTTGAGGGATTAAAGAATAGGTCTGTGCCCTTATGGTGGAGGTCTTGAAATATTGGGGGAGGTGTCTGGGCTGCACTGAGTGGGTGAAGGGGAGTGCCCTGAGATTTTGAAGCAGGGAAATGACCTGGTCCAAAGAACAGCTACACTTTTTCACTCATTCAAAGGGCAAGTACTGAGTGCCTGTTACAGGCCATGCACTGACCCCAGGGATGGCAAAGACTCCAACCTTGGGTGAAGTCTTTAGCACCCTAGCAAAAGTGAGGGAGCACAGGAGAAGCCACATGTTAGCCTCAAGTCACTCATGGTCTTCAAGCAGGCCTAGGACATGTTGAGATGGGCATTTTTAAATGATGATTATTGCGGTGAAAGACCACCCGGTAGAGAATGGACTAAAGAGAGGAGGGCTGGAGGCCAGCTGGAAGGCTTTGGCTGTGGTCTAGACTATCAGTGGCCGAGGAAAGAACCAAGAAGAAGGCATGGATGCAAGGGCTATTTCAGATATAGAGACAGATAATTCCCACCTATGGCTTGGACAAATGGGTGGAGGGAGTTCCAAGAGCCCAGATCTCAACATGAGAAATCCAAGAAGTGAATGATGGCCTCCGTTTTGGATATAATGAGTGCTTGGTACCTCGAGACAGATCTCGAGATGGAAACACCCAGGAAGCGGAACTTGGGAGAGAGTTCTGGGGCTGTAGACACAGTTGGGGCTGGGAGGAGGTTGTAAGAGTAGAGGTGGTGGCTGTAGAGTTAAGAGGGAAGGATGATATTCGAGGAAAGCAGGCAGAACAAACCATGCTTCAGAGTGCCACTGCCTGACCGGGGCGTTAGCTCTGCCAACGTTTTCCAATTTAAAAGGGAAAAATGTATTCGTGAACAGAATGGTCTCAGTTCTAAGTCTTGCTCCCATAAATTCTTCTCCAACCTCTGGCGCCTGCTACCACTTGTCTGCTAGCAAACGATTAAACAAACGAACAAGCCGTAAATTAATATTAACGGAAAAATGTGGCAACAGCTTATCATACTTCATCCCACAGTTTGCTCTTTTCACGGACACATGTGTGTGCCTATAGCGGGTTTTTTTTTTTTTTCCCCATACATAGACGATCGTCATAGTTTCTGCTAATAAAACTGCTCCCAGCTCTAATCATGGAATTAAGTGTATTGATATTTCGTGGTATTCCTTATGACTTCCAGGTGTTCTGACACCTAAACAGTTTGAGAAATGTAAGAGGAAAGAGAGAACAAAGAAGGGCAGAGGGAACCTAGGGAACACCAACGCTTTAGGGGCAGATGGAGGGAGAGGCTCTGAAGGTATCTGGAGCAGCCAGAGGAGGAGGAAGGATGGAGGCGAAATCTCCAAGAGAGGAAGGCGTTCCCAGAACTCTCTCTGCTGCCAGCCAAAGCACAGAGGCTGCTCCTTCCTGTGGCTGCAGGTGCAGCTCACTGCAGCTTAACATGTCCTGTGTTTCCCTGGTGGCTCGGTCTCCCCTGAGGATTTGGGTGCTGGCAAGGCAGGGGAAAGACCTTGCAGAGCTCTGCTCCTTTCTCCTCCTGGCTGGCCAGGCAGGCCCTTGGCTGCCGAACCCCCAGGGACCTAAGATAGAGAGACAAGTAGGGACAGCACGTTCAACAGGCCCAGTGCCTAGATGGGAATCTGTACCTTCCTGTTGCCTGGCACGCTGATAGAGCATCATCAACATTCCCTGGTGCCTATTCTAAAGGGTCGAGAGCCAGCCCTTTCCCCGGTGTCCCCGAGGTGTCTCAAGATCACTCCTGCTGCTGTGTCTGCTGGGCCCACCCACCCAACCTCTTTGCCCTCACCAGTCAGCTTCAGGCACCCCACTCACCCCACCTGGCTGCCATGAGTCACATCCCCACTGCTCTGAGGCTCTGGGCCTCTAGCTCTTCCTACAGCCACACCTAGGTCTGAAAGGACTGGATCCCCCAGCACATAGACTCCAGGGGATGCCCCTGCCAGGCTGTGGATGGAGAGGAGGTAGAGCCCTGGGGCAGTCTCTCCTGCCCAGACTGCACCTTGCCCTGCTTCCCAGCCAGCTCAAGGGAACACAGCATTCCTGTTTCAGGTAGGGAGACGGAGGGAGGTGTGAGCTCTGCGTGTCCAGGGGAATGTCAGGGAGGGGCACCCAGCCCTTGCCTGTGGCCTGTCCCCCCATCAAGGGCAGCCCTGAAGTAGGTGCCACCTCAGTTTCTAAAGGGTCCAGAGACTCCTAGAGCCACACCCCGCCCTCCACCCTCCAGCCTCTCATGTGTTGGTCCACTGTGAACCCTTGTGCATGGAGCAGCCAGCCTTTAGGCTGCCAAGCCCTGGCCCCTCGAGATCCTGTGTGGCCTTTGTTCCCTTCTGGCAGGGTAAGGGAGCCGGGCAAGAGAGCCAGAGCAGGCTGCCTGGGCAATGGGCTCACACCCGGGCCACCTCAGGGGCAGAGGTGGGGTGTGGGTGGCCCCGAGGGGTTCTCAGAGCTCCAGGAAATGCCCCTCATTTTGTCTCTAGCTTGCCCATGCGTCCAGCTGCTGGGGCAATAGCCATCTTTTTCCCACCAGGAAAAAGAGCCCCTCTAAGTGCTTCCCTGCCTCCTTCTGGGCCCAGCTGGACCACCCAAAGGGTTGCAGCTCGGCGGGGGACACAGACCCCCAGGAGGGAAGGGACTGGGCCTTACCCTCTTCATATCTTCCATGGAGTCACAGCTCTGGGCACACAGCTGCTGCCCTGAAAATATTTGTCACACTCAACTTCAGACTTCTCCATGGCTTCTCCCAGTCCTCCTGCCTCACTGGAACCATCTCCCCAGCCCTAGCTGGGCCCCATTCCTCAGCCAGCCAGGGCCAGCAGGCAGTCTGAGGCCTCTGGCTCCGAGTTCCCTCGGGAAGGCTTGTCAGCACACAGTGAACCTGGATTTCATGAATTTGTCGTTCAACCACTGCCAAGGTGCACAGTCCCATCAGGCACTATGCAAAGGGCATCCTGCCCACCAAGAGCTTATCACCCAGACTGGGAGGCAGGGGGTAGGGAGAGGCCTAGCATACCTGGTGCCTTCGTACAAATCACAAGAGGCCTCTCTGGGCAGCCAGTTTACAGAAGTTGCCCTACTTCCTTCAGGCTGATGTAGCATGGTCCCGGTGCTGGGTGAGCAGAATACAGGCTAGATTTTGGCACCAGGGTTCATCTCCTGGCTGGCACCCTTGTGCAGGACACAGCAGGCACACTATATGCAGTAGCCCCGGGCCAAGCCCCTACACGTGATCATTTCATAACAATCCAAGAGCAGAGAAGGAGGAGATGGGCAGGAGCCACGAGTCTTATGGCCAGGTAAGCTGTCCAGCCAGCATGTTCTAGCACGGCCGTGGGGCTGGCATACTGGGGAAGGCTTTCCAGAGGGCGGGAGACATGAGCCAGAGGAAGGGGTGGGGAGCGCAGAGAGAGCCACAAGCATAAAGGGACATATTCAGGAATGTGCTGGCATGGTGTTTGGGGATAACCAGGCCTGTCTGATTAAAGAGAAATAGGAAGAGTCAAGGGTGAGAAGAATAATAGCCAAAGTTACATAGTGCTAATCACATGCCAGGCACTGTGCTAAGCACTTTATATCTATTAATTCAGTTAACCACCATTACAATTAGGAAGTAGGTATTATTATTATCCCCTTTTTCCAGATGAAGCATAAAGAAGCTAGGTAACTTACCTAAGGTCACACAGTCAATGACTAGGAATCAAACACAGGCATTCTGCAGATATTCTAGTTCCGGAGCCTATACCACAAACCCCTGCACCATATCGCTGCTTGAGTACTGTACTTCGGGACTGAGTATAGAAGTCCAACAGTCTGGGCCTCATCCTATGAACCTCACGCATGAAAAGGAAGCCTTGAAAAAAATGTTTTCACCAGAAAGTAACAAGGTTAAAAATGGTCATCAAAAACTCCCCCTGGAGGCCCCCTACCTACCCCTATTACCTACACTGCCCAGGGATGCTCCCCTCCCTGTCTCCTAGAGCACTAGCAAAAGCCTTCCCAGGGGCTGGGTGTGCTTTAGCTGCTTGAGCATGTCAAACTGCTGGATGTGAGCTCTTAGAGGCAGGGCATGGGTCCAAGTCATCTAGTACTCCTTGTGCCTGGAATGAAGATAGAGATAGAGGGAAAGAGAGAAGGAGAGAAGGAGAGAAGGAAGGAAGGCCAGCTGAGTCTGAACAAAATCCTTGTCAGTTGCTTGACTCAGAGAATATCCCTCTCTTGAGCATCCTTTCTTCCAACTGGCCTGAAAAATCCATCCAGGACACATAGAATGAATGGAAGAACAATTAATAGGGAGTATGAGATTCACTCAGGAGAAGGTTATTTATTCCTGACTTACTACTTGGAATGTGTTATGGGATCTAATTGCAGGAGACCCCCTCTTAGCACAGGTTCCTTGGGTGGGCAGACACCGGGAATGTTGAACCAAAAGACTGAAGTTTTGTACAGATGTACTGCTGGAGTCCAGATCAAGGCCTGGGTCTCCCCTGGCTATTAGAACAGGGCATCTGCTCATGCCAAAAGGGGGTTACTCCTCCCAGATCCAACGACAGAAGCCAGCTGTGCTGAGGGGCAGAGATCAGACTGTAATGAGATTTGTCCACTGGTGTCTCCTCCTTTGGGTATCTGCTGGAGGTCAGAGTCCTCCCCACACAATCTGCCTTGATGAAATAATTGCTATACTTACTAAACACGGTCTGAGCACTAGGCACCAAACATACATGACCTTATAAAGGTCCCCTAATGAGAACCTAAGACATAGGTGTCTCTGCCCTATTATTACCTATGAGAAATTTGCGGCATGGAGGAGGAAGGTAGCTGGCCCAATCTCATGTATCTCATGAATGGCAAAACCCACAATCCTAAAGCTCAGGACTGCCAGGTTCTAAAGCTCATCTCACCCCTCCCATCACTGCAGCCAAACTCCCTCCACAAGCTGCCATGGTGATACTGCATGATCTACAAAGAAGTGTATGAAAACCAGAAGTGGCTGGAGAGCTGCCGCCGTGAAAAGGGAATGAAAATGCAAGGCAGGGCCTGAGGACCTGGCAAGTGCTACAGGAGACTGGAGGAGGAGCTGGAGGAAGGGGAGGAGAGACATCTAGACTGAGGGGATTGAGCTAGGACCCTTTCCCAAAGCCACAGCAAACCTGGTATACAGACATCTCGCCACCACTAACTTGGCTATGAGATGCTCACCTTCCAAACCCTTGAGTTCCCAGCTCATGGCCTTTGGGACCCTTCCACCCTCCATGATGCACCCCCACACATGCACATGCACAAGCTTAGCAGGTCTGGCTTATTAAACAGCAAACACAGGCCTGACTCCAGATATGTTTACCCCACTCGTGGGCCTGCCCCCACAAGCCCATTGTAGACTAAGGCAGCTGGGGACCTGGGTCAAAGATACACTTTCAGGAGCTGGCCGAAGTCCCAGCCTGCCCTTTCCGCTCTCACAGGAGCTGGAAATTTACCCCGGGGCCATAAACAAAAGGAGATTTCTATGGGAACTAGGGCCCCAACCTGGGAAGCTTTCCTTCAGCAATCTAGCAGCCCAAACCTGTCAACCTATGTTGTGCCAGACCTCTGCTAAGGCATTTTATTTTTTTATTTACTTGATTAGTACAGCAACCCTATGATGCAGGAACTAGTGTCCCCATTTTACAGAAGAGAAAACTGAAGCACAGGGAGCCTGGTAACCTGCCCGGGGTCATCCCCAGCAGGGAAGCGCTGGGCCAGGGTATGCAGGCTGAGCTCCGTCTGCCTCTGGGGGATGAGATTCCCTTCCCCACCCTGCTGCTCACCCTTGGCTGTGACCAGAAACCTCGCCAGGTCTGGAAACACCTTCAAGTGCTCTGGGCAGACTCTCAAAGTTTCTGATGACCACTGCTGCGTTTCCGAAAGGCTCAGATAACCCCCAAGGCAGGGGACAAGTAAGAGTAGGTGTCGACTGGGCACAGTGGCTCATGCCTGTAATCCCAGCACTTTGGGAGGCCGAGGTGGGCGGACCACTTGAGGTCAGGAGTTCAATACCAGCCTGGCCAACATGGCGAAACCTCGTCTCTACTAAAAATACAAAAATTAGCTGGGCATCGTGGTACGCACTTGTAATTCCAGTTACTTGGGAGGCTGAGGCGGGAGAATTGTTTGAACCTGGGAGGCAGAGGTTGCAGTGAGCCGAGGTCATGCCACAGCACTCCAACCTGGATGACAGAGCGAGACTCCATCCCCCTCCCTGCCAAAAGAGTGGTGTCATTTACAGAGGACCAAAAAGGTGCCAGATGCACTTATGTGGATTAGTCAATCCTTCTGACAATTCCATAAGGTGGTGATGATAATCCCCAGCCTACAGATGAGAACACTGAGGCTCACAAGATTAAATCACTCGCTCTAGGCTGCACAGCTATGTGGTGGAGCTGAGATTCAAACCCAGGTTTATTTAAGACATAAATTATCTCACAATTCTGCCCCCATGAACTACTGCATTTTGCAGAGCCTCTGACCTTGCCCCAAAAACATTAAAAAGGAAAGAAATGTGGAATTAATGTTCTCCCCTGGAAGGGCGTGGCCTGGCTGGGGTCTTGGGAGGATACCGCCAGCCCCCTGCAGATGCAGACTCCCTGACGCGGCCTCTGCTGCGGGCACTCGCGGGTGGACATGTCACATCGTGGGCAGGGCTGAGGCTCCAGGAGGAAAATGCAGCGTAGGCGACATCTGGAAGCAGAAATGTGGTAGCTCCAGAAGTTTTCATCTGTAATCTTTGTTTTGCAAGGAATGGGGATTTTTTTTCTCTTCAAAAAGTACTCCACTTCCTTTTAGACCTTTCACAAATATTTTTTTAGGAGAAATAAGGAGAAAAAAAAAAACCCACAGAATGCCCGTCGCAGCTACTCACTTCCACCATGAATCACAGACACAAAACCACAGCTATGTGGCTAGCAAAGGAACTATGTGTTTTCACATTTCATTATTGGGAATCATTTAGCAATCTTCCCTGTGTCATCTGCAGACAGATAGACACAGACAGACGGACACACCCCTCTGGGTCCCAAGCAGCCTTGTACAACACAGTCATCAGATGACTTTGCAGTGAATCCATTTTCCCCTTCTAATCCTTTTCTGGGAAATTATCCTGCCAGGTTTAAATCTTCCCCTTCAGCTCTTCTGCAGAGGTGGGGTGTGTGTGTGTAAGAGTGTGAGAGTGTGTGTTTGTGTGAGTGTGCATGAGAGTGTGTGAGTGTGTATGCGCCATGACAGGGGGAGAAGGAGGAGTGCGGAGACACTGATTCAGTTAATTTCACAAGGGGAAACAAGTGTATGTTTCAGAGTCCCTCCCTTTTTTGAACTGTGATCATACTTTGCTAAAGTTATTTTCACCTGGGAAGCTCACAGTGCCTTTTCTGACAGTGGCAAATTAATTAACTGATGGCAGATTTAAAGATGGAGTAACTGGAAAAACTACTGGACCCATAAATCAGAAACTTCCTTTATATCCTGGACAAGAGGTGAAACCTGATACATATTTGAAAATCTTGAGCTCAAAAGGAGAATTCACGGAGCCTGCAAATATCTCCATTATGACTTTTGAGGCATGTTCTCTCCACAGCTTCCACCCACGCCCCGCCACACACACACATATACACACACACACACCCAGAAGGTGACCCTCCCTGAGCGAGCAGACAGTTCTGTAAAAAGCAGCTGGATGGGGCGAACCTTCCCTGGACCATCTGAAAAATAGCTTTGCCAGTCTTTCCTCTCTTTTCTTGCTTCATTGCTCCCAGCCTCTTCCTTTCAAACAAAAATCCTACAAGATTTAAGTCGGCTAGATGCTATGAGCATAGCTACAAGCTTGAAATGTTTATTCTCACTACTTTTTAAAGTCCAGGGCTGGAAACTGCATACATTAGCATTTTAATGAGGCTGAATGCTGCTCCAGGCTCTCAGCGACTTCTGTAGTTTTCTGAAAAGACACTGGATACCTTGCCTAACCCAGTACTCTGAAGTTTCCAAGCCAAGCTGGATGTTACTGCACTTGCCTATGCTCACATGCCCTGGAGACTGGTTCACACAGTGACTATAATCACAAGTTCTAAAGTGGAGCAGAGCTAGGCTGGAATCACCCTTACCCTCGGTGTCCTCATTGCAAAGTGGGAGTCATGGGAATACCCTCCTCACAGGGTCACGGCAAGGACTGGCAAATGTGCTGAAGATCTTCCACTTGCCCCTGGATCCCTCTCTATCCCACTCTGGGTCCTGGGAGGTTCCTTTGCCCTCTGCCTTCTGGTCCAATTCAGTCAGTGGGGAACTCTGGCAGGAGGTCAGAGGGCAGGAGAAGGGTGAGTGGAGGTGCAGATCCTCCCAACTCCCTCGTGACAGGTACTGCAGGTGAGCAGTGGCTACATTCCTACACCAAAGGCCACAGCCCTGTCCACGGCCCTCTCCTATAGCCTGAGCTACCCTGGGTTCTTATGACTGCTGGTCCCTTGCCCCTTTAGGCCTGGAGGGTAAGGGCTTGCCTACGTAGCTACCCTGGGATACTCCACCACTCTTCCTTGTTTTCTCTCGACCCTGCCGATGCTTTTGTAAATACATTGAGTGTGCCATCTCTTTCCTGCTGGAACTCTAACTGACCCAGACAAGACAAAGTATTTGCTATCGAGTACTGAGTTCTTACCTACTGACCCGGCACTTTATCCACTTTCCCTTGTGTTATTCTGACCACAGCCTTGCGTAGCCAGTGTTGGTATCATCAGCCTTTCACACTGAGACTCCGGGAAGTGAAAGAACACACTTGATAGCATGGCTGGGGAGTAACCAAGTCAAGTGGAACCGGGGTCTGTCTGACTCATGGCCCATGCTCTTAGCCACTGTGCCGAGCTGTCCCCAGTATTAAATTAGGTGGTGCCTGCAAACTGCCAGCTTATTCAATAAGGCTCCATCAATGGTGGGTTAGAACAATAACCACACATACAATCGAAAACACCCACAGTCCTAAATGTTACTCTAGCATAACCCTAACCCAACCCTGACCACAACCCTAAGATTAAAACCGCACCCTAATGCTGCACTACTAAAGTTATTCCTCTAATCTTACCCTAACCACCACCGTACTGTTAAATGGAATGTCACCCTAACCACAATCTTAGTGCTAGTCAATCTTAACCCAAACTTCCACCATGGTAACCATAATTCTAAGCACACCACTAAGGCCATGATGAGCTCTGGGGACCCTCTGCGCCCCTCTGCTCCTGGGTGCTGGTCCCTGTGCTATGCCATTTATACTCCACTATTTGGACACAACACAATTGACCAAAAGACATTTGTGCAACATCCATGTCCTGCATGTCACTGAGCTGGTGACTCTAAAGTGGGGACAGCAAGGAGGAAAAGAAAAGGGTAGGAATCTAGCACAATGCCTGGAACATAACAGGGTGCACTAAATCCTACTGATGATGAAGATGGTGATGATGAAGATGATGATGATGAACTGGAAGAGGCAGCTTTTCCCATCACCGAGCTGCAGGCTCTGGGAGGACAGAAGGTGAATAGCTCATATCTCAGAGATTTGTTAAGGGCTGGACCTGGGGCTGGGCTGGGAGGAGTCCTCTCCTGAAACCAAACCCAGGATGCAGTCCATATATTCCTCAGCTCTGGGGAATCATTAGGTTGTCATCAGAGAGTTTGAGATTTCTTGGGCCAGATGTCTGCCTTCAGGCTCAAATGGGAGAAGGGGGAAGGTAGGAGGAAGTGTGTAGAAAGCAGACACCATTTCCCTTGAATCTGCCCAGTGCCCCATGAAGGGAGCGGGAGGGGCCTCCTCCTCTGAGCACTCAGAGGCCTGAGCTGGGCATCCTCACCAACCCAGAGATGTCTGCTGTATGCCCAGCATGAGAAAAGGAAGAGGTTACTGGCTTTACCACTCAGAATAAGGAAGGCACACTGGCCCCCACCTTCCTCACAACCTCTCCTGGGACTTCTAGGCTCTGGATCAAAGCATAGCAAGACCGTGTGCCCTGGGCTACATCCGCCCAGAACCAGAGTCTTTTTATCATGAAATAGAAATGTGGCCAGCCATGGCCTGCTCAGGGCCTGACCTCCATGGGTCTCAGGTATTTGTGTGGGTTGGAGAGATGCATGTTAACACTACAAAGCCCCAGAGACCCATCTCCCTTTCAGGGGAACCTAGAAGGGACCTCAACAGCCAAACCCAGCTGGAAAGGACTGCCTTGAAGCAACACGCTTTGTAAGGGAAATAGGAGACATCTCTCTCCTTCCCAGAAAGAAGCCAGGTCTAGTATCACCACATATAGCTGCACAGGCTGTGCACTGCACAACTCTTGGGTTACCTGTCACAGAGACTGTAATGTGAAGGACAACCCTTGGTGTTGTGTCCAACAGCTGAAAGGTCCAATGCAGAACAGCAGGCCTCCCTCCTCTGCCTGTCTGGAACACAGTGCTTCAGACCCACCTGGCCACTCCAAGTAGTCTCTGCTGGGCAGGGATGCACCGGGGCTGGCAGAGGTTGAGTACCAACGGACCCTCCACAAACCTTAGTGTGGCCCATCCACATTTCTAGAACTTACCCTCTGCAACAGCAGGGAGACGGGGCGTGGGTGGTGAAGGAAGTTCTTGGCTGAGACAAAGGTCTCTTCCCATTCTCCTCAAAAAGCACAAGCAGGGCTTCCGCACCCTCAGACTTGGGAAAATAAAATCTCTTCCATTGGATCTGGCTGGAGGCCTACAGTGAGCATTCCTTTCTTCCTAGCCCCTCCGAGCCCTCCTTCTTCCAAACCCACAGTCCCAGGGAAGGGGAGTCCTGGGGGCTCTTCCAAGGCCCAAGAGATGGAAGAAACCAGGAGAAGACTCCTTTACAGCTGCCCACAACCCCCTGTCCAGACTCTCAGCACTCCTGAGGGTCTGTCAAGCCCACTCTCGCTGCCCTTGGGGGAGAGGCGTTGCCCTCAGTTTGCCTGGCTTCAGACTCCCAGGGCCAAGGGGCACAGGATGAGGAAGCACCACCCATTGGGAGGCCTAGGAGAGCCCCTCCATGTCGGTGACATGCTAGGGGATGGCCTGAGCATCAGATCAGAAGGAAATGGCCCTGAGACCATCTCTTTGCTCTAGGAAGCAATAGAAGACGCATTAGGACAGGGATGTCCATTCAGTGGATATTTAGTTAGTGAGGGCCTGCTATATGCTAGGCACCATTCTAGGAGCTTGAGATGTGTCAGTGAACAAAACAAAGATCTCTGCTCTTGAGGAACAGGATAACTGGGAAAAATGGATTATATACAAATGTACTAAATAAGTAAATTATATGCTATGTTAGAAAGTGGAAAATAGAAAGCACTGTGGAAATAAAAAGTGAGCCAGATGAAAGGACTCTCAAGTTGAGGGCTGAAAATATTAAATGTTGGAAAAATGGGAGACATCTCCCTCTTGGGAAGAAGCCAGGTCTGGGGTCACCACATGCAGCTGCACAGGCTGTACACTGTACAACTCTTGGGGTACCTGTCACAGAGAGTATGATAGGATGGAAGGACATTCCCTGTTGTTGTGCTAAGCTGGACACAACAGGGGATGTCCTTCCCTAAGCTTAAAATTAAAAGATTTCCTTTAAAATATTTCCTCAAGGGCCTCATTGAGGAGCTTCTTCCTAAAAGTGGCTTCTGTACATGTAACCGGGCATGAGTGAAGGCCCCAGCCCAGTGTTAGGACAGCTAAGAAGTAATAACAAGCATTTGTGAGGCACGTTAGAACCCACAAAGCAATCTTCCCCGCACGCCTTAGTTAATTTTCTCAACATCCCAGTGAGGGGAGAATTAACCCTCTCACTTTACAGATATAGGGACATTAATGCCTAGTGATGCTAAGTGGCTTGCTCAAGGTCACAAGGCCAGTTAGTAACTAAGAGACCAAAACTGAGTTTACTGATTCCGAGTCTATTCAAAATAGTTTTCAAGGTCCTAAGTGTTGGGGGAATTCCAGAAAAACCCAAGGAGCAATTTTGGGAATCAGAGTTATACAAACAGGTCAGGGAAAAGAAAGAGAAAAGGCTAAAAAAAAAAAAAAAAGAAAGAAAGAGAGAGAAGAGCTCAACCCTCAGAGACCACCAAAAATTTGTAGGGTTGAGTTAACCCCGCAGAGAAACAGCACTCAGTGGCCATGAGGAAGTGGGTGACACAGCACAGAAGATGCAGGCTGCTCAGCCCTCTGTAAGCTTGCCAAGGTGTCAGGGACAGCAAAGGTCTGCCCTGGTGAGAGGCTCACATGTTCTTGTCACAACCTTGGAAACAGGCAAAGGGGAGAATGAGCACATTTCACCATCAGGGATGGAAAATGGCCAGGCTGGCTGGAATCCTAGACCATTCGTTTTTTTGTTTTTTTTTTTCTTGAAACAGAGTCTCACTCTGTTGCCCATGCTGGAGTACAGTGGCGTGATCTCAGCTCACTGCAACCTCTACCTCCTAGGTTCAAGTCATTCTCCTGCCTCAGCCTCCCAAGTAGCTGGGATTACAAATGCGCACCACCAAGCCCAGCTAATTTTTGTATCTTTAGTAGAAACGGGGTTTCCATGTTGGTCAGGCTGGTCTTGCACTCCTGACCTCCAGTGATCCGCCTGCCTCAGCCTCCCAAAGTGCTGGGATTCCAGGCATGAGCCACCACACCCGGCCAACCATTAGCTCTTGAGCTTAGAGGAGATCCACGCTAGCTCTCTGATTTACAAATGCGGGAACAAGCCCAGGAAGGGCAGAGGATTTTCCCAAGGTCTCCGAGCACCCGTTGGTCTCCTGGCACGTCCCAGCTGAATCAGAGAACCACCTTGGGTCCAAGGGTCTTGAATGAGAAGGAAAAAAGACAAACGGGGCCGCGTAGCCCAAAGGAGCAAGCAGATGGCCCGCCGCAGCACACAGAAGCCCAGAGGGGAGGGTGGCAGTGGTGGGAGGGGCTGGAGCAGGAGGCAGGCTCAGAAGGCCAGGGCAGGCCTTCAGGCCGGCCCACAACCTAGTGGCCAACCTGCATCCTCCCTCAGTTTCCCCAGCTATAAGCCAGACAGTGGGGTGCAGAAAAACTCATCCTGGCAAATGAGGTGTTCCACACTGATTTTTCATAAGCACATGGAGTAGGCAGGTAGGCCAAGAGATTTCAGGTTTATTGGACTGACTGTGTGGCAGACACCCGCGAATCATGCTACATTATTTCAGTAAATTCTCCCAACCATCCGAGGAGATGGGCATTCATTTTCCCACATCAAGGTCAAAGGAATTGAGTTTCAGGGAAGTAAAGGAGCTTGCAAAGTTTGTGAGGGCATCAGGATTTACATTCTGCCTAACATCAAATTTAACCCCCTTGCCCCGGGCTCCCCTGACACACACACTGGGCCACCAGGCACCCTCCTCATGTCCCCTCCTCCAGCCACCAGACTCTAATCCTCAGGGCACCCAGCGCTGCCCCAGCCAGGAACCACTCTGCACTCCCCCATCACAGTGCCACACAGCCTCCTTCCTGCCAGCCAAGCCTGAACTCGCCTCTAAGTTCATGAGCCCCTAGTTCATGAGATGGGTCCTCAGGAGGTCCATCCACAGCAGCCCTGCAGGGAGCCTTGTCCTGTGTCCTCCCTGACCCCCAGCCCTTTGCTGCTGCCACTGGGGGAAGGGGACACAATTTACAAGCTGCCACACTGAGGTCCCCATGCTGGGTGTCTGTTCCCAGCCGCCCTGTTCCCAGCACCTAGGTTTTGTGTGTGTGTGTGTGTGTGTGTGTGTGTGTGTATGTGTGTGTGTGTTTTGAGACAGAGTTTCGTTCTTGTTGCCCAGGCTGGAGTGCAACGTCGTGATCTTAGCTCGCTGCAACCTCCGCCTCCCAGGTTCAAACGATTCTTCTGCTGCCTCAGCCTCCTGAGTAGCTGGGATTACAGGCGCCCGCCATCACGCCTGGCTAATTTTTTGTATTTTTAGTAGAGACGGGGTTTCACCATGTTGGCCAGGCTGGTCTCGAACTCCTGATCTCAGGTGATCCACCCACCTCTGCCTCCCAAAGTGCTGGGATTACAGGCATGAGCCACTGCACCCGGCCCCAGCACCTAGTTTCTGATTCTGCCTCGTCCCAGGGAAAACCCCTTGCCATTCTGTCAACAGGGGGTGCTACCTTCCCCACACCTTTGCCCCCAGGAAGGGATGCGTGGGTCTCCCCGGAAGTGGCTCTGGGGCAGCAATCTTTTGATAGTTCCCTCCATTCCCTCAGACTTAGAGAGACTACCCACTTGGAAGCAGAGTCCCTGTGCTCCCAACAGGAAAGTTAGTCAAGGTCTTGGGTGGAGGCGGGCAGCACTGCCACGGTAAACCTGCGGGCTCACTCTCAGCAGTAATAGGTTAAAGATCATGCCAAAAAGTGCCAACAGGGACCCTGTGGAGTCGTGGAGGCCGAGGCAAGGCGGGGTTCTGCTCTGAGGTAGGGAGCCTCTGCCTGGGTGACCAACCCACATGCAGGCACATGCTGCCACACGTGCCCAGCAGTCCTGGCACTCACCACCTGAGGTTGGACCTCCAACAAGAACTGCCCTGGTGCTCTGGCCCTTCCCTGTCTCCCGACAGACAAAAACTCAGAGAGATTAGTGCAGGCAGAGGACAGGTGCTGGAGATACCAGGCTGGGAAAGGGTAGGGACAGCCTCCCTCCCCTCTATGAGCCTCTCCTCACCAACAGAACGGCAACACTGGCCACCTGTTGCAGGGAGTTGTGAGATGTAAAACAAAATGAGTGTAGACAGCCAATTGTAGACGTTAAGTAAAATGGGTGTAGATAGCCAATTGTAGACGTAAAGCAAAATAGGTGTAGACAGTCAATTGTAGACGTAAAACCAAATGGGTGTAGACAGCTAATTGACTCAACCCTACTCTGGGCATGTATTTACTCAATGCTACAATGGGCTGAGTCATGCTCCAGGTGCTGGAGAGAGATCAACCAAGAAAAGAGAGAAAAATCCCTGTCCTCCCACATCTGACACTTTCTTGGGGTAAGAAGAAGAATAATTAAAATAAATAGGTAAAATACCAAAGACATTAGTGTTGCGGAGAAAAATAGCCAGGTGGGAGGTGGGGAGGGTGTGGAGGGCGTGGTTTTAGATGTGGTGGACAGAGAGGGCTCTACCACAAAGGAAAGGGGAGAAGCAGCCGCAGGAGTGTAGGGGGACGAGTGTTTTGATGCGGGTTGAATTGTGTCCCCGCGGAAAGACATGAGTCCTAACCCCGGACCTATGAATGTGACCTTATTTGGAAATAGAGTCTTTGTAGATGTAATTAGTTAGGTTTAGATGAGGTCACACTGGATTAGGGAGGACCCTAAATCCAATGACTGCACTCTTATGAGAAGAAGACAACACAGGACACACAGATACACACAAGGAAGAAGGCCACGTGATGACTGAGGCGGGGTCAAGGTCATGCAGCTACAAGCCAAGGAAGGCCAAGGATTGCACCAGATATGCTAGCAGAGAGGCATAGAACCTTCTCCCTCAGAGTCTCAGAGGGAACCAATCCTGCCACCTTGATTTTTGGATTTCCAGCTCCTGAGCTGTAAGAGCATACATTTCTGCTGTTTTAAACCACTCAGTTTGTTATGGAAGCCTTAGAAAACTAACACAGGGGCCAGGTGCAGTGGCTCATGCCTGTAATCCCAGCACTTAGGCCAAGCCAGGAGGATTGCTTGAACCCAGGAGTTAGAGACCAGCCTGGGCAACATGGTGAAACCACATCTATAAAAAAACACAAAAATTAGCCGGGTGTGGCGGTGCACACCTGTAGTCTCAGCTATTTGGGAGGCTGAGATGGGAGGATCGCTTGAGCCCAGGAGGTCGAGGTTGCAGTGAGCTGTGACATTACACTCCAGCCTGGGTGACAGCGTGAGACCCTGTCTCAAAAAAAAAAAAAAAAAAAAAAAAAAAAAAAATTCCAGGGCTCCAGGGAGGGGGATAGCAAGTGCCAAGGCCCTGAGGTGGGAGCATCTCCAGCATGTTTGAGGAAGATACAGTCAGCTGGCAGAGCAGAAGCAGGATGAACACGGGCTGTGAGTGGTGAGGGTGGACAGTGGGGATGTCAGAAAGACTGTGGGGCCAGATCATGTAGGGCCACCATTGTGGCAAGCCCTTGATAAGAGGGAGCTTTTCCACTATGGACAAGGGTCCCAGCTGGAATGTGCTGTAGTGAGTGGGTGTGGTTGGCCCCCATGATCTCCGTCCCTGGGGTTATACCTTTGAATATGTTATGTTAAATGGCAAAAGGAAATTAGGGTTTCCGATGGAATTAAGGTTGCCAATCAGTTGACCTTAAAATAGAGAGATGGTACTGGATTACCTGGTGGGCCCAGGGTCATGACATGGGCCCCTAAAAGTAGAAGAGGGAGGCAAGGGAGTGAGTCATGGAGAGAGACAGCCAAAGAGGCAGGCAGAGGGGAGACCCAAACACAGAGTCCACCTGCTGCTGCTGGCTTTGAAGATGGAGGAAGGTGGCCTCAAGCCAAGGAATGAGGGCAGCTCCTGATACGGCCCTCAAGTGACAGCCAGCAAGGAAATGGGGCCTCAGTCCTACAACTGCAAGGGACTGAATTCTGCAGATAACCTGAATGAGCAAGAAAACCGAGCCCCCTTAGAGCCCCAGGAGCCTGTTGACACCTTGATTTCAGCCTGGTGAGACCCGTTTCAGATGTGTGACCTCTACAGCTGTAGAGAAATAAATGTGTGTCATTTGAACCTGCTAATTTTGTGATTGTGTGTCATGGCAGCCATAGAAAATGAACACAGTGGATAAAGAGGTGGGGTGTGCAGAGAGAAGGCGATCCAGAGGAGAGGGAGCGACCAGGCAGGGGCAGCCTGCTGGGAGCCACCATCACGGGGTCACAGCTCCCCAGACACACCCCAGCCACCCTACTCAGGGCTCAGCACTGCCTTTCAGGCCCCTTGTTGCCCATGTTGTGACCAAGCCTGCTTAGGCTTTTTTTTTTTTTTTTTTTTTGAGACAGAGTTTCACTCTTGTCACCCTGGCTGGAGTGCAATGGTGCGATCTCAGCTCACTGCAACCTCCACCTCCGAGGTTCAAGTGATTCTCCTCGAGCCTGTGTAGGATGTCTCCAGGGCTCAGCCTCTAGGTCCTCAGGTCTGCACAAGGAGCAAACCCAGCAGAGGTCCCTCCCATTCTTGACACCTCCCCTTAACCTCCTCTCCCCTAGGGCTGGTGACAATGGTCCTGGTGGAATGACTGTATCCCAAGCCAGCCAAAGCCACTACTGGACCTGCTGACCCCTGAGGCTGAGTCTGGACTCTGATTTCTTCCCGTAACAGGTCTACACCTGTTCTGTGTACATTGCATACACACACATACACACACACGCACACACACACACACACACACTCCAGTTTCCTCTGCTCTTTGCCATCTCCTCCCATCCAACCAAGTCCTCACAGCAAAGAGATCCTGCCCACTGACAGGAATCATGTATTGAACACTAACTCATATCAGGTACCACGCTAAGTGTTCTACTCACATGGTCTCATTTAATCTTTCCTGTCATCCTATCAGGTGGACACTATTGGCTCAGAGAGGTTAGGGTGAGTGCCTATTGACACACAGCTGGTGAGTGGTAAATCCAGAATTAGAACACACCAAAGCCTGGGCTCTAACCCTCATTACTCAAAATATGGTCCAGTAGCATCAGCATCCCGTGGGACCACATTAGAGTTGCTTATCCCAGACCTGCCGAATCAGAACCTGCATGTTGACAAGTTCCCAGGTGACTCACCTACTGGTTTCATTTTGAGAAGCGCTAGTCTAAACCACTGCTTTCCAAAGCCTGCTCGTTGTAGATTCTGGTAACCAGCCCTCTCTCCATCTCTCAAGGCCCTTCCCAGCGCCTGGCTTTTGCTCTCCAGGTAAGGCAGGCACTCTGCCCAGCCTTGGGAAAGAAGCCAGGACATGAGGCTCAAGGGAGTCTCCAGACCCCTCCAGCCAGCCCAGACAACAGCTGGACAGCATCAGTCCACGTCTGACCCTCTGTAGGGCACCCTGCCTGCTGCCTGAGACACTCCTGGCTTCTCCCTCTGGTCTTCCTCCGGGACACAAGTCTCTCGGTCTCTGCCTATCCTCCTAAAGGGGGCCTCTGGCCATCACCAATTCCTGCAGTGTTCCCCTCCCCAGACATTTGCCTCCCCAACTCCTAGAATGCCCCCTGCATCATGTCACCACCTCTATCTGGACACACAGGGCCTGTCCAAGTTGCTATCAGGAGACAGGCCAGCGATTGCTTGGGAAACCTGGCCAAGGTCACAGGAAATGTCTGACACCACCAGGCAAGCAGGATTTGGCCTCCTAAAGCAAAACACAGCTGGGCCAGCAGCTGGGCCAATAGCAGGGCGCTCCCAGATTTCATGGCATTGAGGCCCCAGGGCACAGAGAGACTAGGCTGGCTTGGAGGCTGCAGCTCATTAAGAACATCACAGTAGCCCCTGGCCAGGGAGCCTGTGAAAATCAAAGAGGACAGCCCTGCTGTGGGCCAGAGACGTCACCCAGGACCTCTGCCCTCCACTGCCCGTCACACACAGGAAACCTTCACTGGGGGATGGAAGGCTCACATTGCCCATCCTCCTGGCCTCGCAGCCTCCCCTCTCCCCATCACCTAGCCTCATTCATTTATCCATTTAACTTACACTGATTGAGCACAGAAGTGTACCAGGCATGGTGTTAGGTACCAGGGACACATTGGTGAATGAGCAGGACACAGTCCCTGTGAGTTCCCAGGTAGCTCCCGGTCCAGTGAGCAAATGGACAGACCATCTAGAGGCAGGGTGAAAAGTGCTGCGCTAGGGAAAGATGGAGCACCCACCGTGGGAACTGGCAGGGGCCTCACCTCCTCCTGCCCTCTGAGCAACACATGGGGTGGTGCCCTTGGCTGCAGGTACGGGCTGAGGGTCCAGTGCCAAGTGGGCCCTTTTGTTAGGCTAACTCTGTAGTTTGGACCCAGTGTCAGAGCAAATATGGACTGAGCAGTTTTGATGGGCCAGGCACTGTTGGGGGAGCTGTAGAGAAATCCAAAGCACAGGCCACTGGGTCAACAAGCGGCTGCAGGTGCAGGGCACAGATGCACAGGATGTGTGCCAGAGAGTAAGTGCTGCGGGGGCCAGAGAGCCTAGTGAACGTGATTCACCTTGAAGAATGGGGAGGAGTCAGACGGGCAGCAAGATGTGACGGGGGACTTCAAATGACTCCGACTCAAGAGTGTGAGAGACAGAGTGACGTGCCCAGCAACCCCTGCTCCCAGCACACACCCTGCCCAGCAATCCCCGCTCCCAGGACACACCCTGCCCAGCAACCCCCACTCCCAGCACACACCCTCATGGGATCAGTGCATCATAAATAAATGAATCCCACAAGCCAACAGAGATGGGCAAAGCTCCGCTGGAAGGACTTCGTGCCCACCCTGGCCCTGGCTGGCCCTTGAGTTGGCACCTCTAGTATTCCTCCAGGTGCCTTACACCAGGCTTACCACCTGGGACCCTCAGCCGGGACCGATCAGAACAAGGTACCCGCACTGCCCACCTGCTCACTGCCAATCCCAGGCCCTCATTGTTATCCACCTGGGGCCCCTTAGCTCTGCTCCTTGTTTCTGCCGCAGGACCTTTGGGCCTTGGCTGCAGGGTTTGGCTCTTTTGCTCTTGACCTTGGAGTTCCCTAGGCCCTTGACCTGAGTCCATCCTTTCTTTCTTCCTCCTCCTAGCTGCCCTTGGAAAACATCTACTTGGGTGCCCAGGGCCCCGGAACCCAGCTCACCAAGAGCCTGGTCTGTCTGACCTCACCTGCTCCCAGAGTCCCTGGACACCCTTAAACTCCTTTCTTTGCTCCTCCTGCAACTCAGCCACTCTCTCCAGACCTTTCCTGCTGGAACCTAACCTCAAGGTCAGCCTCCTCTGCCTGGTTCTCGTGGGATCTGAAAGGGCAAATCATCTTTCCCTTTAGTTCAGCAAGGCAGGGTTGCAACATTTCAGAAAGAACTTCTTAAGTAGGAAGCGAATGGAAAAACTAACCTGAAAAAATAAAAAGAAAACACAGTCCCCTAGAAATGGACTCGTTTATAAAGTTCAGATTTCCTGTCCTGAGCTAGAAAAAGTCTAGCCAGATTGGCTGGCAAGCAGGCCAGGGAATCCTGCCCATGAACACTCTCCTTGTTCACTTTCCTGTCTACTCCCTTCTCCCACATGCTTCTTCTTCTCCCCTCTAAGGAGAGAGGCTGAAGCTGGGTGCTGAGGAAACTGAAGGGACACAGGGACCACAGGCAGAGGAGGAGGAGGTCGGGATGGGGTGTGGGAGAACGTGTATAAAGAACTTCCATGTGTGCCAGGCACTGTTCTAAGCACTTCCCTCATGTTGACTAATTTAATCTTTATGACAATTCATAACACAGGTATTATCATTGTCCCACCTTACTGATACAGAATCCGAGGCACAGAGAGGTAAGTGACTTACCTGGGGTTGCCCACCTGGGAAATGGCAAAGCCCGACTGTGAACCAGGAGGCCGTGGTCCCAGGTACATGCCCTCCTCAGCTTTATTTCAGGCACCCGAGGGCAAAGACTTCACTTCCCTCTTTCCACCCCAGTCTGGCAAAGCCCAAGTCAGCCCCAACACCTACTCTCCTGCTCATATCTCTGGCTGTGCCAGGGAAAGCCAAGGAGGGTGGGGAGGAGGGAAGGGAAGACTGTGGTCTTCTCCACCAGCCTTCACCAAATGGTCCGAAGGAAGAAGCCCCTCCAGAAAGAGACTGAGCCCCAGATCCCGAGCCCCATGGAGAAGGGGACTTACCCAGCTGGCGGCGACTGTGGTACGGGCGGCGATTGTGGTGCGGACGGCAACTGTGGTGCTGGCGGTTGTGCTCTGGCCAAGGTGCCGTCTCCGGCCGCACTGCTCCTGCGCAGGTTGGGTGAACGCTCGGCCCAGCGTCGAGGTGCCACCCTGGAGTTCTGGGGGTCAAACTCCTCGTCGGGAATGACCTCCTCGCAGCGGGCTCCACGGAAACCGGAGCGGCAGACGCAGAGCTGAGGGCGGCTGCAGGAGCCCCGGTTCTGGCACGGCGGCTGGCACACGGCTGAGGACACAGGGAGAGAGGTGACAGCAGTGGCCATGGGGCACTGAGACCACAGCTGCCCACTCCTTCCTGTCAGAAGTACCCTCCTGAGTGCTGCTAACCCCATCGCTCAAGCAGAAAGCCACTCTCCTGGCCTCAGAGGGCTCCCTGACCCATGCTTCTCCCACCTCCATCCACAGACCCCCAGGACGCGTTCACCTCTGATCTTTGGACAACCAAAGACTGTGTGGCCAGCTGCAGAGTGGCTCGCACCACCACGTCCCACAGAGCACCCTGAAGAGGAAGTGCACTGCCTGACACTGTGTCTATACTGAAATGTTCACTCCCACCAGACTGGAAGTCCCCCTGAGGACAGACAGTGGCCCTGGAACTTAGAATAGGGACGGCCACAGAGTAGTTTCTCAGTAAATATGGAGCAAATGAATGAATGAATGAGTCTGTTTGGTGGGAAAGGGCCCAACACTGGCCTGAAATTCAAGCGGTTTGAGTTGCTGGGATTTTCCTGTCACTCATGAGCTGTGTGGTCTTGAATTCACTGAGCCTCTGTTTGCTCCTAAATCACGGGAGGGGTGAACTAAGGAGGTTAGAGGACCCTATGCATCCTTCAAAGGCATATTCAGCTTGACAGTCTCTCCTCTCCTTCCCGTTGTTCTCCATCTCCTTAGCAAGGCAGAACTCCCGACTGCGCCAGAGAAAGCACGGTGGCCAGAACACAGCTGCCGGCATCACAGCCACTGCCGGCCAGGTAAGTCCCCTCCTCTGTGGGGCCTCCGTTCAGGGCTCAGGCTGTCTCTGGATTCTGCCTCCTGGGCTGTGGGTCCAGCCAGGGGCAAGGTGGAGCTGAAACCAGGCCTTTCTCCCAGTTAGCCCTGTGCAGCATTAGCCACCAGCTCCCCAGGCTGACTCCTCTCTTCACTACCCTTCATCCCCTTGCAAATTCCAGAGTCACATCCAGTGATTACTGGCCAAGGGAACATCCCATGCAGAGGCATACACTGGGATACGGAGTCCTGCCCCTCCCCCACCAGGACTTCCACTGGGGAACATGTGTGAGCCCAGGAAGCATGGTCTGGCTCACACTGCACCCTCGAAACCCAACGCCTCATTCATTCATTCATTCATTCATTCATTCAACAAATAGCTGCTGAGCCCTAGTGAGTGCCAGGCACTGGGACAAAGTTCTTGTCTGCCTGGGGCTTGTGGTAGAGTAAAGGACACTAACAGGAAGCAAGAAAACAATAGCATGATGTGGCCTCAGGCAGTTTCAAGGGCTGTGAAGACAATTAACCCGGGTGATGCAGGGGTTCAGGCCCAACCAGGAGACTCAGATGGGGCGGCCAGGGCACCTCTCTGAAGAGAGAGATGGGAGCGTGCAAAGGAAGTGAACCCCCAAAGACCCGGGCAGTCTCCCAGGCAGAGGGCGAGGCAAAGACCGGGCTCTGGAGGCTGGAAGGAACGTGGTGTACTCGAGGAGTTGCCAGAGACCCAGGGAGACCAGGGTCTGCTGGCGGAGGGGGCGTAGGCAAGGTCAGTGAGGAAGAGGAGGCAGATACACAGACCTTGTCATCTCAGGAATCCTAAGTGCAACTGTGAAACTAGCAGGCATGGCTACCCAGACCAGATGCCTGGGTTTTGTGAGCTCAACTCTCCTTTCCGAGAAGAGCACCAGAATCCAAACCGAGGGCTGGCCAGGATAAACATCTCCAAACTTCCACCTGGCCCATGTCACAGAGACCTTCAATGGTTCCCTGGTGTCTTCAGGATTCAAGTCCATAGACGAGCACTGAAGACCATCCTGGTCTCATCCACTCTAACATTCCTCTAAGCCAACCTGCTCCAGTCGAGCTGGCCTGCTGGCTGTGGCCCCAGGTAGCCTCTGCTCTGTCTTCTCTCTGTCTTTGCATGTGCTATGTCCTCTCTTGTTTCCCACTTGCTCTCCATTTACCTGGCTCCTACTGTTCCCCCAAGACCGACTTCCCCATGCTGGACACCCGCCTCTCAGCAGCTGCTGCCTCCTCTGATTAACAGGAAAAATACTTGTGTTCGCCATTCACTGGGCATGTCCTGCATAGTGCCATTAGTTTTTGTTGTTGTTATTGTTTTTGTTGTTTGGTTTTTGTTTTTTGGTTTTTGTTTTTGAGACGGAGTTTCACTCTTGTTGCCCACACTGGCGTGCAATGGCGCCATCTCAGCTCACTGCAACCTCCGCCTCCCGGGTTCAGGATGATTCTCCTGTCTCAGTCTCCCGAGTAGCTGGGATTACAGGCATGCGCCACCACACCCCGCTAATTTTGTATTTTTATTAGAGACGGGGTTTCTCCATGTTGGTCAGGCTGGTCTCAAACTCCCAACCTCAGGTGATCTGCCTGCCTTGGCCTCTCAAAGTGCTGGGATTACAGGCATGAGCCACCGCGCGAGGCCACTGCCATTAGCTTTTTTTATGCACGTGTCTCAATTTCCTGACTCATACAGTCAGCTCCTTGAAGTGTAGTGACTATCTCTTACACCTCGTTGTATCTTTAGCTCCTAACATATGCCTAACAATAACACCATTATTATTATTTTTATTATGGCGGCTACTCTCTGATGAGTGCTGACAATAGCCCTGGCACCGTGCTCTGCATACACGCTCTCACTGAAGCTTCTCAACAATCCTATGCAGCAGGTGTGACTATGATTCCCATTTTACAGATAATGCTGCTGAAGCTCAGAGAGGTTAAGAGACTTGCCTGAGGTCACCCAGCTAGTTAATAGTGGAGCCAGGATTCAAATCCAGTTCTGTGTGACTGAGAAGCCCAGGCTCTTTCCACCCCACTGACTCCCTGAAGGGTGGGCATGGTTCTTCCTCTTCCTCTCTACTATCTCTGAGCCTTGGCCCAGAGCTGATAAGGAAACAAAGGGGATCTGTTGGCTTCAAGTCAGCCACCAAATGCACCCTTGGGAATTCTGCCCTGAGAAACTGCACATCCCAATTGGCCCTGACAGTGGAGACCCCAGGACCCCACACCCTTCCAAAGCCCACACAGAATTTTTAAATAATGATGGAGGATGTATGTCAGCTCATGGGTTTATCCAGCGAGCATTCGTAGAGCACTCACTGGGTGTGAAGCTTGTGATACTGTCTCTAGTACACTGTCTGACATGGAAAGTAGAACACACAGGTTAGAGGACAAGCGCTACGCCAGCTGGACCCTCTAACCCAGGCTGAGGCAGGCAGTAGGGAAAGTCAGGGAAGGCTTCTTGGAGGAGGTGATGCTGACCAGAGACACAAAGGATGAAAAATTGGACATTGTGCACCAAGGGCACTCAAGACCAGTCTATCAGCAGAGAGTGTGGGAAATAACAGGTTTTAATAGCATTCCAACCACAAGTTGGGCTGGGAGGCCAGAGCATTTTTCCTCGTGCCCAGGCACCTCTTCCTGGCAGGCTCCAGGCCTCTAGGTAGAACCATGTCAGAATTGCAACCCAGAGCACTTCCCCAAACACAAACTGCCACCATGGCAGGATTTTGGCCTGGCCACCCCTCTATCTGCCCAAGCACACTTTGTCCTCACCTGACCACCTGCCAGGCCCCTGTCACCACCACCACAGGAAACATGGTCAGCTGGGGCCAGCCCAGCAGCCACGTCAGTGCTAGTGAACGTGGAGGAAGCAGATGTGCCCAGGGCAGGTCTCGGCCTTGGGGATTTTTTAGGGAGGGAATAGAATGGGAAGGCCTGAGTGATTTCCCACATAGACCCACACCTCTCTGCCACAGAGACCCAAAGGCTGGCATGGGTGAGAGGAAGGTCATGCAGCTTCCACCTCTGAGTGTGTGGTCCTTGCCTCGAGGATGGCCTTTGGAAAACAGTCTAGCTTCCATCCTTCCCCTCCTGAGCCCTGAGAACAGCCCATCCTTCACATTAACAATAAGATCCTTCATACAAATGGCCAACAAATATACGAAAAAATGTTCAACATTACTCATCATCAGGGAAATGCAAATTAAAAACACAGTGAGATACCATCTTATCCCAGCCAGAATGCTCATTACTAAAAAGTCACAAGACAATTGATGTTGGCACAGACATGGGGAAAAGGGAACACTTATACACTGCTGGTGGGAATGTAAATTAGTGCCGCCCCTATGGAAAACAGTATGGAGATTTCTCAAAGAACCAAATAGGTCAACTATTCAATCCAGCAATCCCACTACTGAGAAAAGGTGAAGAAGTCATACTATCAAAAAGACACCTGTGGGTGTATGTTTATTGCAGCACAATTCACGATTGCAAAGATATGGTACCAACTAAAGTGCCCATCAACCAATGAGTGAATAAAGAAAATGTGGTGAAACCCTGTCTCTACTGAAAATGCAAAAAATTAACCAGGTGTGGTGGTGGGCACCTGTAATCCCAGCTACTCAGGAGACTGAGGCAGAGAATCACCTGAACCCAGGAGTGAGCCAAGATTGTGCTACTGCACTCCAGCCTGGGCGACAGAGTGAGACTCCACCTCAAAATAAATAAATAAATAAATACATAAATAAAAGAAAATGTGATATATATTCACCATGGAATATTACTCAGCTATTGAAAAGAATGAAATAATGACTTTTTGCCGCAACTTGGATGGAGCTGGAGGCCATTATTCTAAGTGAAGTAGCTCAGGAATGGAAAACCAAATACATGTCATCATTTACAAGTGGGAGCTAAGCTATGGGTATGAAAAGGCATACAGAGTGATATAATGGACTTTGGAGACTCAGAAGGGAAAGAGTGGGAAGGGGTGTGGAATTAAAAACTACATATTGGGTAAAATGTACACTACTCAGGTGATGGGTGCACTAAAATCTTAGACTTCACCACTAAACAATTTATCCATGTAACCAAAAACCATTTGTTCTCCAAAAGCTATTGAAATATATATACATATATACACACACACACACACACATATATATAAAAAATACCTTTCACTGTCTAGAAATCCAAGACCCCAAACCCTGTGAGCCAAGCCCCTGTGGCTCGCCACGACTCACTTAGCTCTGGTTCTGCCTCACTTGCTAATAATGCATTCTGAAAACATTTAGTGAGCACCTGATTTTGATCAGACTGGGTGCCGAAGGCAGAAAGGTGAACAAGACTGAGCCCTGCATAGGGGGAAGCCCTGGCTAGTGGGGGTTCCCACACTCCTAGAATCCATTTTCCAAGCAGGGAATTAGGTCCTCAGTGAGGGTTAGGGCTGGCAGACTTTGGTTGGTACAATGAACAAACAGCTCATGGGAAATGAGTGGTTAGGGGGAATTGCGGAAATGGCATTTAATATACAATAGCCTAGTAAATCAAGTTCTAAAAGGCTTCCAAACCAGCCAGACGTGTTGGTGGGAAAAACCCCCTCAGGAAGGCAACCCTTCTGAATCAACCATGTAGGATGCTGTGCAGAGGCCCGATCTGCTGAGGCAGAGCCTCCAACAAGTTTCAGGTTTTTGGAGATTTAGAACCAGCTCTCGCTGGCTTCACTCGCATCCCCTCTTGTTTTCACAAGTCTCAGCAAGATGCCGACCGGGCTTCCTCACGGAAATGTAAGCATTGTGTTTTGAGCTGAGTGTTTGCATTACGGAACTGGAGTATGTAGACTCCTGTCCTCTCTCTCCACTCCCCCGAAAGTCACCCCTAAATGGTCCATGATGGTGGCTTCCAGTGCCTGTCTATGAATGGGACTGTTCTGACAGTTTTTACTGGTCTGCCATAAAGTCAGGAAAAGAAACCCTTTCCTGGGTTGTTTCTTTTTCATAGGCTGTATTTTTCCCATCTAAAGAGTGTCTTTTGTGATGATGTCTTTTCTATATTTTTGGAGTTAAAATGTTCTTTTTAATTAAAGGTGATGGCAAGTGGTAATTAGCTTTGTTTCTTGTTTTTTTCCTAATGGCTTCACTTGGAAAAATGAAAAGCTGGCCACTGTAGGTTGGTACTTAAGATATTTTTGGAAACATTACTGGTGCATGAAGTCCAGTGACCCTTTGGGAGGGAGGGGCAATCGTGGTCATGTGTCCTTTTGTTTAAAGGAGGCTGAAGTGAAACATTCCTATTCCAAATGAGCACGATTTCAAAACTTAAATATCCAAAAGGAAATCAGCCATCTCAAAACCTCCAGTGGCAGAGGCTATTGCTTAAAACAAAAAAAGGAAATGCTGAGGTCCCAGGAGAGGCAGCTCCATGCAGTGCTGTGGGAATTTTAGGAGAGAAAACCTCCATCCATGGTGGGCCAGCGAGTTTCATGCCTCCAATTTTTCCTCAACAGTAGAGATCCTAGAGGTGGGTGCAATGGCTCATGCCTGTAATCCCAGCACTTTAGGAGGCTGAGGCTGGAGGACTGCCTCAGTCCAAGAGTTGCCCAGCCTGGGCAACATACTGGGATCCCAACTCTACAGAAAAAATCTTAAAACTTAGCTGGGTATGATGGTGCCCACCTCTAGTCTTAACTACTTGTGAGGCTAAGGTGGGAGGAATCACTTGGGCTCAGGAGTTTGAGTCTGCAGTGAGCCATGATGGCGCCAGTGCACTCCAGCCTGGGCAACAGAGCAAGACCCTGTCTCTAAAAATACATATAAATAAGTGAAAATTTAAATGAGTAAAGATCATGCCTTATACTTGAGAAATCAACCCAGTATGGGTTATGTGGCTCTAATGAATCTCCACTTGATTATTGGTCCGTTTATTGAGCATGATACCGTGATGTCCACATTTAGCCTCCGGGAGTTGATCTGCAGAAGACGGAATACCCCCCAGCCCCTGGGACAGTACCCTCAGACAACCGGAAGACTACACTGTCACGTAGCCTCCTCACGCTCGCTTGCCAATGTCGGTCTTTAGCCATTCATAATTTGGGCTCCTCCGGGATCCTTTCTTTTTCGTACCCCCTCGCCCGCTCTTCACTGAGCATTAGAGGGGTGGAAAGTCCCAGCTTTGGGTGTTCGGCTCTGTGGAGGCAGCAGGACGCCAAAAGGCGAGGGGAATAAAAGAAAACTCCTGAAATGGCTTTAAAAGCAAGAAATAAAAGGCATTGTTCCCTTAATCCCCCCATGTTCCTAGTTGAGCCCCTTCTCCCCTCACTCTACCCCAGAACAGTCAACAAAGGTTTGCTCAGATTTTCCACACAAAACCCCTACTTTTGGGAAGGGACCAAACTCAGAATGGGCAGGCCTGGGAGAGATTCTAGAAACAGCCCTCCCAACCACCCCATGCAGGCTGCTCCTACCATTTGCTCGGAGCCCCTGCTGATTAGCTACTGGGTAGTAGCAAGAACACAGGGTGGGGGGCAGGAGGATTGGTTTGGTTTGACCCCAGCTCTGCTACATCTCAGCTGCATGACCCTGGACACATGTCATCTTGCTGAGATGTCTCCACCAGTGTGCCAGTGGCCTCGTCCACGATATAGGGCTGATAATTCCTGCTTCAAAGAGCTGTTGTGAGTCTCAGCTGAGCACCTGGACGTGGGCGTACTTTGTTCTCTCTAAAGCTGTGCTGTTCAAGAGAGTCTCACACTGTAGCCAGGAACTGTATGTGGTTATTTAAATTTAAATGGATACAGATTAAATAAAATTTAAAATTCAGTTCTTTCAGTCTCACAAGCCATATTTCAAGTGCTTGACACCCACATGTGGCTCAGGGCTATCACAATGGACAGCAAGATACAGAACATTTCCATCATCACAGGAAGTGCCACTGGCCAGCACAGCAAAGCTTAAAACAACAGCAAAACAAATCACTCCCCCAGAAGCAAGAGGGCCTCTGAGCTTCTCAGCTATGACCCTTTCCCCAGGAAAGGGCAGTGTCAACTCAGGCCCTCAGGATAAAAATCTAATCTAGTTTATAGGGTTGTTGTGAGGATTAAAAATTAACAATATGAAGTGCTTAGAATCGTACCTGGCACACAGTAAGAGCTACCGAGTTCATATCATTCATCCCCAAAACCAACTCTATATAGATTGTTATACCCATTTTATGGATGAGGCCCTGTGGCTAGAAAAGGTCCAGTCACTTGCCCCAGGACACAGAGCTGAGACTCAAACACGTCTCCAGGGATCAGGCCCTGGTTACAGAGATGAATAACCAAGGGCTGTGGGGCTGGGTGGGGACTGCTTTCCAGGTGTCAAATATAGCCAGGCCCCTCCCCACCCCCACCCTACCCCCAGGCAAGGCGTTTGTCATCAGCTCTCTTTTCTGGGCCCCAGAGACACCTTCTCATCTATGACCGTTAGATAGAGGAGGCAGAGACTTCAGGGTGGGCCCCTCCAGCCTCTCCCTCTTCAGTGGCTTCCAGTGCCACCCACTCTGGTCTGGGGGAGGAACTTCAACTCCAGACTCTGGGCCCAGCTCTCCCACTCCTGAAGCTCAGCTGCTTCCCAGGTTAAACCTCCATTTTCCCTAAAATCTGTGCCAGTGGGATGCTAAGACCCTATCCACTGAGCCACCCGATCCCCTCCTCAGGTCGGCGCCCTGCCCCCTTTCACAGCTAGAGGCCTTCGCAGATGGAACAGTTTGCACCTCATCCATAGGATTTACCTCAGACCTCCCTGGGCACCCGACTTGGACCCACACCTGGAGACCTCAGTTTGCTCCTGGAATCTGCTTACTGGGGGGTCCACCTGTGGCCCTGAGCTGTTTCTCCACAACCTTGACTTTTGGTTTCCAGGGGAGGGACCCTGATGTCAGAGATCCCCTAGTCCAGGGAATCCCTGTCTGGCTCACACGCACCCTCGGAATCCACCCTCGGAATCCACCTCAGAATCGCTCTCTCCACTCTCAAGCTCTGCCCAGGGGCTGTGTCTCCCAGGCCCTGACTGAGGGCCCAAGCCTCCAGGCTGTGGGAGAAGTCAGGGCCTCAGGGGCTACCCAGCTCCCATACAGCTGTGACGGGGCCACGGCTCAGGACGGCTGGAAACCGCACTGGGGCTCCGGGGCCGGCCAAGTGCCCAGCTCCAAAATAGCAGTTGTGTTCACATAAAAGCTCCTAATGAGAGAAAGATGCCGTTCTTGGCCCCTCACTTGCTCTCTGCAGACGCTGTCTGGCAGGCCAAGCGGGCCGGCCTCTACCGTTTGGCGGCTGGAGGGGAGGAAGGGGTGGTGTGAGTCAGACCTTGGCCCCCAGCCCTTCAGCATGGACCGCCCTGTTAATTGCATTAACAAATGCTGCAAGGCTGGGCCAGGTGGGGGCCGGGGAGCCGCGGGGCCAGGGGCTGGGGCAGAGAGCAGCCCCAATCCCACTGGCTCCAGCAGGCATGAGGAGGAAGACTCTGGGCCCAGTTCAGGGCTGAGAGGCCTAGGCTCCTCTCCAGCTGCTGCCCCAAAACAGAGAAGAGTTGCCTAACCATCCGCACAGTCCCAAGGCTTGTCTGGGAGGAAGCCTCAGTGCCAGAGGGGCCCCAGAGGTGAGACGGGCTGGGAGGGGTCCCTGGGGATGAGTCTTTTCTAGAGAAGTGGCTTCCAGGGGAGACAGTTCTAGGCTGGAGTGGATCCAGCCACCTTCCCACAGCAGCACCAGCCCCACACCCAGGCCTGGGATGGTCGGGACGGATGAGCACACCACTCCAAATACTGACAACTCAGAGAGGCCAGGGCAGGGGCATGAAGGACAGTGTGGCCCTGCACTCCGAGACCCGTGTTTGAGTTCTGACTGCGGGACCTCACCTGGGGCCAGTTTCCTCGCCTCTGTGGGCCTCAGTGTTCTTCTCTGGAAAATAGTAAGGCATTCAAATGCATGACTTGCCAGGATGGCAAACAAGAGAGACTGTCCTTTGGGGGCTTCCAATTTAGTCAGAGGGACTGTCACTCAATAGCTAAACAAAGAAGTAAAGCACGATGGACGTGATGGCTCATGCCTGTAATCCCGGCACTTTGGGAGGCCGATGCGGGTGGATCACCTGAGGTCAGGAGTTCAAGACCAGTCTGGCCAACATGATGACACCTCTCTACAAAAATACAAACATTAGTCGAAACATCTCTACAAAAATAAAAAAATTAGTTAGGCGTGATAGCACACACCTGTAATCCCAGCTACTTGAGAGGCTGAGGGAGAACTGCTTGAAGCTGGGAGGCGGAGGTTACAGTGAGCCGAGATGGCGCCATTGCACTCCAGCCTGGGTAACAGAGCCGGACTCTGTTTCAAAAATAAATAAATAAATAAAAATAAAAACAAAGAAGTAGAGCAGAACTTGGTATGTGAGGGATGGAAGAGACAGTCGAGGGCCCAAGATCCAGAAGAACAAGGCCAGTGGGGGCCACTCAAGCCAGAGTGGCCAGGGCAGCCCTTCTGAGGAGGACACCTCAAAACAGAGACGGGGTAGATGACAAGGGCCAGCCGCACAGAGAGATGAGGGGGAGCAGAAACAGAGGCAGCAGCGTGTCCACCGGCCTAGAGACCAGTGGCCCGGGCTGCACTCGGGGAGCTGGGTGAGTGCAGAGACACCGCGGCAGGAAGGTTCAGGTGGGATGTGTTGAGGACGGCAGGGAGAGCGGGCAGCAGGCTGCAGTGTCATCCAGGAGAGCTGTGACAGGGCCCTGGCCCAGAGAGGCAGCAGGGAAGCAGGCAGGTCCATGAGGGACTGAGGAAGTAAAACAAACAGGGCTTGATAATGGGTTGATGTCAAAGCCTGAGTGAGAGGAAGGTGTCCCAGTAGCCCCTGGGTGTCTCGCTCCAGCAGTCAGGTCGATGGGGGTGCCAGTTAACAGAGTGGGTAAGACCTGCACGGGGGAGTTAGCTCAGAGGAAGGGAAGTCACGAGTTCATTTTAGACAAGTTGGGATGAGGATGTCTGGGAGGCATCAAGCGCAGATGTTGAGCAGGCAGCAGACGCGGAAGACTGGTCAGACGAGAGGCCTGGCAGAGGATTCATGTGAATCTGGGCGTCATTGGCCCAGAGACGATGTTTACATCCCTGAGGAGGCAGCAGATCGTTCCGGGAGCAATGCAAAGACAAAGAAAAGAAGAAGACCCCAGACTAAGTCCTGGGAAACCCACAGTTTAGTAGTGAGCAGAGGAGAAGCAGCAGCCAGGGACACAGGAGGGGACCAGGACAGAGAACACCATGAGGGTTTGAAGGAAGATGGCAGCGTTTGGCACATCCAGGCAGAGTGAGCCCCGGGCATTACTGTAAGTATTGCATGTCAATTGTCAGGCACAGTGCCTGCCGGCACTCAATACCCAGGGGCGGTTCATGCTCCGCTTGGCTCCTATGGCCCCCCTCTTTGGGGTGAGGGACTTGGAAGGTCTGGGGAAAGTCCTGGGGAAGCCCAACATTAAGACGTCAGGTAGAGAGGGAGAAGCCAGCAAAGGAGACTGAGAAGAGGCAGCTGGGGATGGAGGGAGGAAGCTGCCAGTCACCCATGCCATCGTTTGCCCACTCGGCTCTTTGATAAACAGGCCCCAAGCACGTACAAAGGACACAGGTGTGGAGAGAGGGCCAGGCACTCCACTAGTGTCAGCAGGACACAGCACCTGGCTTCAGGAAGCTCCCAGTCAAGGACATCTCCTAATCACCTCGTTAGACAAAGAGCCTCAGGGTAACCTGCTCCCCAGGAAGAGCTCCCCAAGAAGGGTACCCCCATGCAGGCGTAAGAAATGGACAGGGTCTCTTGATGAGACTGCACCCTACCTATCAGCTGGGTTCCACTGAGGTCATATAATTATTCCCCTTCGCCATCTCCCACCTTCCTCTCCACCACTCCCTGCCAACTTCGGAGTCCCCACTGGATGGTTCATCTGGAGATGAGACTTTCCTGGCTTCTGGAAGGTGCTAACCAGTTAGTGAAGATGAAAATCCCTCCCTTGCCCTGACCCCTTTTCCTAAGGCTTGTCAAGCATTTCCCATAGCAAGGTGCTGGGCTCACCGCTTTACATGTATTATTACCTCACGTAAACATCTCATTCTTATAACTACACTAGGTACTACTCTTGTCCCCATCTGACATATGGGGAAACTGAGGCAGAACCATCAACAATTTGCCCAAGATCACCGTGCTAGTAAGTTATGGAGCAAGGGTTTGAACTCAGGGAGTCTGACTCTGAAGCTGGGGCTCTTAGCCACCTTGCCACAGTCTTCCACTTTGGGATGTGGTTGGCATGAACGGGGCAAACAGGCTCTCTCAGGGAAGCCAAGGAGGAGCTCAGATCAGGAGAGACAGGGTTCTTGTAGGACTGAGATGGGGACTTGGGGAAATGCCATTCCATTGCCCGTGTGATACACGCAGAAAAATCCTCAGACCCACTCCAGCGTCTCCATCCCCAGGATCCCCTGAACACTGTGGGGAGTTTCTGGAAAGGTCGATAGAACTTGGGCAGCAGAAAGGGCTGTCTCAGCACAGGGCTGGGGGAGGCCATGTATTATTCAGTATACACTTATGGACCCTTCACCTTGTACCCAGCATGCTGCCTGCTGGGGGTGGTGAGACGCAGTCCCTGCCCTCAAAATCAAGGCCAAACATGTACAGAGTGCATCACACATGCCGGGCCTTGAACTAAACATCTGACCTAAGTGACCTCATTTGTTCCTTACAACTCTGGGAGACAGGGCCCAGTGTTGATCCCGGTTTACGGAAGAGGAAACCAAGACACAAAGACTTTAAGCAGCCTGCCCATAGCCCCTCAGCCACGTGGTGGAGCCGAGAGCTGACATTTAAATCCAGGCAGTCCAGCATGGTCTCCTGATCTAGCATTAAAATACCAGCTAAACTTAGCTTGCGCCAGGCTGTCTACACACATTTACTCATTTATCAGAAAGCACAGAGCTAAGCCCTTGCGCTCTGGAGCCAGGCTACCTGGATTCATGTCTGGGCTCTGCTGAGTCTCAGTAGCATAACTCGGACAGAAAGCCAACCTCATTTGTAAATGGGGATAAAAATCCAATGTAGCTTATAGGGTTGTTGAGAGGATTAAAAATTAACAATATGAAGTACTTAGAATCGTACCTGGCACACAGTAAGAGCTATCGAGTTCATATCATTCATCCCCAAAACCAATTCTATATAGATTGTTATACCCATTTTATGGATGAGGCCCTGTGGCTAGAAAAGGGCCAGTCACTTGCCCCAGGACACAGAGCTGGGACTCAAACATGTCTCCAGGGATCTGGTGCCAGAATCCAAAGTACATGCTCTTAATATCGAGCCTTGCTGCTGGGGGCAGGCGTGAGAGAGTAACTTGCCTGCCCCCTCCTCGACAGCTGCAGGGATTCTCTTCTGTCCTCCCCAAAGCAGCCCCAGCCCCTGTGCGTCCAGGCTGAGATAAAATGAGAAGTCTAGGGAGTATTCAAATCCCCTTCCCCAGTTGGGGTGGGGTTGGGCAGGAGCCAGTCTGGGAAGAATGGACAGTCTTCCAAAAGCTGCAACTATAAACAGGACACTGTCACTCCACACCCTCCAGTTCTTCCCCTCTGCTGGGCAGGGCCCGGCAGGCCGCAGTCAGCTGCCTCCACAAATACATAAACACATAAATCCCAAGAGAGAGAGCTGGCAAAGCCACAGAAGGAAAGGCAGATACCAAGACTGGAGGAGGATTCGGCGGCCCAGCTTTAGCCCCCGCCAAGGTGGAAGGATGGGCTGGGCTTCCAGCAATGGGCACCTGCAGAACAGGGTGGAAGGAGGGCAGGCCTGGGAGACGGACTGGTGTGTGACAGTGACCTGGGATGGATTCTGCTAGAGGGAAGAGAGAGCAACTGAGCAGGAGCCAGCACTCCCTGCGCATGGGCAGTGGGTTGGGCCCGCAGATATCCGGGAGAGACTGAGTCTCCCCGTGGTTCTGGCATTAGACTTTACCCTTGGCAGTGGCGGATGTCGGCCCCCATCTCTCACCGGCCCAGGAAAGCATCCCTTCATGTGTGAAACTGCTAGGACAGAATCATGAACATTCCCCGACATTGGCAGTCTCTGCCCCAGCCAGGAGGGCAGCTGTTGGGAGAGGAGAGGGAGGTGAAGAGCCACAGGGGTGGGGGAGAGCCAGCTGACAGGGTGTGGAGCCAAGAGCCCCCCCTTCTGCGGAGCTCTGGACGAAGCCATCCAGTGCCAACATCCCACCGCCCGCCTGCGTGGTTCTCATTAGGCTTATTAGCAGCCAAATAGCAACAAGCAAACAGCACAGGGACCAGTTAATGAGCACACAGCCCTGCTGCGGGTGAGCCAACTTCAAGCAGGAGAAGCTGTTACCCACTGGCAACCCCCTCCAGGAGAGCTGCTGGCCTCTGTGCCTGGGTCGGGGTGGGTGACCAGGAGGCAGCAGGGTGAGAGGGACAGGGAGAGAAATACCAGGGGAGAAGGTACTGGCAGCATCCTGCCTCAGCATCCTGGCGCAGCACCCGCTGGGGCACGAGGATACCCCCACACACATGCGCTGGTACTGTAACAGTATGCAAACTCACTCAACCTTGAGTTTCTAGGGTTGAAACTCCAGTTTGGCAGAGAATAACGCTGGAACATCACTAGCAAGTTAGGAAACGAGAACTTCCAGGGTTGGAGGGCCCAAGTGAGACCTATGCCCAGACCCCTCAGGCACCTGGGGAGAAGCCCACCCCCTATGAAGCCACCCGCTGCAGCTTCAGCTCAAACCTCAGCAACACTCTCCATCAGCCAGTGCTGCCTCCCAGCAAAGGCTACGCTCTCTCGAACATACCAACCCTCTTCCCCACCTCCAAGTCCCAATCTCTCCTGCCCAGGCCTCCTGAGTCCTGAAAGGCCCTGCTACTCAAAGTGTGGTCCCTGGGCCAGCAGCATCAGCATTCCTGGGAGCTGGTTAGAAACACAGAATGTCTGCCCCCCACCCAGATCTGCTGAACCAGAATCTTCTCTTTGATGTGATTCCCAGAGGACTGGGGGAACATTCAAGTTTGAGGAGGGCCCCCAAGGCAGATCTCCCTATGACTGACCCCCAACTCTCCTCAGTGATTTTTAGCCACACCTAGAATCACCTGGGATGCTGTTTAAAAAATAACAGTGCCAGACCCCAGCCCCAGCGCTTCTGCTTAGCATAAAGCCACCTGGCCACCCACATCCCTGGCTTCCCTACCCAGAGGAGTTGCTCAGAGCTGATTTTGAGTCTCAGGTTCTTTTCCAATGAGCTGTGTGGCCTTGAGCAAGTCACCACCTCTCTGAGGCTCACTTTCTTCTTCTTTAAAATTATGAGGGGCTGGGTGTGGTGGCTCACACCTGTAAGCCCAGCACTTTGGGAGGCTGAGGTGGGAGGATCACTTGAGGCCAGGAATCTGAGACCAGCATAGCCAACGTGGTAAAACCTTGTCTTTACAAACAAAACAAAACAAAAAACAAAACCCACAAAAATTAGCCAGGCATGGTGGTAGGTGCCTGTAATACAAGCTACTTAGGAGGCTGAGGCAGGAGAATCACTTGAACCTGGGAGGCGGAGGTTGCAGTGAGCCGAGATTGTGCCACTCCACTCCAGCCTGGGCAACAGAGTGAGACTCTGTTTCAAAAAATAAATTTAAAAATTTAAAAGTAAAAATAAAATGGTGAGGGACAAGGGTTTCTCCCCCACCGGTGCCCCTGGCCACAGAGGGCCTGACCTCTGAGAGCCCCCACGCGTCCAGGTTCCTGGAAAAGGAAAGGGTGTTCAAGCAGATCTGCTTTGTTGTTCGTTTTTGAGTTTTTGGCTCTGGTTCTGTTATCTGGAGGTCCTAGAAGGGACCGAAGATTCTGCCTGAGCTGCATCTTCAGACAGGCAGAGAGGGTCAGGGCCATGAGGCCTGAGGCAGAAGCCAAGAGCTTGGTAAACCCGCATGTCCAGCCTCGTGGAAATGGGAGCAACCCCATTGCATCCTGCATCCCGTCAAGTAGGGTGTCAGGATAACCACGTTATCCTACGTTGTCATAGAACCAAATATGATGTTCCCAGACGAGGGCATCCATCGTGCTGGGAACATCATATGTTTTGTCACACATCTGGACTATTAACTGTGAAGCCCTCCTACTGAGAAGGGCCTGGGGCTGGTCCTTGAAGGAAGGGAGCTGTTGAGACTGAGGCTTTGCAGCCAGGCTTGGGACCGGCAGAGGCAGGGGCAGCCACCTGAAGGACAGTCAGGCAGAGTTCCTGGGGAGCTGATGTGGACCCAAGAGGGGCCTGTGGGAGGAAGGAGAAAGATCCAAGGGGATCCCTCAAACTCCCATATCTGCTATGGTCTGTGGGGATTCCACACTCTGGAATACCCAGCCCCCTCTGGTATTGGGAGGGAATGAAGCCCAGGAGATCGGAGCCCGGAGTTCTGGAGTCAGTCTGCCAAGGCCCAGCCCGAGCTCAGCACTTGCAGCAGCGGAGCTTGGCCGTCTTTCCCAAGCAACCCGAGCCTCAGCTTCCTCATCTGTAAGCCACGATGATAAGCATACACCTACTTCATAAGATGACTGACAGGTCAAACTAAGATAATGCATGTGAAGAGCTTAGCGCAGTGTTGGGCAGTAGTACGTACTCAGTTGTTAGCTAATAGTAGCAGTAGCAGTAGCAGTGACAGCAATAGTACCATCACCTCCAGTTCACAGATGCAGAAAGTGAGGCCCAGAAATGAAGGTGAGATACCTGGCAGCAGGGTACAGGTATTAAGAAGAAGGACCCTGGAGTCAGGTTGTCTGGATTCAAATCCTAGCTCTGCACTTCCTGACCATGTGACCTTGGACAAGTTACCCAACTGTGCTTCGCGTTCCTCATCCACCCGCCACAGAGGATGTTTAAAGTGCACCCTGCACCAAGTGAGTGCTGTGAAGGTACTGGCTCCTGTTGTTGTTAATGCCCTTGATACCATCAGTGGAAGAGGCTCGGGCATGGAGGCTCTGGCTCTTCCCAACTCGCTCCTCCGTTTCCACAAAATAAGATGGCTTTTCTCTGCTTCGAGCCAGACTGCCAGACATCAGAGCAGTCCAAGGGGAGACGGCTCCAGGCATGGGTCAGAGAGTGTCATCTGACCGTCCTGAGAGTACTGATCAGAGCCAGGGTCATCGGGCCACGGGCCAGGGCAGAGGTGGATTCTCATCCCTGCCCTTGGAAATGGTGCCCTTGGAAATGTGGGATGCAGACACTCTGGGCCAACCATGTTCTGCAGAACACAGGTGTGGACGGGCTCCTGAGACCCTGCCGGCAGTGTGAGTGGGGCCAACACAGTAGGGCAGCAGGAGGGAATGCAGGAAGCTTTGAAAATGTAAGTGATTTCATTTGAGAAGCTGTGTCCAGCTGGAGGCATTTTTTTTTTTTCTTTTTGGAAAGGAGACTCACTGTGTCACCCAGACTGGAGTGCAGTGACACGATCTTGGCTCACCACAACCTCTGCCTCCCAGGTTCAAGCGATTCTCCTGCATCAGCCTCCCAAGTAGTTGGGATTACAGGCGCCCAACACCATGCACGGCTAATTTTGTATTTTCAGAAGAGACAGCGTTTCACCATCTTGACCAGGCTGGTCTTCAACTCTCAACCTCAAGTGATCCACCCACCTCGGCCTCCCACACTGGGATTACAGGCGTGAGCCACCACTCCCAGTCCCAGCTGGAGGCATTTTTAAACCTCCTCCCTTCCACTGGATATTGCCTCCACTTTAAAGAGGGGCTGCATCTCCAGGACGCAGACTAGGAAAGACGCTTCTGCTCCAGGTTCTGGAGTCCCTAAGCTTGACCTGCCCCGGGAGTAGCATGGGGAATGGCACTCCACGTCTGATACAGCGGAGTGTCTGCTACTGGTGGAGGCACTCACGTTTGATACAGTGGTTGGTGCTGTTTGCTGTTGTCCATCCTGGGCAGCACTGTCCCCCGCAGACGTTCCTCCTGTGGGGTCACCAAAACAGAGTCAACAAAAGGATGCTCAGAGCTGGGGACTATTCACAGCCCTTCCCACAGTTCCACCTTCTACAGGAAAGGCCTGGGGGAACACGGAGAGGCTGGGAAGGCTGTCCCCATTCTACGTGCAAATCTAAGATTGAATCCTGACTCTGCCATTCTCTGCACGTCCCTGGGAAACCTCACTCTCTCCATCTGTACAATGGAGATAACAATAGCTGCTTAACTGGGTTGTTACGATGGTTAAATGTTTACCATCTGACAGAAAGAAGGCAGTCCACTGGGGCAACAATGACAGTGATCCTAAAGCTAATAAACAAGCCAGTTCAGAGAGGTTCAGTGACTTGCCAATTCCACACAGCAGGTAAGTGCCCGAGCCTGATTCAAACCTGGGTTGGCCCAACTCTAAGCCACGCTCCAACTCTACATTGCCTCTCACAAAACAAACAAACAAACAAAAACACCAAGGTCCTTGCCCTACAAATGCTGACGATCCAAGGGAAGCTGGAAGACACACATAAAGCAGTCTTAAGGTCATATGAGGTGTCACCTGCCAACAAATGCACACTGAGGAGTCTCAGCCCCCAGCAGTCTGGTGCATGGGAAGGCTGAGCCCTGAGTGGACACTGAAGGAAGGGGGCTCTAGAATTCCTGCTTAAGAGGGGCTTACGAGGTGGGAAGCTGGGATGTGGGTTAAGCTGCCTCTGCACAATTTTTATTTCAGAGGCAAACAGGAATTACTCTATAGGGAAATAGAGTTCTTCCCTTAGCTACTCCTTTTTTTTTTTTTTTTTGAATCTCTCTATATGGCCCAGGCTGGAGTGCAATGTCACAATCTCAGTTCATGGCAACCTTGGTCCTGCCACCATGCTAATTTTAAAATTACGTTTAATAGAGACAGAGTTTCACCATGTCGGCCAGGGTGGTCTCAAACTCCTGACCTCAGGTGATCCACCCACCTCAGCCTCCCAAAGTGCTGGGATTATAGGTGTGAGCTACTGTGCCCAGCCCTTCAGCTACTCCTTGATGTTGGCTCTGAGGGACCCGCATGAGACACTGATGTACAGTGCTGGGGCACTCACTCAGTTCCCCAAACTTTGCTTCCAGGTGTTTGGTGCACTCCAGCAGCACCAGCAGTTTCCACCCGGCCCTGACTCTGCAGCTAAAGACCCACATGCCTAGACCAGGGCGACTCCCTAGAAGGGCTTCTCCTGAAGACCTCTAGGGAGCGACTCCTTGGCAGGCTGGGCCTGGCTCTGGCTTCCATCCTTATCACCAGAAATTGTCACTGGGCGCTGGAACTGGAGGGTGAGAGGGGAGGGAGAAGTACAGAGGCTGGACAGGCGAAGGACAGAGCAGGGCGGCCGCTCCTGTGATCTCTGCGGCCAGCATGGCGACATCTGGTCCCACTTAGGAGTTTGTTTGACATTTGAGTGGACCCCAAAGCTTATGTGGTTTTTGGAGTCTTATGAAGAATTCAAAATAAATTCCTGCAGCTTGAAAAAGCAGAGGCCCATTCCCGGCCCTTTGGCCCAAAGTTGTGGGGCACTGCCTCCCTCCCAGGGAGCTCCCAGAATGTCCCGCCAGCCAAGAGTTGTGCCACTCGGGCCACCTCAAAGCCTCTCTGGGCGACCACCTTTAGCAGCTTCCTGGCCGCATCAGGACCTATGTCACTGGGATCAGGGAAAGGGCTGCTTGTCAGACCCAGAGTTTTTGGGGGTGTGCCCCAGTGGAAGGGGAAGCTACATACCCACTTGTATGTCACTACCCCTTGTGGTGGTGACAAGACCTCTCGTGGGGCTAGGAGGGCTCTGAGAGGAAACAGATACTGTGCTCTGGGAATTTTCTAAGAACTAGGGCCTGTGGGAACCCAGACAGCACGGACGCAGGAGCCTGCCTGGCTGGGAGGTCATGGCATGGAGCCCAGCCCAAGGAGGCCCGCTGAGCCAGCCGTCACCCCAGCTGCCCTCAGGATGGCTTTGCAGCTGACTGTGGGAGTGCAGGGGCCAGCCCTGCTTTGCCTGCAGAGTAGGCTCTAAGGGATATACGGCCACAGGGAGGATTGGCCAGAATCAAAGGCTGCCAGGCAGAGAAGCCAGGCTGGGGCTGGAAGGGCACTCAGGAGAGATTCAGGTCCCCAAGGAGAGACTCTGAGGATCCCTACAGGCCAATATTAAAGTCTTGGGTGCAGGCCCAGGGAGGTGACCAGCTGGGAATTGTCAGTTCAGTGGGCTCTGGCTAGCAGAGAGAGCAAATGAGCCTGAACAGCTGGGATATACAATTCAATCGCTCTGGCTCCCTAGAAGGTACCTCTCAGAGATCATCTGAGTTCAGTCTTCCAGTTGACACCACTCAGCACACATTAGTCCAGTATCCAGCATCACTGTAGAGGACACATCTGGCTAGCAGTCTGGGAGAGCTGCTATTCCACCTGGGCCAAATCTGATCACACTAGCCCTTTGTTAAAAACCTCCCACAGCTCTCCACCAGCCTCTACAAGGTCACCTGGCACCCATGTGCCTACTTGCCTGTGCAGTCTAATTGCCCCCATCACCCCCACCTTGTATCCACAACCATCCACAGCCAAGGCTTTGCTCTTCCAAGGATGCAAGGTTTGTTGCTCCCCAGTTGCCTGACGGATTTCACTTTCACGCCTTTGCCTGGGCTGCTCTCTCTGCCTAGAATGCCTTCCCTCTCTGATCTACTGATGGAAATCCTTTGCATACTCCAAGACTTCCAGATCAGATACTACCTTCTTTGTATAAAACCTCCCCTGGGCCAGGCAAGGTGGCTCACACCTGTAATCCCAGCACTTTAGGAGTCTGAGGCGGGTGGACCATGAGGTCAGGAAATCGAGACCATCCTGGCCAACATGGTGAAACCCTGTCTCTACCAAAAATTAGCTGGGTGCGATGGCGCGCACCTGTAGTCCCAGCTACTCAGGAGGCTGAGGCAGAAGAATCGCTTGAACCCAGGAGGAGGAGGTTGCAGTGAGCTGAGATTGTGCCACTGCACTACAGTTTGGCCACAGAGCAAGACTCTGACTCAAAAAAACTCACAAAACAAACAAACAAACAAAAAAACCCACCTCCTCTGACATCATGTACCCAGCCTTCCCTCATTCTCCATCTGCATCTGCTAGGATCATTTAGTACTGCCTGTTTCAGGTCATTGGTTGTATCTCCGTCTTGGGTATCTCGAGGTTTCTTTCTTATTTCTCCTAGTGCCTCTAGAGTCTAACACAGTATCCAACACGTGGTATACAATTGATACTTCTTTGCTTCATTTAATCTAGAGTTTTACAAAAAGTGGGATGAGCCACACTGAGGGTAGGAAAGGCATTTTAGGTTTACAGATCACAACATTCGACAATGAGTTACATGGTGAGAAAGTGATTCTCTTTTCAGTGATCCTTCTAACCTAATTATGTCAGTGAAAAAGGCCAGGTCCTCCCCTCAACACATGCTAGTCCCCCTTTCCAACAGAGAGAACTTGCCACAGAGTTGAGCTTCCTAAGATAATGAATGATGTCTGACTAGAACTTAAGAACATTTTGTTTTCATTTCAATTTTCCTACAATTACCTTCTCTTTATAACAAGTGGTACTGCTTTCAACTTATGATAATGATACAAAGTTTCCTTTCAGTTATGAATTTATTTACGGAGAAAAATGAGTCAAGCACTGTCTGTAATAGCAAAAAAATGTAATTCAACTAAATGTCCAAAAACAGGAGGATGAATAAACTGTGGTAATATTCAGACAAAGGAATAATATACAGCAGTAAAAATGAATAAACTTGGGCTAATTATATGAATATAGTTACATCTCAAAAATCTAATGAGGAGGGGAAAACAAATTGCAGAAGAATAATGAAATATGGTATCACTTATCTAAGTTTAAAATATGCAAAACAACATTGTATATTTTGTGGATACATGTATCTATAGTAATATTGTAGAAACATCTATTGGAATTAATTAAATTCAGGGTAGTGGTTAACTCTGGGGAGGGAAGGAGGCAAATTTATAGAGGAAATTTCAACTAAAAAACTGGAATCAAAATATGCCAAAATATTAAGGTTTGATAAAACTAGACTATAAGTTATATTATTTTCAATACCTTTTAGTGCATTTGTAAAACTTCATAATATACTTTAAAATAGATAAAACACAAAATCCTGTCATTTAACAGAATATAAAGTTAAAGAAAAATAATAACAGAACAAGAGGGAAAGGTAGAGAAAAATATTATACAGGTGGTATACTGTGAGGTTGGTTCAAGAAACCCTGTAGAGGCCGGGGTGGTGGCTCACGCCTGTAATCCCAGCACTTTGGGAGGCCAAGGTGGATGTAGTGCTTAAGGTCAGGAGTTTGAGACTAGCCTGGCCAACATGGCGAAACCCCATCTCTACTAAAAATACAAAAAAATTAGCCAGATGTGGTGGCACACGCCCATAATCCCAGTTACTCGGGAAGGTGAGGCACGAGAATCACTTGAGCCTCGGGCATGGAGGTTGCAGTGAACCAAAATCATGCCATTGCACTCCAGCCTGGGTGACAGGGCAAGAGACTCCGTCTCAGAAAAAAAAAAAAAGAAAAGAAAAAGAAACCCTGTAGACTGTAAATTTCATTAGTGTAGGGATGGTGTCCACTCTGGTCACTGCTGTATCCTAGATACCTAGCATCAAGCCTGGCACAAACTTAATAAATCTTTATTATGTGCAATAAATCCTCACTACATTGAAAGTTCCATGAGGACAGAGTCTGCCTGTCTTGGTCACTGCTATATCCTCAGGATCCAGTATAGGGCCTGGGTATAGATGTCCTTCCAAAATATTTGTTGAATAAATGAAGAAGCTCCAGTAGTAGTTGTGCAGTTCCAAGATTCACCAGCAGGTGGCACTTGGTCCCTGGCTGTCTGCAGCTCACAAGGCAATGAATGGCCAGCCTGATCAGCCTGACTAGAAGCCGTTAACCAGAATGGACCAGGGTGGAGGAAGAGAATAAACAAGATGACCACTCAGGTCCTCCCCAGCTGACATGGAGTGGCTGACTGGAGTGTCAGGGAACCCACTCTCTATTAAAGCTGAAGAAGACAATCTGGGGGAGGAGCCTGATCACTGTGTCATGTGATGTGTGCACCTGTGTACAGCAGGTGGCACCCAGCCCACGTCTTCACATGCCTGTTCACATGCACCAGGCTTGTTGTGGTGACAATTTGCTTTGCTCATCACCACATCATTTCATGACTTCTAATAGTGCACCCTCCAGTCCCCACGCTCCACTTCCCCACCTTCCCCCGCACCTCACCTGCACCTGAATGCCTGCAGTACAAGCTCCTCCCTGCTCCAGCCCAAGCTATGTCTCTGGGTTTCCGTACACCAGAGCTGCAGTGCTACCCCTGGGCCAGTGCCAACAGTAAAAAGCCCTTGTCCTTGGGCAGTGCTACACCTGCATGCCACCCTCACCTTCAGGCCTCCCTCCTGCCACCTCCCCTCTGCTTCCCCACATGCTGCCCACAGAGTCCCAGGGACCCCAGGTCACAGGTCCCATCTACTCAGTTCTTCAGCTACAGCTGCCCCACTCCTTTGCACTTAACAGGAACCTTCCAGTACTAGAAAGCATCTGTTCATTTCTTCAACGTGATATTAAGTAATTGGGTTGCTCTCTCAGCAGGAACAATGCCTTGGACTCTGGACCTCCATCCCCTTTCCCATGCTCTACATGCAGGATCCTTAGAAGCATGCATTCACTTGCACAGATCAGGAAAGGAAAACGCTGAAACACAGCAGGTGCTTTCCACTAATACTTGTTGAATGATCCTATGTGTAAGCGACTTGGCAGTGCATGGATCTACTCTCCGCCTGCTTGAAGCTGGGCCTTCCACGGGCAGCAGGGAGTTCATCCACTCATTCAACAGATACCTAGAGAATACCAACTAGTGCAGGCACTATTCTGGGCACAAGAGACACAGAAATGGACACAATGGAGTCCCTGTTTGCATAGAGCTTGCATTAGTGTGGGCTGGGAGGCCAGGCCATAAACACATAAATAGGAATATAATATATCAGATAGAATAAGTACTATGAAAAAACATAAAGCAGGGTGAAGGGAGAAAGAGGATGGGGCAAGCGTGGCCAAAGGCCACTCTGAGCATAAATCTGAAAGAGACAGAGCATGAATCCTGCTGAAATATGAGAAGAGCGCTCCAGCCAAGGAAAACAGCGCCAAGGGTGTGAAGCGCAAGGTCCTTGGAATAGGACTCGGGGTACAAGCATCTTTCATGCTGTTCCCCAGGGCTAAACCCAACTGGCAAATCGGGCCCAGGCAAAGAGAGGCTGCCAAAGCCCTTCCCATACTTCTCGATGGTGGCCCCGCCCAGCCCCTCACTGTCCAGGGCTCAGTGCCCTCCATTCCAGAGGCACCTGTCATACCCCCAGCAAGGTGGAGAG